>NC_136634.1:8016168-8573905 GCF_949748355.1 Melanostigma gelatinosum
TCGTGACGGCTCAAACCTGCTGCTTTCCGCCATTAGAACAGCAGCAGCGGTGCAGGCGAAACTATAGCGGGTCGTTACGCCACGTCGTCCGGAGACACGCACGTTTCTACCGGAGATCGTCTATGTTACAGTTGTCGGTCCAGCACGTGGTCGTGTTTCTGCTCCCCGATGTTGTCTTTGACGTGCTTTTACTTTGTGCTACTTTTACTTTACAGTCGTACTCTATGGTTTTCTCTGTCACTTTCATTCTTGCACGTTATATTATTAATCTTTCTTTTTGCAAAACACTGTACAGCTCTTTACAAAACATAGACATACATCAAAAACATACATGGATTTTGAAATATTATTATTCATTATTATTGTATATTATTCTTATTTTTATTGTACATTTTTCTATTTTATTTTGAAGTTTCTTGACCTTCCAGTACTCGCTTTTTAGGTTTTTTCCCTATGTTTATTATTATGCCCCAAAAACACCAAGACATTCTCCTGTAAAACCCTGATTCTGCAGTTTTCCTGTGTTGTTCTTATCTGACAGCTACAGTTGCTTGTTACTTTGCTGGTATCAGCTTAAGAAATATGATGCACTATTATTAGAATAAGCTACCTGATATTATATAAAGTAGTTTACATTGTCTCCTTCATGATCAGCATGAAAAATGCTGCATGTATGTTGATGTACAGTATAACGCTCTGTTCTGATTATTTTGAATGCAGGACTTGTATTTCAGTACTTTATTTGTAAATTGTAGTGTTGCACCTTTTACTTACTGTAAGTCAAAGATCTGATCGCTTCCATCACTGCTCATAACAACAGATTTTCCATTCGATAGACTATGGATTAAAACCAACCCAACAGAAAAATATTAAGATCTCGTCAGATCAGTATCTAAGACAGTACATTTTCACATTACATTTACTAAAACGCCCACTTAATTGTTGTATCACCAGTAGGACAAATCTATGACACTTGCATGTGAAATTCTGCTGTTGACAAATTCCAGAATTAACATAACAACATCTACTGCTGCTGATAAAACTGCCAGTTTCTGTTGTGTTTTCAAAATGTATGCAGTTGGCTACATCTCCAACAGTGGAATCACAGCACGGCTTTATGCATTTGACATGTATGCTTTTAAACACATTGTGATGTATAAGATTGCACAAAATAACCACTTATAATGTGACCATTCAGGGTCACCGATGGATCTATCGTGTCTGATAAACCTGTGACCCTTTCAAATCTTGGCCTGATTAAACTGTTTCTTAAAATACCCAGAGATTCAAGCAGAGTGAGAGCTCTTGACATTTTTTAAGGCAGTACTGGTCTGCGCATGCACGTCCGAACGTTCCTGTGCGTCACAACTGCGCAGTGATTGCGCAACTTCATTTACGCTTTCTGTTCATAATTGTCCACATATTTCACGAAAATGTGCACCTAATGTTACTGCCCAAACAATACATATCTTTATTTTGTAATGTTGCCTTAAATACTGACACTATAAACAACACTGCGTGCATTATTCCCCCGACGTCAGAAAGGAACTACAACTCCCAAGAGCCCACGCAATAAGGAAGCGTTTCAATTTCAGATTCAGAGTTTTGTGTCGAAGCAGAACATCTGCTCCAAGACAAAAGACGCTGCGCGTTTGCAAATATGCACCGATTGGAAATCAGCTTGTTCAAGTGACACGTTTTGCACCGAGTTGTTCTCACCGGTGAACCAACATGGATACCGGTGCTGCTATTGCTCTGGTGTTTGTCGGATGCTGTTGTAATGTGGTGTCTCTCGAGCTGCTTGTAAGGTCAGTGACAAACTGACTTTCTTGTTTCCGCAGCTTTAACTTCCCACTGTACGAGTGTTTGTTACTGTATCCAAATATGAAGAGTCTCTGTGGAGCGATACATTTACACATTAACAGAGCTATAAAGTCATGTAATGCCATTAAGTAGCTCTTTCTTGTACTCGTGTAAGTTCATTAAATGCTACACTGGTGCTATTTTAAAATAAGATAAGAGGCAACTTAATTCATCCCAACGGTATTTGATATGTATTGAAAATATTTGTATAAATATACAATACAGCCTACTGTATGTTTAGGCCATATAGTACAGTAGAAGTCATGCATTCATGACTTAAATAGAATAAGGACAGCTGGGAAATATGAAGTAAAGGTTAGTGCAAAGTTCACACGAGGGAACTGGTTATTTGATTATTCTTTTATTTTATGGGATCCTCATTAACGTCTGCAGGGAACGAAGGAGGTATGCCTGCTGTTAGGCTACAAATAAACACTTTATTTCTCTTTTTCTCCATTTGTTCTTGTTTCGATCTGAAATATATTCCTCAGGCAAGTGTGGAAGTTTAAAAAAAAGCCTTTTTTTGGAGCGCCAGTGATCAACTCAAATGATTATCATGTGGTTTTTTTTCTTGCACCCGTATCTTTGCCTGTATGTGCGCATACGTGCTCCCTCTTTCCTCATTAGCTTCTAATCGTGCCAAATAGATCAATACAATTGTGAAAGCAAAGGACCAAAAGAAAATGTAAAATATAGAAAAGCAAAGCTCAATACAACACAAAACTATCAACAATTCATATCACACTGTTCCAATTGGCCAACAGAAATGTGAACACATTGCCTTTGCCTGTTTTAAAGTAGTCTGTGTTTTGCAACTTCATAACTTATAATCAAACCTCTTTAAATCTATTAAATGTGAATACTTTCTGCTGTTTTGTCCTTCAGACAGTTTCCAGGATGTGGCAACATTGTCACCTGCGCTCAGTTTTTATTCATCGCATTAGAAGGTTTCATCTTCGAAACACACTTTGGGAGGAAGAAACCAGCGATCCCTGTCAGGTAAAAAGTCATCGATGGGGGTTTGAACTTCAGAACGGCCGCTGAAATAAACCCGTTCTGTCCCTTTTTTTTCTCCAGGAACTATGTGATCATGGTGACCATGTTCTTCACAGTCAGTGTGATCAACAACTACGCTCTGAACTTCAACATCGCCATGCCGTTACACATGATCTTCAGATCGGTAAGAACTGTTTGTCAATCACCTCCAGCCATCACCTCCACCTCGGTCTGATCCATGCCTTGTTTCTTTGCAGGGGTCGCTGATCGCGAACATGATTCTGGGAATAATCATCCTGAAGAAAAGGTACGCCTGCTTCCTGTGACAACAATAATCCTTCAGAGCTTGTGTGGATGAAGGCAAGTCTGCAGGTTTCAAAGCGTCAAGGTTGATTGTGCCTCACTTTCTTCTTCCCCTGCAGGTATTCAGCGAGTAAATATCTGTCTATAGCTTTAGTTTCAGCCGGTATCTTCATCTGCACCATCATGTCTGCCAAACAAGTGGTGAGTCCTCTGCAGAGTTACAATTCAACATCACAATGCTTGATGATTAAGTGTATTTTAGTGTCTGGTTTTTACACAGTCATTTCTTCAATCCACGATTATATTTGTCTATAAATACGCCATGTTGACATGTACATTTTTTTATGCATTATGTCATTTTTGTTTCTGCAGAATGTGGCCAGTGAGGGATCAGAAGAGCAAAACGTTCATGCCTTCATGCGCTGGCTTGTAGGTGAGTTGTCGGGTGCCAAACACTACATATTAACATGTCAGTTGGAATAGGAGTCCTTTTCGTTTACAATTTAGCGATCGGTTATTTTTGTTGATTGGTCTGTGAAGCATTTAGTCTATAAAACGTCGTAAAACAGTGAAAACTTACATCGTAACTTTCCACAGTCCAGAGTGATGTCTTCAAACTGCTTGCTAGCTAAGATAAAGAGAATGTAGCTTATGCTTGATAAATTACATTAACATGATGTCGTACAAGTATTTTTATTTGATTATTTCTGTCCATTAAGGTATTGGCATGCTGACCTTCGCCCTGCTGATGTCTGCGAGGATGGGCATCTTCCAGGAAACGCTGTACAAGCAGTACGGAAAACACTCCAAGGAAGCTCTCTTCTATAATGTGAGCGTTCTCTCTGCTCCGACATGCAGCACTCTGCATGCAAGATTCAGACGTCTTCTGGGGAAATTCAAGCTATGAAATATTCCCTCTTGGGCATAAATGATCACTTCAACAGCTGTTGATCTTTTTGTCTCTTTGTAGCACTGCCTGCCTCTGCCGGGCTTCCTGCTTCTCTCCACAGACATCTACAACCACTGTGTCTACTTCAGTCAGAGCAGTGAGTGCCAACGATTCATTCAGGAGAGCGAACGTTTTGTCTCACAGATGTAAATATCTCTCTCTCTCTCTCTCTCTCTCTCTCTCTCTCTCTCTCTCTCTCTCTCTCTCTGTCTCTGTCTCTCTCTCTCAGCTCCTACGGTTGTTCCTGTGGTTGGAGTCACTGTGCCGCTAATGTGGCTCTACCTGCTGATCAACGTCATCACACAGTATCCTGTAAAACAAAAATATATATATATATGTATTTTTTTAATCTTCTGTAGTATTACCTTATTACGTTGGTGCCCAACCTCCACGAGATGATTTCTACTCATGCTCTCGGCTGACGAAGTAGACACATCCAACGTGACGAGAGGTTTGCAAGTGAAGATGCTAAACAATGTTTTTGTTTGTTGTCTTTTTTAATTTTCTCACACTCTTGTTACAGACTTTAACCATTTTTTTCAGGTACGTGTGCATTCGCGGTGTTTTCATCCTCACCACAGAGTGCGCCTCGCTGACCGTCACTCTGGTGGTGACCCTGAGAAAGTTCCTCAGCCTCATCTTCTCCATCATGTACTTCCAAAACCCCTTCACCGAGTGGCACTGGGTGGGCACAGGGGTGGTCTTCCTGGGCACTCTGCTGTACACGGAGGTGTGGAGCAGCGTGCGGGCGGCTCTGCGTGGACCCGATGTCAAGGAGAAGAAGGCAGATTAAAGAGACAGAAGAAGAAGAAAGGACTGGTGGTCGGATAGAAAACAGCCGCTGTGTTGGACTTAGAGATTGTTATTGGTCGACTATCCTGCAGTGATTTTATACAGTTACGTATGTCATTTAGTTTAGGCCGTAGGAAACCTCTCCCACACACACACACACTCACGCAACAGTTTACAAGATAAGGCTGGTGACCTTCTATATTTTCTTTGCTTGAAGGTTCTCTGTATGATATTCAGAGCTTTAATACAGCAGCAGACAACTGTTTACAATGGTCGTCGCAGAATAGATAAACACAGTCAGCTCTTTCAGTAGTGTTGTTGTTTGCACTGTTGGCACCGTTAGCTGCTAGCCGCCAGCTCAGCCGTCACCATGTTGAGAGCCGTGTGGAGGCAATACTCTGAATTTAGAATTTAGCACCTTTAAGGTCAATTTATCGTTTTGGGCTTTGAATTGTTGTTGCTGATCTTTCGTGAACCAAATGTGAAAAGCAGATGAATCGAAAATGAAAATAATTGTTAAATGCAACATCACTGTAGTGCCCCCAAGTGGCCAAAAAAAGCTGCTCTCAAAACCTTTTTTTCTATTTTTTTTTAAGTGGTTAAATAATTAAGATAAAACAGTTGCAGTTCATAGAAAACGTTACTCAAACAGGATTAAATAGTGCATTTGGTTGGGATTGGCGGATTAATCCACAATCAGTGCACTAATGAGTATATACAGCAGGACGTGTTTATAATCGTCTAAAAACAAACTGCAGTGCCAAAGTTCATCATAATGAGGGAACATGTCATGTGGCTCAGCAATGAGTTTTTGGAAATCAATGGAGCTCTACAGCACAGAGGAACAAGTTGTATCAGACTTTGACTCCTTGTTAAAATATAGAACTGTAATAATTTAAGAATATAAATATAGAATATCACCAACCCTATTCTTTAACTTCAGTGCCTCATTCACTGATGCAAAATCATGGGGCAACTTTTCTTTTGTCTTAACATTATTTAAATATTTATTTTCTTAATGTGCCAGCTAATTTCCTCAATATTAGCCTTGATAGTAATGTTCATCGACAGGATTACAGTGAACACAACAAAGTGAAGCTGAATACACAAAATACTATTGTATTAGTATGTCAATGTTTAAGCATCTGAATCAGGATTATTTTTGAAACATGAATATACAAAGATAATTTATGGAGATCATGTCGTTGCTGTATTTCATTTCCCTCGTGTGTCTCTGGTGTATCAGATCATTATTTAATCAATGAAAAACATCACATTGTACAGTACAATACTTTACACTCCCTGCCTGCTGAAATTAAAATGGCAACCTGACTATAAATATAGATTTCAGAGTCTCTGTAGCTGCATTGTCGAATAATTAAGCACAGCAAGAAGTGCTTGCTTATAAAGTAGCGGTCAAAAGTAACTAAGTACATTCACTCAAGTACTGTACTTGGTGTTTCTATTTTAATACTTGTACTCTGCTACATTTCTCAGGGAAATATTGTATTTTATGCTCCACTTTATTCATCTGACAGCTGTAACTACTTATCAGATTCAGATTATTAATACAAATTATATTTAACGAATAAATTATGAAGTATGATTACAGATTAAGCAACCCTGCGGTAAATAAAGCAGATAATTCAAGTAGCACTTTTAACAGCTGCAACATTTATGTGATGCTTAAACATAAATGCATCAATAGTTATGATACAATAATGTAATATATTATGAAATGGGCCAATACGTAGAATGACTACTTTTTAAGTATATTTGGATTCAAATATTTTTGTAACATTTTGAATCCAGGACTTTACTTTGAGTATTTCCATGTGGTTGTGTTGTTACTTTTACTCCAGTAAACTATCTGAGTACTACCTCCACCACTGGAAAAAAGTACAATGATTTTTTAATTATAAATGTTGCACGATGGGACACGATGTTCCTTTACGGTTCATTGGCTTTAAAGGCAGTCGACCAATCCAGAGAGGCCTTGTTCAGCTGCGTCCAATAGCAGCAGCTGATGTTGACACCCAGTGGTGGGAAGGGCAGATTGTTGCAGCTGATCACAGACTTTATTTCACTGAGTGCAGACGCACGTTGTGGATTCAATATTTTTTAGCACGCACCCGGTCCTGATCGTGCGCGGATGGGGGGAAACAGCCCGAGTCACCTCTCTCGTGAGGATGGTGAAGGCGGAGGAGTTCATTTTGTGAAGGGCATTCGGGTGAGTGAAAGCTCAGGGACTTGAAGTGGGAGAAATTTAAATATATTTGTGCGGACTGATTCAAAAAGAGAGACGGTCGCTGCAGTGTGCACGAGTGTTTTGTTTTTTTGTTTCATCTGCAATCGTGGCTGATCTTTAATTCTCTGATTCTGTGATATGTAATCCATAAGTATTGATCTCGCCCTCATGTTTGTTGTCACAACACAAAGTCAGGGTCTCAAATGATCAATTATATTATGAATATAACTGCAGATATTATTTATTTATATTTTTAATAACCTGACAAAGTAGCTTTACTTCTGTGAATGAACTCTTAACAATCCTTTAGTTATTTTTAGGCAGTTATAATCTGTGACATCTTGTTATTTTGACCACTACTGGTGACCTCATGCAACATCCAGAAAACTCTAAACTTTTTTGGACCAAGTAGCCAAAACATGGGTTGTCCTTTAACCAACTGCTTTTCTAATAAATAACAAGAATGTGTGGTAGTTCATATAATAAAAATATGTGATCGTGACAACATTTTTTATTATTATTTCCTCCATTTTCAAATGATAATCCATGTTTTTTCTGATATCAGGCTTTCAAAACTGTTATTTTCCCGACAAGCTCTGCACAGTAGCTGTTCTGTAGCTCCTCCTCCGAACTTCAAAAGTAGAACCTGAACAGAAACAAAGCTGTAAAAACTGGATTTTCAGACCAAAACAACAAAATGAAATCAACTTAGGCTGGTCACAGGCTGCTGAGGGAAAGAAAAACACATTAGAATGAGAAGAGACGCTGATCAATCCGTATTAACAAGTGTTTGTCTTGTTTCTCTTCAGCTGTCGGATAAAGTGATCAACCGGATGAAAGAGTCTCCAAAGGGCTCACAGGGTGGACGTCCTAATTTTCACTCACCTGAAACACAAACACCCACTCCAGTTCCTGCCCCCTCTGTCCAACACTTGATGCCTCTTCTGACGCCTCCTCCTCCGTTCATCACATCATCCACACCTCCGTCAGCGGAACCTTCTCCTGCTGTAAAACTCGTCCCTCCGCCTCCTGTAAAGTTTCACTCCCTGCCTCCTGCCTCTGTGGAGCCTGCATCCCCGCCTCCACCTGTAGAGCCAAAAACTCCACCTCTAATTGAGCCTGTTGTCTCAGACGCCGCTGCACCCACTCCCCCTCTTCCTCAAGAAGCCCCACCCACACCTCCATCAGTGGAACCACCTCCTCCTGTAAAGTTTCACTCCCTTCCTCCTACTCTGGAGCCCGAAGCCCCGCCAAAAACTCCACCTCTAACCATCCCTGTGGTAGCAGCCCCTCCTCCATCTACACCATCTCCACAAGTAGAAGCACCTGTGGAGCTTGAATCGCCTCCTCCTCCACCAGCTGCTGGAGAGCCAGTAGTCCTGCCTCCTGTTGAATCCTTCATCCTACCTCATGTAGATCCAGAAACCATGTCTACTCCGGCGATAGCAGAACACGTCTTCGCCCCTGTTGTCCTACCTCCACCCGTACAATCGGCTGTAGCTCCACCTGAACCTTTAGCTTCACTGCTGCCCTCTGAAACACCTCCAACTACGATTGAACCTGCTGCTGTCACTCCCTCTGTTGAATCTGTTGTAATACCAGTGGAAACGGTTCAACCTCCACCCACTGTTGAATTTACACCAGTTGAACCAATAACACCAACCTGTCCTGTTGATTCTGCTCCTGGTGAAGCTCTCATTTTACCGCCGCAAGTGGAGACGACTCTTGTTGGAGCTGCAGTCCCACCGGCTCCACTTGAAAAAGAAATGCCTCCTGTGCTGGTTTCAGCTGTCGATCCACCGCCTCCATGTGAACTTGTTTCTCCTCCTCTGGAGCCGGTGGCAGCACCCTCTCCTCCTCTGGAGCCGGTGGCAGCACCTTCTCCTCCTCTGGAGCCGGTGGCAGCACCCTCTCCTCCTCTGGAGCCGGTGGCAGCACCCTCTCCTCCTCCAGAGCTCACTTTTGAAGAGCCCCCCCTACCCTGTCACTGTGTGGAGCTGGCCATCATACCGACTGATGCACCTATAAGTGAACCCTTCGTAGAGCCTCTGGCACCACCTCCACCCTCTCCAGCTCCTCCTGCTGAGGAGCCCACCATAAACCCGTCTCTGCCCCCTGTTGTTGAGGACGAAGTACCTGCTGTTGCCTCAGCAGTGCCACCTGCAGCAGGTCAGCTGATCACCACGATAAAGATTGAGGAAACAGTTTGAAATAAATCAACTTCTTATGCTTTTGTTTTGTTTTTTCTCACAAATGTAATATGTTTACTTCCAGCTTCACCCGTTCCTCCTGAAGTGGTGGAGGAAGAGCTGAGGCAGAAGATCAAAGAGGAGATGCAGATGAGTCTGGAGGAGGAGATCAACCAGAAGAGGCAGGAGCTGCAGCGACGGTAAGGACACATTACTGTCAACGTTTTACTGCGTTTCTGTCACATCGCATATGTGTGGGAAGATTTTTGTGTTCCTGTCTTTGCTTGATGAGATCAAATAAATACAGATAAATTGGGGATAATTTTTCTACCTGAAGTAAAGAAAGATGCTCGATATACACAGTAAAGCTGAAACGGTTATTGATTGAATTGATTAGTCAATTGATAAACATTTAAAAGTGTTAAGAATTCACTGATTCATACTTCTTAAATGTGGTTATTTGCTGACAAGTCAATTGAATATCTTTTGGTTGAACAAAACATGGAATTTAAAAACTCTGGGAAAGTTATGATGGACATTTTCACCATTTTATAAGATACAATTATTGACTATTTGAGAAAATAATCAGCCGATTAACCGACAGTAAAAGTAATCATTAGTTGCACCTCTAAAACGTAGTAAAATACATAAATATCAGTGTAGTAAAACAGTATAAAGTGAAAGTAGAGCAAACTATAACAAAAGGAGGTATGAAATACAAATTGTGGGTGTAACTTACAACTGTACAGAAAGGTGCATCTGTCACGAAATATAAACATGGAAATATAAAGTGAGTGGAAATTGATAGAAATGAGATGACTGTAGCGCTGCAACCTACGATTACTTTCAGTACGAGTTAACCAGCCAAAAAGTTGTCAATCGATTGATTCATCATCTTGTGTATGAAAATTGTGAAAAAAATGCTCATTTTAAATTTCCCAGAACCCATAAAGATGTTGATCAAAAGTTAAAAACCAAAAGTTATTCAGTGTACAGTCACATGAAGTCATGAAATGTGATCTGTGTGAAGGCTGGAGGAGATGAGGGCTCGGGCTCAATCAGAGGCCCGAGCAGCCGTTCGGGCTCAGGTGGAGGAGCAGGTGAGGAAGACGCTGGGGGCGGAGAAGGAGGCGTACATGGAGAACCTGACGGACTCCATCATGAAGGAGCGAATGAAGACTGGCGACGGGAGGCTGATGGTGCAGCTTTATGTGAGCGCAAGACAAACATGAACAGTTGGCGTGTCAGGATCTCTCTTGTAAATATGAAAATCTTTCCTCTTATTGTGCCTCTTTCTCTTTCTTGCCCTCTTGTGTTGTTTCAGCGGATGGAGGTGAAGGTAAGACGGGAGAGAATTTATACGTGCATGACTCACTTTTTACACTTTCATTCTGCTCTAATCGCACTTGAAATCACAGCTCTGGAGGAAAAAAAAGTCCGTTATCACGGCCTGCAAAATATGAATCGATAAAATGTTGTATTTGCATGAATGTGGCCGGCTGAAGAGAGGCAACGACGTCAGCAAAACATTTGAAACTCCCACAGGCTCGTCAGCTGGAGGAGAGGGAGAAAGAGTTGATGAAGCGAGACGCTCTCTACAAGGAACATGTCGCCAAACTTGAGGCAAAGGTGAGAAACATTTCGATTATTCCTCATCGAGTTACATTCAAGCCCTTGGAAACTAGTTTCAATCCGATTTTTATTTCTTGATAACGCTGAATATTTATGACTCAAAAAGTAATATATGATGGGGGGGGTTCGCTCCCCTGAATGTGAATCTCCCTTTACAGTGCTTCACCGTACAGAGAGAGTTTCTGCTCGTTGTTTAGCTGTCGGGCTGCTACTTTACTCCTGTGGTTTACTCTCGCTCTCACTCTTCACCTCTTTGACAGTGCACAGAGTTTTACAAAGTGACTGCTGAGAGCTTCCAGAAGGGCAAAGAGGAGACTCACAACCGTTTTGCGTAAGTTTGCAGTCACTGTGTTTGTATCAAACATTTGACAGGGCCATGGTAGCAGGTGTAACCACGGTCCATGGAGAAATATAATAGAGTTAACGACCAAACCAACATGGTGTTTGATATTTGAATGTCTCTCTCAGGCGTTTCCACATCCAGCCGGTGTGCGGTGACTTGCAGAGTCAGATTCTGAAATGCTACAAGGACAACACGGGAAAGACTCTGCAGTGCTCGAGCATCGCCTCGGCCTACATGCAGTGTGTGGACAACGCCAAGAAGGTGCAACTCTATATATCTCTATCTATCACTCACTCACTCACTCACCCAGAGTTGTTGTTTTAACCCGTTTCTGCCCCCTGTGTACAGAATAAATTGAGCCCCGGAGGTTAATGTGGACCGCTCGATGAGGATGAAAACATCTGGAAGCTTTACTGCTGCAGCAAAGAAAAGTTGACCGACGGATGAGTCACAGGAGAATCGACTCCAGCCTTTACAGACATCTGGAAAAAACGTGGCGACGTCATGTTTTCAACCGCTCTGGTTCTTGGGATCATCTTAAGACCGATTGTGCCAGAACAATAACAGACGGATCAATTCACTTTATGTGCTCGTCTTTGTAAGTGAGGTGAAGCACACAAAAGGAGTTTGACTTTTGAAGTTAAGTCAGGTGTATGTATGTGTGCCTTACGAAAGTTACGAAAGCGAATTATCAGATTTGAGATGCATGAAAGAACTGTTTGATGAGCAGAATGTGAAGTAACAAAGACGTGTACATGCTTGAGGTTATTGGTTTTGTATACAAGTTATTTCAGAAGTTTTTTTTTTCCTGATGCGTGCAAAGAAAATGAAATCTGTCTCAATAAACTTTGTTGTGGAATCGCATCATGTTGTAGTTTGAGTACACACTGATGCTGATATAGTGCATCTTGTTTGAAGTGTGAATCTTCAAATTGGTCATTTGGGTATATTTGGGGACCATCTGTGCCATTTGAAAGAACCATAACCCATTGGTCTGTGTGGACACCGCTCGTCTGTATTGAAAGCCAATAACTTTAGAATGAGTGCAGTACCACAATTCAGCCACCGGATGGAGACATACGTTCTGTTATCACGTGGAAGACAAAGTGCAAATGGTCCTCCATAAAAAAAAAAAATGATACCAGGAAGCTGGAATCTACTCAAAAATGATCCAGAGACATTGGAGAAGCCATTTGTAGCATTGATATCATCTCAAACACATTTTTATTGATCACAAACCCGCAAAGGTAAGGACATAGTTTATACTTCTGTCGGCATTAAGTGAAGTTTATTTTTGCTGTTCGTCGGCTGCTGGCTCAGTGAGTTTGTGGTTGGTAGAATCTTACCCTTTGCTGTGAGTCATTTTGTCTTCAGTCCTTACTCTGACTCACTGGTGGAGCTCAACATCAGACAGAACACTGATGCCAACAATGACACCAGTAGAGGTCCCTCGACTTCAACTTCAGGCTGCTGGTAAGAACATTTCCTTCCTCTTCTGCTGTTGACTGAAGATAGTCCCTGTCTTCAGAGTCACTGATTCACCATTCTTCAAACAGCTGGTTGAGTTCAGTGACTTCCATTTAGCTTGTAAATAAGAGTCTTGGTTGCAGCAGTAAAAGATTGTATCTCAATGAGTGAGAAGTATTCAGTATGTGAACGCAGCAATTCCAGACTATACAAAATATTCCTTTACAAGCAAAAGTCTCAAGCAAAAGTTTCATGTAAATTCCTTCACAAATGACTTTCACAAACAGGTTGAATTGAAGTAGACGTGAACGTGTTTATTTTGCCCTTGCAGTTTACATCCTCATCCACTCGCTGCACAAGAAAAGCCAGGAAAGTAAAACAGAGGCGCAGCTGTGGTCTGCAGACCAGACCTGACGTCAAGTTCTGTCATCAGCCACAGAGGAAACAGCGGCCAAACCCACCCGTGTTTATCTGTGGCTTTTTGTGTCCATGGACTGGAGTGTGAGGGTAAACATTATGTAATTGCATTTGAGTGCACCCATGCCTTTTGAAAACAGCACTACTCCACATGTGTTTTTCTCTGTTTGAATTGTTTTTACTATCAAATGAGGTACAAACATTTACTGCAATGAAATGAAAAAAAAACGGAAAAATGGTCCTTTTGTGAGCTCTGTTTTCCCAACTTCTCGAGAAACACTATTTGTATATGGATTAAAGAACAGGCTGCTGTTTTTTCTTATTTCACAGCATTCATGGATTGATCACTGACTGGATTGATTCATTGTAAATTCAAAGGCAAATTTAAATTAAAGCTGCTCTATTTTTTTTAACCAAGATATATCAACATTGTTTAGCATAGTGTCAGATATTCATGGTCCCCAGAGGAGGCAATAAGTCATTGTTTTGGTTTTACGCACTCAAATTTCCAGCTGTAGTTCACTCTCAAGAGCTCTGATAAAAGCACTACCTATCAACACCAAACTACAAAGTGATCAACTAACCGCTAGCTGGTGAGTGAAGCGTTTAGCTGCTAAAGATACAGACCTGTTGTCTCTCAGGAGTTGGTGAAGACTGCAACAAAACTACAAGGACAGCAAGTATTTAAATTACAGTCATCAAATGGATAAAAACAACTCAAAAGTAATGCTAATGTTGCTACGTGTCTGCTGGATGTATAAATAAGTGACAGTTGTGCTAGCATGTTCACCGTTTACTGTACAAGTCAAAGTTGTACTTGCTTCTGCTGCTCCCAAGTGGCCAAAATAATCACTTAATGCAGGTTTAATATAACAAAAAGTCTAATGTTCTGGCCCTTTGTTTAGGTGGCCGTCCTGCTCCCGTCCTGCTCTTCCTGTCGTGTCTCTTCGCTGCTGGATATTTTCACATCCATGGTCATGGTGCAGATCACAGACAGGATCATCTGACCCTCCAGATTGTAGTCAGACACTCTCCATGTGCTCGGAGTCTTTCGTCCATCATGTGAGTGAACAGAGGAGGTGACTCTCACAAACTTCCTCCCCCCTCAAGCTCCATGGTGATGAAGAGATTCTGGGTGTTAGCCAGGGGCCCGTATGTGGATCTGGACTGGAGTCACCAGCAGTAACTGGCTGCTGTCTGTCCTCCCCCCCTCCTCCTCCTCCTCTCTGCTTCAGCTGTTACTGCTGAGAGTGGGGTTATGTTCAGTTGGGAACTTGAGCCGAATTGGCGCACCTTTAGCCTTTCCTTGCACCACATTTGTTCAAACTGCTCATCATCTGTTCTGGGCCCACTCTGCAGTGAAGGTAAGCAGGCAGCCAAGGCTTTTATCTGTTGAGTCAGAGCAGAAGACCTGAGGTTTGACACTTCCATCTTAATGACCCTTCGCCATATACCATACATGGTACAAAATCTATTTGCCCAGTGTTCATTCGTCTCATATTGAACATGTTTACCATGCTTTTTAAAAATAGGTGATATATCAAAAATAGGTGATGTCATACCTGCAGTTTCATACTGACCTGTAAACAAGTTTCGAAGTTTAAGAAAGTTAGGGGGGATTTTCACGCACTGAATATTATAACAATATTAGATGTATATTGAGATGTTAGCAGTCTGACGAAATGACACCTTATCACCTACTCAATGTTTTGAGAAATAGCACAAAATAACTCATAATACACTGACACAAAGAATGTTGAATATCCAGCAGCATCACATCGCAGCGTATCATCAGAATGTAACAGCATGAAGGGCACATTGCTCTTTTGAAGGGGAACTGTTCATCTCTGATACTGCTGGTTTGGGAGGTTTGCATATGGCTTTGCTGAAACAACAAAACAATGCTGTGGAGCTGCAGGGCTGCATCAAATGAATCACAACTTTATTGAAACCTCAAGATCCAAACATCAGAACCGCACAGTATCGCATAGCATGCGAGTTTATAACGGCTGCATTTAGCTACTATTCGAAGGCATTGCGTTTGTCGTTCTGCAATCCTGTCCTTTGGTGGTGGTGCTATAGTGATTGTTACCAAGGACGCATCTGAAGCCTGCAGACTACTTGAGTAGGATTGTTACAGAATGCTGTTTTCACTTTGTGGATTTCTCTTGTCGCCTTGTTGCCTGCTGAACCTGAGGGAGAGCATGACGTCTGCTGAGATATTACCACAACAATCCCGCAGGGCACAGGTCATATGCACAGTAAGTGCAACGAAATCTACTTGTAATGCACAGAGGCGTACAGTAGCCATGAACCGGTACCTTCTTTGCAACCTGCAATGTGTATTGTGTCGTTTTTTCCACATATATTTGAGATATTCTCCTCACCGCCCCTCTTGTCTGCATATCACTCCTGTGACAACCGACATTTAGCCTTCACCCACCTTATCAGTGATTTTCTCACACACACACACACACACACCTTGACACCGCTCTCATGTTTGTGCCTAAATAGGAAGCTAGAGCTGCTATCTTTTCTTAGCCATGAAATAGAAGCAGGTGTTAAAACACATGTGGAAAGTGTAAAAACAACAAGTGGTTATTTCACCAGGGGTTTTGTGCGACAGGGTTGTTTCTTAGCAATGTGCCGTGACTTCCTGAAGTCTGTGCTGGTTGCCTGGAAACCTCACTGCGACGTCAAGGCACGTCACGAAACCACAACTAAACAAACAAGACGTAACTTGTTAATCAGTGAACTTTATAGGTGCCGGTAGGCGAATATTGTTACCTTTGGCCAGAGCCAGGGTAGCTTTTTACCTTGGTTTCCACTCTTGTGCTAAGCTAAGCTAACCAGCTGCTGGATGTAGCTTCATATTTACAGACAGATGTGAGAGTTGTATCAATGCTCTTATCGAACGCTCTGCTAGAAAGCGATGTCTTGCTATAGCTCTAAGTTCAGCGCACACTGTGAAGTTAAACTGAGCTCTTGACAGTCTCGATACAGCTCAAGTCTGTATTCTGGTTGTCAGAATTACACAAACCGAGAGAAGAAGAAGAAAGTGTGAAGAGAGGAGAGATATTTTCAGGAGCTCAGTCTTTATAGCAGAGTCGTCCTCAGGTGAGGGGATCTTACAAAGGAGGTCAGGATGTCGGGTAGCGGGCGGAGGCCGGCTGTGGGACTGTGGCCATCTAGAGAGGTATTCCTCGCCATGCTGTGGATTCACACACAGCTGGAAGGATGCCTCAAAGGGAAGGAGAGGAGGGTGGGAGGTCAGAGGAGGGGAGAGTAGTAGCAGGTGCCCACGGCGCTGTGGGAGGATGCTGGATGACTGGCAGCAGGATGAAAGTGTAGATGTTGTTGCTGTTGTGATGATGAAGAGGGGTTTTGGGGTGGGTTGAGAAGTTGATGTGGCTCAGCCCTCACAGTCACTTCCTTTGGCATCTTCATGACGGACAGATGAAAGGAGCGACTCATCGTGTGGTCAGCTGACTCACCCTATAGGAACGGATACTGGGAAAGGAAACACGTGCTGGATGGGTGATTGGGGAGGGGGCTTATGTGTATGAGTGCGTTATGCCTTTGGTGTTTGACAGAGGCACAATTATTCAATTTCCTGTCACACCAGAGGAATGCAGAGTGACATTCCTGCTCAGTGAGTCGCGCCCTCTCACCTGCCATCACGGATACGATTTCATCTTTCCCTTTCCCCCTCGGGCGGGGAGTTTCCCAGCTTGTTTGCTTTTATTCATGGCGGAAGTTACAGAGTTCGGGTAAGCTGTGTTGTTCTGCCAATAGTTGGCTACAAGTTGCAGCTCAGTTTAAAAAAAACAAAACAATGTTTTCTCAATTAAAGGTCAGGAGACTAATCCAGTCACACATGAGGGGAAACGTGGGGAATTTCACAGCCTTTTAGAGTTGGTCATTTACGAGCATGGAGGAAATGAATCGGGAGGATTATAATGGATGAAGTGTGTTTATGGAGTAAATTGCTTGCTTGCGTTGGCGAGAGAAAGGATGCTTTGTCATGCTGGGTGTGTAATGTTTGCATGCGTGTTTGGGAGAGAGAGAGAGAGAGAGAGAGAGGTTTTATTTTCTGTTGATTATGATTGTGTTTCAAAGGCTTACAAAACTTTACTATCGTCGCTGTTTACATCCTCATCTGTAAATATAGCTATTAATACAGGGCAGGTGTGTGTGTGTGTGTGTGTGTGTGTGTGTGTGTGTGTGTGTGTGTGTGTGTGTGTGTGTGTGTGTGTGTGTGCGTGTGTGTGTGTGTGTGTGTGAGAGAGAGCCGGTGTTGACTCACAGTTACAATAATGACTCACGCTGACTGTAAAGCGAGAGACGGAGAGAGACAGAGAGAGAGAGAGAGAGGCAGGCTGTGCTCTCTCTGGCATCTCCATCTCATAACTCTTCTGCTGCTTCGTGTGTTCACACACACAAATATATAGAAACACACACATTCATACATGAGGACTACAGCACCTACAGTTCAGTATAATACACTTCAGTCGGAGCAGTCGGAGTGTGCAAATGTCTCCAGGGAGGAAATAAAGCTGTGTGCGGGAGGAGGCGGATGATTTGCAACAGGTTAGTGTTCTTGTTTATGTATTTAAGTGATCATGTGTTATAAAGACAAACATGCTGTTTTTACACTTGCTGCTTCACAGCTTAATAATTTACCATTTTATTGGGTGTTACAGAAAGTGACGAAGCAGTTTCACTTTCTATTTTTAAACCACAGTCTGTAGCCACGTCTTGAAAAACTTGTTCGGCTATAAATGCATGTTTCTTCAGTAGCGTTCACTGGAAAAGGAAAACTCTTCCATGTAGACGATGAACACACTTGTGCTGATTGGGGGAGAAAATGAATCTGTGATCTTTTCAGGAGGAGATCCAGCTTTGAGGTTTGTTCTCCGATCTCAAATGCAATGGCACAAAGTCTCAGATGTATTCCTGCTGTCTCTTCTCAGAGAAACACGTTCCCTCTGTCACTCTGCACTCACAGACAAATGTGACACCACTTGGTGAGTCTGTGAGATGGATTTTTCAAGGCTCGACGTCCTTCCTTTATACTAAATCGTCTTGTGTATATGTGTGTCCGTACAGTACGTTCTGTCTTTATTTTTACTGTCATACTTTTGCATGTGTGTGTGCCAGATAACCACACCTGGATCCTGTCCTACATTGGTGTGTGTGTGTATATATATATATATATATATATATATATATATATATATATATATATATATATAGCTGTAAAGTACATTCCCTGCAAACCTCATTCTGTCATTTAAATCCTGCGAGTGATAGTCTTTGTTGGTCTGCACTGATCTCAACCAAGGCCAGACTAATTAACAGCAGACTGGCAGGTCTGTAAAATCCCCTGGTTACTCGTCCTCCAACATCAAATAGAATGACATTCATTTCTATATTTTGACATAAGTAATTCATTTTCTGCTTCTCTTATGCACTTGTCTTCATGCATAAGAATCACCGTGCTGAGACAGGTGTATGATATCATGAACAAGAGATGTGTCCGACGCTGCCTCTTCAAAAGCCCAGGACATATTTTCTTTGACTCATCTGTCACAAGGTTGATTGCCTTAAGTAATGTTGTGTCAGCACATGACGCACATCTCAGTTTGAGTGTTGGCATCATCGACTATGTGGGCAAGGAGGGGATTGACTTTAGTTTATTGTCCTGTAAGACAGTTTGGGTTGGGTTTCTGATCTGAACAACTTCCTGGAGATTCACACTTCCCTAAACGAAATATTTTTTCCTTGTTGAGATACCACTGATACCACTGTCCATTTCATGAAGCTACAGCCACCAGCCGGTTAGCTTAGCTTCGCATAAAGCCTGGAAACAGGGGGAAACAGCTAGCCTGGCTCTGTCCTTTGAAGCTCACTGAAACCACAACACACTTTGCTTTTGGACGGATTAAACAAACAAGATAAGATCGAGATCGAGCTTCAGAGAGAGAGCCAGGCTGCCTGCTGTTTCCAGTCATTATGCTAAGCTTTTAAGTCACCCAAAGGTTTTAAGTCACCCAAAGGTCTGGCTGACTCAGGTTTCCCTCACCTGCTGAACTTAAAACTGCTCAAATTATTCAATAAATACTTCAGGAACCTGAATGTCAACTATCCTTTGCTTGTGTCAACAAGCCTCCATGTTTATGTAATGATGAATATGAGACCTTTCCACTAGATTCACTCCTTCCTTCCGCATCTCGCTGCCTCACGAGCACATGATTGCACATATTCATCGTGGTTTTTCCTTCCGCCATAAAGCATAATTGCTCTGCTCGCCCTAGCCTTGAACTCACTGAAGCATGCTGAGGAGCATTCAGTGCTTCAAGAGGACCTCAGGGGATCGTTAACAGTGCAAACATCATATCTCCCTCCGTGACTCTTCAACTGACTCACTCCTGAATTCTTGGACGCTTGATGACAAAAACATTTGGGGTGATGAGAGATAAATTGATGACCACAGTTTCTTCGGATGCCTCTTGAGGCCTCTCTCATTTAGCTGTGGCTCAGTCGTGGTCCCAGTTTGGTGATACAGAGCATTTACCATCAAACCCAGAGGAGGTTAGAGTTTATATTCATCTCACTTAACTCATCCAGGGTTGTTTGATGTGACGTGGCAAAGATTGCACCGCGACGAACCTTCTCCTTGAATGGGCACATGATTTATCTTCTTTTTTTTTGTCACCACATGTCATTTTTATGTTTATTTAGATGGGATTTGGCCCATGAACGTGGTGGGAAGGAAGGGGAAGAGGAGGTGTGATGAACAGTGTGTCATAAGATAAACCTTCACCCCCTTCAGCTCCTGTTCAAATGAAGCCATCTGGAAACAAACATGAGTCACAGCATTATTATTAGACCTGGTACCTTTATGTTGCACATTTAATGTCAACAGAATTTCGATAGCTCAGACAATAATGCATTTGTGTTCGCTTCTCTTTCGTCCTGCTGCCTCTTCTTCTTCTTTTTCAAATTAAGGCGGTAATTTATATACACCAGCAATGTCAAAACCCCTTATTTGAGACCTGTTTCACCCTATATGGCTTACCTGAATGGAGGATTCTTGTAAGATGATGTATTTCCCGGTCATGACATGAGAGGAGCATTGAGGCGTCCATCCTGCTTCTCCGTCAATTCAGTTTGATGGTTTTTCCAGCACCTTCTGCTCATAGAGCAATAGCTTCACATTTTAGGATTCAAGCTTGTTCACTTTTTTTCCGAGAATCAGAGGAGAAGAGCGATATCACTGTTAGTTGTGTCTGTTCGACAGGAAGCTACAGCCAATAGTTGGTTAGCTTAGCTTAGCATTAAGACTGGATACAGGAAGACGCAGCTAGCTTGGCTCCGTCCAAAACTCATTACTTAACTGAGTAGATTCTTGTGAAGACGGAAGTCTATTTTTAAAAGAACGTATGCCATTTTTTAGGCTAGCTTGCTGTAGCTTCGTGTGAAGCTTAAAACATGAAAGTGGTATCAATCTTCTCATATTATATTACGCAAGAAAGTTAATCAGTACATTTCCCAAAATGACAAATGATTTCTTCAGAAACACTCTTACCAATGCTAAAATGTCATCTCAAGCAAAAATGACTTTTTCCCCAGAAGTATCCTGATGTACAATAGAAACTTTACATGATTGTTTTACCATGATGTATGTTTGTGTGAGTTTGGTCTCTTTAGGTGGAGTACCAGGATACAGGAGGGGGACCAGCTTGGAGGGATCCACTTTAAATATTCTTCCACTGGGTCACTGGTTTGGCTCTGGCTGTAACCACACCCTCTGCTGTTGGTTTGTAGAATGGGTCATCGTGCAGCAAGAGGAGCAAACACAGGGCAGCCTCCTTCCTCAAACAACACTTTTGACCTACATCTGCATCCACTTTGCAGCAGGAGGCTGACCAGTCCATGTGACACAATATCAAAGATCTCTTCTTCCGTATCCAACATGTCTTGTATTGCATGTCTCAAGCGCTGTGTATAAAACCAGAGGACTGCACTCAGAACCTGATTTCATTTGGTGACGTAGATGTTTGTACCCAGTCTCTAGCACCATATGAAATCAGTGTTCTGGGAGGTGGATCATCAGCATGTACAGACGCTGTACATTCATACACTGAAATATGAGATGTTTTTATAATTCCACAAAGTAGGTCAGATTTGTATAAATTACTGTTCATTCACTAACTGGTCACAGCTGCTCTCCTGCTTCTTGTTAACTCTTTTTTCCCCCTCTGTGTCTGACTCAAACTTACGTTCATCATGAAACCACTTTCATTGATAAATTCTGACACAATTAGCGTACAAATGGGTATGATTTTCCTGAAATAAACTGTGTATGTAGACTCTCAATGATCACCAACAGTGTGGCGATGCCTGCCCTCTGCCTGTATTTCCTCTTTTTTATTTTGATTTGTTCGGGGCGTTTCTATAAAAGCACATTACCACGATTCTTCCATCAGATGGACACATAGAGGGTGTTTTCACATGGGCGGCTGAGGATTAGCTGAAAGAAGGCAGAGTGAGAATGCTCCTCCATGACATGCAAATGAACATAAACGGCTGGAAGTGACTCAGAAATGAACCAGAGAAATTATAGTCTGGTCTCCTACCGCCTACTGCCCTGCTTTCCATCCCATACCATCATTATTTTTATTATTCTATTCTATTATAAATTAGTGTACAGGTAATTGACGGCTGCTTTATACAGTTTTCAGTTTTTAATACACTTGAAAGTGGATCTGACTCCACAACAGCTACTGCATGGACCTTGAGGTGAGATTGTTTCATAGATCTATATGTTAGATTGTGTTTATCCCATTCAATAAATGCACAACTACTACAAATGTTATGGTTTCTGTACAATACATAGAAATAAAATATTATATTTCTATGCTTCAGTCTTATTGTGTCATCCTGACTTCATGAAGACACCCTAGCAGTGATATCTAGCACCATATTTCATGTGACTGACAGGTATGTTGATCAAAGTGGAATGGATGGACACCTTAAGGTGATGATGTGCTCATGAAGGACAGAACTGTGGAGTCTGAGGGGCTCACCGTGACCGCTTTTGATGGGGTCGGGTCGTAGGATACGGTCAAACAGGCTCTCTGAGTAACCATAAGATCTAATCCTGATCCTCATATGGAGGTAACAAAATGATGTATTGCATGTCAGCAGTTTTACCTTGAGATGATATGTTTAATAAAAAGCCAAGGAATTTGAAGGGAATTAGAGTGACATCATAGTTGTAATCCATTTTACCTGCATGGCCTTTATACTGAAATGGATAAATGAAATATATCAAATGCAATATGCATGAGAAAAATGTACTCGCAGGCATCCTGATATAATATTTATAGGATAACATGAATCTTCATAATATTTACCACCCTGTCTCTGCCCGAGTAGCTTTAAATATACAAAGGAGACAACAAACATGATGCACAACAGTGAAACATCAAATGAAAACAATGGTAAGCATACATAGAAATATAGCTTCTATTTAGCCAACAGGCAAGTATGAGGATAAATCTATACATAAATAACATTTGGACAAACAAAAGCTAGCAGCCATATACAGTTAAAACTATGACTGCATTATAAAAGCTCTGTGCTAAAAATGCCGAAATGTCCACTTATTATCAAAAGTATTTGGGGCAGGAAAATACGATGACATTATTTTTTATGAGTCTTATACACACAAATAAATCAGTTTATCAATTTAAAACTGGGCCAACTTCATCATTTCTACACACTGAATTAAATGTGTAGGTTTATAAACCTTAGTTGTTTCCTGTGAAGATGGAAGTTTATTTTGAAAAGACAGTATGCATGTAACAAGCGAAAACAGACTCATGCTGCTGGACTTTTGCAGGAAAAACGCACGAAAACGGGGATGAATTTATATCATTGTGTAGCCGAGGGTTTATTTGCGCCTATACTTTAGGATAATTATAATATAACAAACACGGGGCTCCGTATTCGGCACCCAGAATGGCAGCCACTTTATTTCTTGTCACACACTTCTTCAGAACCTCTTTCGACTCTCTCTCCTTCCGTCTCCTCCTTCACAATAAAAGCACACAACACATATACAGGAGCCCTGCTTCTTAACATCCTCAACATAATAGCTTACAATTATATAAAGAGAGTGACATGAGAAGATAAATCTCATGTCTGTAAGTTAAATCAGCTATAATCACTATTTTAAAGTGATTAGTGACTCGTCTAAAACATTTAAAAAAGGAATAACTTCAATAGAATCATTCTATACACTGTAGCTGCTTTACATTCTAATAGAATGTAAAGAAGTTGCATTAGTGTTGCCTTTTCTTTTCTTTTCTTCCCACAAGAACGTAATTTTGTCAGGTTGATAAAAAAATGTCGCTTTACTTCCTGACATTGTTACTTCATACCATCCGCCGTTGTTTACTATTGTTATGTTATCATAATTATTTATATATATATATATTTATTTATTATAACAACGACGTATGTGTGTGTGCTACATTCAAGGTCCTTTTAGTCTCACTGGCCACTCCCACCTCATGGTATCACAGCAACGGAGCTCTGAGCCCTCTCCTGATTGGTCCATATCCAAGAATCCGAGAATCCGCCATATTCAAACTTCCGCGGTGGTGTGTGCGCTCTGTTGTCATCGATCTTCTGCCTTCTTTGTACACATCGGGCCATTTTTCATACGTCTGGACTTTGTCTTTTGTTCGCAACGCCGTTAATACGTCTCAATACAACCGATCTCAAAACGAAGCCTCCTGTAAAATGGAAGAAAATGAAAACGTTGGAGGAAGAAGGGGGGGAAAGAAGAAGCAGAAACTCCGCAGGATGTCATCGAGGACGTCCACCACCAGTGTGATGATCGCGGCGGAGCCGTCTCCTCAAACACTCCGCAGAAACAAGAAGTACGTAGATCAGGCCAGATACATGTGATATCGTTATATGTAATGAATTATGTATGCATGTATTTATTCTGGAGCTCTGATTGTTACGGTATACGACTTCAGCACATTGTGAGCTAACGTTGGTTAGCCGACATGCGAAGGGAAGGGCTGTTATTGTAACCGGCACATGATGCCTTCAAGTGCACCTCGGATACTTAAGCTGCGTGTGGCGGCACTAAATATGCAAGATAAACTAAATGTGAGTCATAACACAATGAACGACTATTTTTAGCGGTCCACAAAATCCACATCATGCAATCTGCTGGTTAACTTATGAGTACAAACTACAGTTATAACTAAGAATGGAAATATGATCAATTATGGCTGCAACTGATTATTATTTGTAATATTGAGTCATCTGTGAATTAATAAAGTAGAAAAAATGTCCATCATGACTTCTGAAATCCCCAAAAAGGTGTCTTTGTAATGCTTGTATCTTTTGGCCAAAACAATCTAAAACTCAATGACATTCAATTTACAATGATGTGAAAAAAGACCCAATTTAAAAGCTGCAACCAGCAAATGCTGAATTGTAAATGTGGCATTCTTGCATGATACATTGCTTGATTACAAGTCACTTTTCTGTTGACTAATTTTTTCAGCACTGTAATCAATGGTAGAGTAAGTTAGATGCATCAATATCAGATATCATTTCCTCAGTTCGGTTTTGTTCACACTGCTGATACTGGGAAGTAGTGGAGTTGGTATTTCCATGATTTCCCTGCCTGTATTATATGTATGTCACGGTAGAAACAGTTGTAATTAAACAGACATGTGTGCATAGTTAAACCTGTACTGCACCTGTGTTTGTTCTTCGATACTGCAGATAGTGTTGAGGAAATACTCAAATACAAATCATTTTTTAACTTGCATGATTATTAGCTTGTAATTAATACTCTGCCTACACATTTATCATGATTTTTGCAGACTGCTTGCAGATGAATGAACTTCACCAATTCTTTTTCATCACTTTCCTCTGATCTTTCACTCTCCACTCATATTTCCGTTATTTCCAACATGACTGCAAGGCAGAATACAAGGAGTGCGTTTCATTGCAGTGTGTTCAGCTGACTTTGGCCTTGACAGCACCCTCAGGGTGTCATCAGAAGAAGACATTGAAACTCTCTGTAGCTACATTGTTTTGTGTCCATAACTGACTTTTTTCCTGCAGCAGCAGAGAGCCGTCCGGCTCCTTATATGGTTCTATTGACATCCCTCAGTCGTCATCCACAGCGTGTGACATAATCTAAACATAACAGTGACTGAAGACAAAATGGCACACAAAAGGAAAAAGGCATTCATCATGTTAACAAAGCCGAAATGCTCTTTAGTCGTGTTTGTATGCCTTGATTTGCTGTTTGTGGTGTATTTACGCAGCTATGTCTGCACGTATGATCAGATTCCGCATGTCTTTTTATCAATAGAAGACAAAAAATAACATCCTCAGCAGAGTAGTAGTCAGTCTCTCTGCAATGAAGTCGACATAACCTTGTTGTCATTGTGTTTGACCGACGCTTATTTGTCGCATTTCCTGCAGACCTCCTCTGCAGAGAGGCAGCTCCTTCACCTTTCTCACTCCTGGGACTCCGTGGGATTTCAGTCTCGTGAGTTGATGTTGAAAGCACAACACCATCATGTTAGATCGCAGTGTTCACATCCACGCACATATGATCTGTTAAATCCATACGTGACTGTTTATTCAGGATAATATTTCTGGGCTGCGATCCTAACATTTAAATGTTGTTACAGACTTGTAAAAGTAACCAGTTTGTATTATTGTGTTGCTACAGAAGAGAAAGCGCAAAGAGAAGGAGGATGACACAGTCAGTCTGTCCAGCTTCGACCTCAAGGTGAGAGTCAAGGCAGCGAGTCTCGTGTTGCACCCTCGAACGTGTCCTCACAACAAACTTTAATCCCTCTGCATGACTCAGGTACTCGCCACAGACAGCCATGAGTGCGCTTGTGTGTTATGAGCTCAGGATAATCCCAATACGCCTTTCACTGGCACAAGCGTCTGTCTGAGGAGATGATAATGGTGACAGCTAATCCTATCCTTGTCCCTCAGTATTATCACAGTCTCTTGGCTCTGCCAAAGTGGTTTAATACCTTTTTCTAAACATCAACAACTTTCATGTCCACTTTAATACCGTGACATGAAGCTTGCATAAAAGTCAGCTATGGTGTTTGAGAGTGAAATAAAACTGGAGTATTTCCTGATTTCGAGTTGTTTCTATGTGAAACAAAAGCAGTGCTTTATAATATAGCAAATACATATTTGTAAGTAATAAATGGAATATCTGTCATCTAATTTCTGCAACTGCAGAACAGCTTTTTAAATCAGGCTTTGAACAAAATTAGGAATAAAAGGTTTTATTCCCAATGTGTGATTGACAGCCTTGTGTTAAACAATGCCTTAGTATTCAATACTACAATCTACACATCAATACAATCAAGTTAAACTGAATACAATTTATTTCCGTGATTCCCAGGAACCCAGTAACAAGCGTGTCCGACCGCTGGCTAAAGTTTCATCCCTCGTCAACTTGCTATCTCCTGCAAAGAATGGAGCAGTGCGGCGCTTTGGTCAGACCATCCAGGTACATGCCCAACTCTAGTGGCACTCCCTCTACAAATTGACATGGTAGAAAATTCAAATCAGTCAAATTTGCGTTTGACTGTAAAATAATCATTTTTTTCTTTATTTTTTTCTCTCTAGTCCATGTCATTACGTGGGGACAACAAGTCACCGGGGATGTCCCTCAAAGCTAGCAGCAAGGCAGCAGGTCCCACTCCCACCAAACGCAGAAACAGCACGCTGTGGTCGGAGACGCTGGATGTCCATCAGAAGAGCACGTTCTCCACCAAAGAGATCAAGAGACAGGAGGTTCTGCAGTTCAGTCTTTTTTAAAGTTTACAGCACAGTCACCTTTTAAAAGCATGGAGGGCAGAAAAAAAATAACTTCTCCTGCTGCGGTTTCTGTTTCTTCTTCAGGCAATTCATGAGCTTTACAGGGGAGAGCAGGATCTCATAGAGGATCTCCAACTTGCACGAAAGGTTAGAAAAGCCTTATTCAATGTTATACAAATACATAAAAACACTTATGCTCCCTTTTTATGAACTTTCTTTTGTGCTCACAATGCTGCTTTTCTTCACAATCAGGCATACCATGATCCGATGCTAAAACTCTCCATCATGACAGAGGAGGAACTGGCTCACATATTCGGGGACCTGGATGCATACATCCCCTTACATGAGGGTAAATTACCAACAAATATTCTTGGACCTGAACTGCTTCACAGTTTACTTTTGGTTTCATTGGACAAAATGTCCATAATAACCTTTCAGCATATAATTGTGGTCTGGCAGGAATCTAGACTTCTGCACCTCCGCTTGGCTCTGCTTTCTTGGGTTCGAAAATCTATCGTGTGACCAGAGACTTTGGCCTATCACAGGTCATTTCAGAGAGAAGACGTTCCTATTGGCTGTTCTACAAATGCAGATGTGCGTGCAGCTGTGCACGTCCCTTCTGTGAAAGCCTAATTCAATGGCGGAATGTCCTGCCAGAAAAGTTGTGATACCAAATTGGAGAGAAATTGTTGCTACGGTTAGCAGAAAGCTAAACTATTAGCAACGTTTCCTCTCCATCCCTCTAATAGTTTTGCCTCCTGCGCAAGGCAATTTTGCCCAATGGTGCCAAAAATAAACTGTCTACCCAAGCTTTAAATGACGCTTGAAGTGTTTCTGACTATGTGTGTGCTTTTTTTAATAATCTGCAGACTTACTGATGAAACTGACGGTGGGAACTGGCCCCGATGGAACAGTAGCTCAGATTGGACGGATCGTTATTGACTGGGTGTGTATTGATGTTCACCTGACACACATTAGCTGCAGATATGATACATTTCAGCATGCAAAAAGATTGTAATTTTTGTTGTATCTTTTCAGCTGCCTGGTCTGAACGCTTACAAAGGCTATTGTAGCAACCAGCTCGCGGCCAAAGCCCTGCTGGACCAGAAAAAGCAGGACAGGCGGGTCCAGGACTTCCTGCAGCGCTGCCTGGAGTCGCCCTTCAGCAGGAAGCTGGATCTTTGGAGCTTCCTAGACATCCCTCGATCACGTCTGGTGAAATACCCACTGCTGCTGCGAGAGATCCTCAGACACACTGCTCCTGATCACCCAGACGTACCCAGTCTGGAGAGAGCTGTATGTTATCCAAATTACATGCCTTTGCAGTTACAGACAGTGCTATATCTGAGAAATTACATATTTCGCTATTTTTTCACTGATTATGTAGTCTTGTGTGTTTTACCAAATAACCAACTGATCGGTCTTTCTTTATTTATCCAGATCACTATAATCCAGGAGATTCTGTCTGATATCAATGTGAGAAAAGGAGAGTCTGAGTGTCGGTATTATATAGACAAACTGGAGTATCTGGATGATAAGCAGCGGGACCCTCTCATAGACAACTGTAAGACCCTACTGTGTCACGGCGAGCTGCGGAACAAAAGTGGCTCGGTGAGAATTAGGATTACTCTCCTTATTATGACCATCCACATACATTTTGTCTGTGTTGTATCGTTTTATATTAACGTGTTTCTTCGCAGAGGCTGCATGTGTTCCTCTTCTGTGAGCTGTTGGTTCTGACCCGACCGGTGACCCGGAACGAGAGGAGCTGCTTCCAGGTGTATCGCCAACCCATCCCAGTTCTGGATTTGGGTCTTGAGGACCTGCAGGATGGAGAGATCCGCATGGGGGGCTCTTTCAGAGGGGCTTTCACCAATGGAGAGAAAGGTGGGTTGAGTTGAGCTCCACCTGCTGGTGGTTTGTGACCGAGGCTTGTTGTGTCATCTATTAATAAAGTGTTTGATCGTTTCATTTGTCCAGCAAAGATTCTCAACTTTTGTGATTTCAGCCTCTCAGATGTGAAGATTTGGTGCTTTTCTCTTTGATAATTTGAAAAGTTTTGGACAGTTGGTCAGACAGAGCAAATTGGAGACTTTGGCTTTGCTGCTTGTTGTTCAGTGGACTGCATCTCTTTTCTTTCTGTGTCCCTCCAGCTAAGAACGCTTTCCGTGTGAGCTCTCTGGATCCCTCCCACGGCCAGTCGCACACCCTGCATGTCAACGATGTCTACCACAAGCAGCAGTGGCTCAACTGTCTACGCACCGCCATGGCCCAACAACAGGGGGCTCCACCCAGAGTTCAGCAGGGAGAAGCTGTCAGAGCCAAGCGTCGCTCCTCCACCATCTCAGTCACCACCTCTGACGAGGAGACGGACGAGAACTGCCCGCCTGTCTGTGGCCCTAAACTCAGGCCTCAGACGCTCTCCAAAACCAGACTGGACCAGAAGTTACAAGGCTCACTAAAGAGGAAGGAAACTGGAGTGTAGACATTTAACCCGGCAGCAGGTTCCTCTTAGACAGACACATTTAGGCAACAAGTGTCAGTCAATTTTCATGCAACCACTGTTTTTCTGCTTTTACTTCATCACTGTAGCTGCGCTGAAAGTCTTCATTCTTCATTTCCGTCCAAATGTATTGTCAAATGTTAGTCTTTACAAAGTGTAATTAGTTTACATCAAAAAACAACAACAACAATGTGTCGGTGTTACTGAAATGTATGTTTATACCTGCTAATTGTGTGTGGAATTAGGGTTTTATGTGTACTTACATTTAAACAGCTTTATATCACTTGTAGCTCTTCAAATGTAGTTTCAACATTCCTTCATGTGTCAACACTTATCTTTTTTTTGCTGCAATCAAAATGTCAATTAACCTACATTAAAGATGTATGTGGTTGTAAGTGCTATCTGTGTAAGGCTATGGGATCAAGGAACTAAGACACTGGTGGCCTGAGCTGTTCGTGCAGGAAGCCTTTGGGTGACGGAAGTGTCGATTTTTGAGATGAGATACAAGATAATGAGCAGAACGTTAAAAAGAACACCGATCATGAATATGATGAAGAAAAACATTTCTTGGAAAATCTAGAATGTATTTCAGAGAAAAGTTGTTCAATGGAAAAAGATAAAACATTTAGTTTGTTCTTTTAAAAGACTCCCAATAGACTGAGGTTCAAAATCAAATACATTTTTACTTTTAGTTCGTACTGCAGCTGCGCTTACAAAAGATGCAGTATGCACTCAGTTGGGACATACCGTTTCATCATAACATTGCACCTTGAACTTTTACCTTCTTGCTCATATATCATCTGTGCAGAAGATTGTGGGTCAGAATAACAAGAAAAGCTGGCTTGCCTCTGTGCAAAATGTGACCAGATTCAGTCGGACATCCTTGTATTTTTGGCATACTGCATTTGACGTCCTATGTATTGGGTCATACTTGATATTTTTCTGGCATACTAAATAGTGTGGTAGTATGGGTACAAACATCCTCTCAGTTGTACTTTGACTGTGTCGCAACATTTTGTCAAGTAAACAGAAGCTGAAAAAAACGTAAGTGTGCTCCTCCTTTTCTCTTAATGTCTTGAAATCCTACATGTCCGTTATGTAGTTCTGTTCATTTTTTATATCAGAATACCGTTGTAAAGGCCATTTGATATGTCTAGAAACATTAAAAACCCATTCAAAAAAAACAACCTCTTACTTATTTAACCTTTAAATATTTGCAAAAATAGGTTTTATACCTGGGCCTTCTGTGCTGTCCTACTGAGCTACGGTTATTAGTTTCTATTGGTGTAATAATACTTATATTAATATAATATTCTTATTAAACCGTTTGGTACGAGGCTGACAAACCGAACAATACGTTAGAATAATACTAGTGCATTTGGAAAATGCAGAAGCTTAAATTGTGGGAAATATGTTTTCGGTGGACTGCGCTCATGTAACAGACAACAGGATGTGTGACCTTTTGAACCCGGAACAATAAGAAAAAACAGTTGGGGCCGGCGTTCTACGTTTGCCGTTCTACGGCCGAGAAATAGGGGCTGAATCTTTATTATTATTAAATTATAAAATAGCTATAACTTTGTGATTCTGTTTAGGCCAGCAGTGAAGGCTTAGCTGGCCCTGACGGCCCACCACTGGCTTTAAGTAAACTACATCTGAACGTCTTGTTTTTTAGTTTCTACTCGCTGTAAAGCGGTGATTATCAACATTGGATGTGTCAAGAGTGACATAAGAAAAGGAGATCTACTTTATCACACATGACTTAAGACTTGTTGATGAAAATAAATACAGCATTTATGTGTTCAAAATCCATACTGACAAACAAAATGGCTGCAGAGTTTCATGAAGATAATTAAAAGCAGGTTAGGAGCTGAAACCGGAAGTGCTCAAAGAGGAACTAACTCTTGAATTAATTCTGTCCTAGAAGACAAACCTCAAATTTTCTTTTTTTTCCTGGTGCCTGCTGGTCCTGCCACAACCCCAGCTGCACACCACACTTACCATTTGACTGAAAGGGCCTCTCCCACATCGTCAGCTGCTGAACCTGCAGTATCTATAGCTCATTGTGAGCCACCAACAATAACAGCTTCTCAACAACCTTGCTGATAGATAGCGTGTTCCTCAAAAATGTATTTTCTGCTAAAGTAAGACGCTGTTGGATGAACAATGTACAGCTGCCAAATGCAGTCTTTGAGGGTTTAAAAGGTATCACTTCATGTAAAAAAAACACCTGGCATCCTTTTGCCATTGTCCCTGACTATTATTCTTGGTAAGCTTTAGCTCAGTGGTTCCCCAAGGACAATATCTCGTGCTGTCCTGATGTGTCTCTTACAAACCTAACACCTGCTTTCCTAGAGGTGATCAGTGGAGACAGCTGGTGGTTCAGGTAGGCTCAAATAACAAGCTCAGGAATCTGAAAGTTTTTAGGATTTTCAATGCCTCCACCGAATGTGGCTGTCTTTCTTTTTACCAAATGATGTGAATTCATCACTGTTTATTTAAAGCATCTTTATCAGATACTAACCATTTAACCATTTCTATTCTATTTTACCACACTGCTTTTATAAATAGCTATATTTGTTGGCTTCTCTGCTTTCGAGACAATTTGCATCAAGTCGTGCCCTATGAAAGCAACAACATGTCCTCATTCCTTATATTAAGGGACTTCAAATGAAAAGCCGGAAGTTACATCGTGAGCTGGAACTAGTGTTACAGGTTGTTGTGGTTCGCCCGGTTTAACAGGAAGTAACACCGAGCTAATAGTTAGCAGCAGTCTAGCGGTCGTGATGTTGTCTTTCCATTACCAACACATATTTTCCTACTAATTCACCGTCCAGTTTCACGTTCTTCACGAACATATCTAACAAACCTTGAGACTCAACTATTTACGGATGCGGATCAAGCCATCACCTTGGTTTTGGGTCTCAATACTCTTAAAGGGTAACTTACCTAATGACCTTTACTAAAGATAAATTAAAGTACTGGGTTTAACGCCTATAACCTCGAATTATTCGAGCACATTTGATTTTACATTTTACGTTATGCCACTATTTTACTCTTTATTTTTGTATTGTCCTCTCCAAGCCGTCTTTAGCTGCTAGCTAACGTTTGGCTAGCAATGTACTGCTATGGATAACGGTAGAGGAAGGAGGGGCTAAAGACAGGAAATACGTCATCAGGCTTAATCCACCCGATTATGTAGCAGTTATATGCGAGATGTTTTCATATTTTATTTGTTCAGTTAACTGTTGAGTTATGTGAATCTTGAATTCCGTTTAGCTTTATTCCCTAAAATGGGTTTGATGATTTTGTGTAAGTTGTTTAAGCTGATTGAATGGAAATTCAGTTTGCAGTTTCAGTTGCAGTTTGAAATTCAGTTGATTGCGTGCAGCGTAATGTCTCAGGGAGACATCGATTCAAATTTAGAAAGTGCACAATATGTCGCCATTTCCTCCGGGACCGAGTTCGTGCAAGGCGTACACTATAAAACGCAGATCGGCAGAGATCTTTTCCAAACGTGGTTTGTGTGCAAGTCATTGCAGAATTGCGGCAGTGTATGGTTGATTGCGTGCAGCGTAATGTCTCAGGGAGACATCAAATATTGTTTCAATGTATGTTTTAAATCTCCTTTTCGCTTTTAATGGTTTCATGTGAAGCACTTTGAATTACCTTGTTGTTGAAATGTGCTATACAAATAAACTTGCCTTGCCTTTAAAGCATTCTGGTGGAGAATTACTGCATCCTTTACATTTTTAAGTGGTGATGTTTTTGGGGGGGTAATCTTGAATTTGGTTCCAGCTTGCAGTGTATGCCCGACTGCCTTGCAAAGAGGAGCTCAGCCTTGCTGCTTTGAGGCCTGATCACAGAATTGTTATCCAGCCATTTACGTATTTCCTCCTGCATATTCACCAGTTTTGGGGAAGTCTCTTCATTTTTTGTAAAGTTTCCAGACCTAGTTCCCCCTATTGTTACACCATCACCTGGACTTATATTACAATTCACAGACATCATTAACCCATAACAACCAAAACCCATTTGTCCTTAAAGGAAAATTATGTGGGATATAAAACGGACTAAACAGACCACATAGAGCACATTTCTGAAAATATTTTCTAAATACTACCCCTTAGTGCCAAAGATCTGAAATGTTACATATATGTCACATTGGGCGTTTACGTATAGATGATTTCTTTATTTGAAAACCAATCAACTTGGCCTATTTTTTGGTTGAAACGTCTTTTGAATTCAACAAAAGAAAATATTGTAACTAAAAATAATTGAATCAATTGAGCAGCTCATTACTATTTTTCTTATTGTCACATTGCTTTTTCTGAGAATATTATAAATTTAAAAGCCTGATGTGACATATCTGTTTGAAATTAGCTAGTTCTGCCAAATGTACTGACCAGCCAGGCAGCCATTTTGTAAGTGATGCCATTGGTATACAAATAAACTGACTCACTGTCACATGATTTTTCCGGGATGTTCAGTATGTGTCACTTCGGGACTTTCCATGATATTTAAAGTGTCTGTGACAACTGTGTCACCGTGGGTCCTTATGGGTTCCTCAATCTTTCTGAAACCCATCACGTAGGGTCTTATTCACAAAGAGTTGCCCTAATTGAACTGAATATTTCAGATCCATGTGTCCATCCTGGAGGTCTCACATTTGAGCTCAAAAGCTCCCAAACGACAAATATTTTATAATTAAAAGGGCCAGTGTGTAGCATTTCGTGTTGGATATATTAGCAGATTTATAGAACAGTCATAACTGTTTATTTTAGTGAATAATCACCTGGAACTAAGAATCGGGTTTGCGTTAGCTGAAAGTGAGCCCTTCATGTCTACATGGAGCCAGTCCTCTTCACAGAATCCGCCATATTTCTATCGTAGGCCAGAATGGACAAACCAACCTCTGGCTCTAGAGAGAGCATTTCATCAAGTAGTTGCATCACCCGAAGGCCACTGTAGTTCTCTGACACACTTGTGAACGAATGCAACCAACTGAATACCCCTCGACTCACTCCTCCCTTTCAAAAAATGCGGTAATGTGAGCTGCTGAAAGCAAAAATTAGTTTGAAAAGTCTGGACTGAATGCCCTAATAACCATAGTGTAGTTTGGACAAGTGCAACCCTTTAAAGTAATATTTTTCTGAAAGAAACAACCAAAACAATAACAACCAATTTTGATACTCGCAGTTCAGCTACAACAGAAGACACAACACTGGAGAATTCTTTAAAAAAAAGCCCCGTACTGGTCTTGTTATTCACACAAATGTAATAGAGGTAGAACAATCTGTATTATTTACAAATTTACATTCAAAGTACAGTTACATAATATACAGTGACATAATCCTAGCAAACTACTTCATGTTCCCTCTGGTTTCAATTAAGTATCACAAGATCTATGATGAAGTCCCACTTACTTGGCCATGACGAGCAAGCCAATTTCATGTTTACGTTAAGCTCCATGAAGCAATACTTTTGATATTATCACTGATTCAAAGTAATGTGAAATTGTTCTGTGGCCAAACATTCTGGGAATGCATTGTTAAGGTGTGGCTGACGACGCCTCTGCTCCGGGCGAAGGTGGGCTGAGCTATGCTGGAAGGTATGAGGTCACGTTATCAGACTCCACGTAGTAATACAGAGATTAAAAGATAAAGATAAGAGATTATGTACATGCTCACAGTCCTGAGAAGAGGACATATTGATTCATATCACCTGTGTGGGTTTACACTAGTCGTTACGGTTGTTTGTCCTTCATGCAGACTGTATGGGTGAGACTCATCTACCTCCAGGAGAAGACGGTTTATTTGCAGCAAAGGGTTTAAATGAAAGTAAATGCTGGACTTAACATTAATTTGGTGGCCTTAAACATAACTCCAGTGGATGTGTAAGCTTACAGTTGTTTACCGACAGGTTAGCCAGAACATCATGATTAGATCATGGTACATGTTTGAACACTGTCAAATGTGCCTGGGCAAGCAGCCTGATGATTCACGTTAAGAAATCTCTCTAGTCTTGAAGTGTTATGACATTTGATCTGTGCTGCTCTTCTGCTGTTCACTTCAACATCCTGTCATATGACTTTCCGGAGAGGTGATGTCAGCAGACATAACTGGTCTGTAATTAACCTTCTAAAGAGCTGCGCCTTAAGTTTCACACAGGTGATTCAATTTCAATAACTGGAGGTGGCATGTAGGACAGAAAACGTATGATGCGATTGGGCAAGTTCAGTTGGGAAACGACTTCCCGTGCTCTGCTGCCGAGAGCTCCTCTCACAGCCACTCTGCTGATCTGCTGTAGACTGAGAGGGGTATCTACAGAAGAGGAAACAACAGAGATGAGATGATATATATTGACAGTGACAGGATGCTCGCTTAAAATAAACACTTACTCTCATAGAACTCAAGGCAGAGATAAGGGGTAGAGCCCAGACTGGTGTAGTGGATGGGTTTTTTGTTCAGGTGATCTCTGGCGTACACGTTCCCCCCAAACTCCACAAGTAGATCAATCAAGTCAGCGCTCTTGGATTTGGCTGCATGATGAAGGGCCGTCTCATGTAACTTGGCAGCATTCACATTTGCCCCTTTTGGGGAAAAGAGAAAACTGAATGAAAAAGGAGAAATACTTCTTGTTTGTAGCATTTGTGTTTATACGCTAAATACATTACAATCAATAATCATTGGACCCAAAAATATTTATTTTGACGCAGAAGACAAACCTGACCTCACCTGCATTGAGGAGAACTTTGGCGCAGTCATAATGTTTCCTTGCACAGGATACGTGAAGCGGCGTCCCATAGTGGCAGTCGTGGGCCTCCATGAAAGCTCCTTGATCAATCAGGAACTGAACACAATCGGAATTTCCTATTGGGAGAGACGGGATATATTTAGAACTAAATTAAAGGCTCTAAGAGAAGTTAATGTAGATATGGTACTCCAACCAGAAATTCAGTCTTAAGTATCTAACACCCAATTATTGTGGGCTTTAAAAGGTGGCTGCATTTCGTAGTTTCCTTCACAGAGTACAGAAGCTGTTGTTCAGCATGAATAGATTTTGAGTTTCACTTTAAAGCTTTCTTCTTACTCGTCACTTCCATGTTCAAAGCAATGCTGCAATCATTCCAGTGCGTTCCAATTCCTAGGCAAGCATAACCACTCCACTTTTGTCCCATAGACTTACTGGTAATTGTGTAATTGGTTTCTGATTTTTTGCTAGATCTTAAAGGCTTTTAATTAATAAGCAAGAGCTCTGGTACTGTATTTGTTTTCCCCATTTCCGCGCTCTCTTCCTGTTTTGTGTCCCATGTCCCTGCCTCTTGGAGAAATGTGCTATTACAGGAGACTTTTAAAATGTTTTAAACTTGTTACAACATGTATGAACTCCGCCTTGACCTAGATGTGTTCCCAGTGCTATTCAGGGAGAACGCTCCCTTCGTGACGGTACAGCCTGCTATGATGAATGTTTTATTGACTGTTCCGAGGATCATAACTAGTTTCCCCCACCTTTCACCTGCATTGACACAACACAAGCACTGTTTAGAAACAGGTTTGGCAATGCAGGACAACTGAAACAAAGACCTCTTGATAATGCACAGATACATGACTCAACATACATACATTCCTGTGCGATGTATGTAACAAGACACACCTCCCATGCAAGCCTCATGAAGTGGTGAGAAGGTAAACAGTGGAGGATTAACTGTTGCTCCGTACTCCAACAGCAGCTTGACACATTCAAGGCTACCCGCTGCACAGGCATCACACAGCGGCGTGCTTCCATCGATGTTACGAGCGTCCACCTGGAAGACACAGAGCCACGATACAGTCAATAAACAAGAGTCCCTCGTGCACTGATGGGGGAAGCCATCTCTGACACCATCTCACCTGTGCACCAGCGTCCAGCAGCAGTCTGACGCATTGGGTCTGTCCCTGTATGCACGCCTCATGCAGCGGGGTGATGGAGTCGATTGCCACAATGTTAACCGCTGCACCGCCCAGGATCAACTGCTGCAGCTGGAGGTCCTGGCCCTGTGCAGCGGCCACATGCACCGCTGACCGGTCCGTCCAGAATCCAAGACCATGAGCTGCAAATATGTGAAGCCAAACAATACAGAGTGTCTGCATGTTGAATTATGATTCAAGTTGATTTAGTCATTCAAACCATTTAAATACAGCTGAAATATAACTTTATTCATATTTAGCCTCAAGCCCAAAGTAGAGAAAAAGATCCACAATTAGCTTTTCTTACAATTCCTCAAAAACATGAGAGAAAAATAATAAAGTCACTAATGTAGAGCATGATCCAAACCATCGACCCACCTACAGCACTAGTGTATTGGATCGTATTACATTGTACGGTGTGTGTTACTGGCTCCATTGATCTGTACAATCGCAACGAGCTTACCGTCGTCATGCTTTCACAGCCACTTTAAGAGAGCATACTAGCTCACAATGGCCGAGCTAAACGTGTGACAGCTAGCCACCATGACATCAAAGCTAATGGAAACTCTTGTAGCTACCAGCCATGGGTACCAGCCACATCCGGTCATTCGCTTGGCTAAGCTACTTACCGATTTCTCCAAACAAGGACGGTCTGGTCCGAGTGATCTCCATCATTTCATGTTACCGTGTTTCTTTTCCGTCGACCACGAAGACTTCAGTCAAACATGCTGTTCATTTTGAGGCTAAAGAGTAAAGGCCAGAAGGGCTGCATTACCGTAAAACACGCGGGGTGCTCAGTGAGAGCCGTTGACGTCCAGTACAAAACAAACAACAGCTATGAACTCTGGGAGATGTAGGCGACTGCCTTTTGGAAAATCGAAAGACTTGTTTTCTACATTCAAGGAAAACAATTGAATGCCATAAATATAAATACCAAAAATAAAAAAATTTTAGACCCATACTTCTGTGCAAGTGGTACATTAACTTGCCATCACTGAATATATTAAAGGAGTATTAACATCTCTCATCAATTACAACACTTGATTGTGAGAGAGAAATGTTTAAAATATAGGTTGTATGTATTTTTTGGCTTGGTAAGCATGTTAAAGTTCTCCTGGTTCTCCTCGATGTAATCTCTGTTGCAAGCATCAAAATGAGGCTGTTATTGTCATTATAGTAATGTCTATTCTAGCTCCCTGCCTAGCAATATAATAATGCTGTCAACATTTGGTTCTAATTATCAGTTCTGGTCTGGATGTGGCATCAGTCTGTGTCAAAGAAAAACCAGTTTGCTCTGTTGGTTTTGTTTTGACCGTCATCGTAGCGCCCCTCCTTTGGCCAAGTAGTGTTTGCAACTGCTAAAACAGTGGCGGCTTGTGAGATCCTTAAAGTTAGATCAATAAGGGCGTGTTCACTTTGAGTGTCTACTCTGATGACAGGAGCCACCTAGCTTCACAAGGCTCCTCAGACCCCTATAGGAGACGTCACAGAGACGACATCCACTCAGGTTATGGTTTTGATGATGAGAGCCACGAGACTCAACCATACACCACAGTGGCCTAAAGGGACTAAAACCATGTATAAGTTACATAAAGCTGCAAAGAGATTGATAATATGGGGGCTACCTGGTTTTCACTTGGTTTGGCGATAGTAAACCATTTCATATTACACACTGATTTATGGCAAACATTGTTTAATGGCATTTTAAAGGCCATTAAATTAGGGTGACCCTATTTCCAAACAGGCACCCATAAGTAAACTGCACATTCTTCATCCACACTTGTGTTGGTGTACTATTGGATATAGCAGAACAGGATAAACATCTATGTAAGCGCTAAAACAAGTATAGCATTATTATAATTTTAATCGTGGTGAAAACTGGGACATTTTGGTGTTTTATTTGGGACATCAGGTCACCGAACTTTAACCTCAAACCAAGTTAGTGTGCACTTGTTTAACGACCAACAGAAGCAGAATGGTCTTTAATCCAAACTCTGTCGGCTAATGGTTTCTTTTCACAAATACTTACATTATTGTATTGGCAGAAATGAAAGTAAAAGTTTGGTGCTGCCTCAATGTGAGTGTTTTAACAGTTAGCACTGATCCCAACTTCCTCCTCGAGCTCTACAGTTACACCTAAAAACAATGTGCATATACTCTGTATTTATTATACAATCCAAATTATAACCTTACACTGCCAGGCTGTTAACGTAACGGGTAGAAACGCGGTTTTTGTCAATGTCGGTTCGTTTCACAGCTAGCAATCGTTAATTATTCGCTGAATAGAGGACAACACATACACACACACACACACACACAGAGAGAGAGAGAGAGAGAGAGAGAGGAGAAGAACCGCAGGCGCAGACTAGCTTCACCAACACGAGCAGTTTGGTGTAGACTTTCAAGATGGAGGTTTCTCCTCGATAGGTTTCTGTTTCTATTTCGAAGCGGACTATACACGCGCTGATCACCCCTGTGAGAAGACAGAGGATCTGTCTTCACTAAAAATGATTTATTCCCCAAAATGAGCAGATTTAAGTGGACGTTTTTCCTCCTACGTGTTCGGACGGGTGCATATTTTCTGTAACTTCCTGGTTGTCGCATTAATATGTCAGTTGGAACTGCGGCGAAAGCTCAAGTTACTTTGAACGGATCTCCCGTTTACAGGACTACATACTTCATATTTTCATCGAAGGGCAAAACGAGAACGACAGATGTCATAAGTATTCAGCAATGGAAAGTGGGAATGGTGGTGCCTCGAGTAAAGGTGACGAGCTTCCTTTTCTTTTTTTCTTTTTTTTTTTCCTCTCCTCGTGTAACGTAATTTTCATCAAGAAATGTGGATCGTACATGTATTTGTGAGATATCCACCTCCTGTTCTCGTGTGATTAGCCTAAAAGAAAAGGACGCGTGGACAAGGTGTCGTGTCTCGCAGTACAAAAAGTCCCAGCCCTGTGAAACTTTTCCCTTGAACAACAATCTGCTGTAATTTCGCTCGTGTCGCTTGCATGTCATGCTAACGATTGTACTTGTCCCTTTGTGTACTTATAGGTGTTTTAGTACCCGTCTCAGAACGGTCTGACGCCTTTCAAAGCAGTATTTTGGCCCCACTTAAAAGTGCGTACTTGTACGAGGAGTCGAGACAGTCTTTCAGGTACAAGTCCGCTGTGCTGGTAAAAAACACAGCACTGGAAGAAAAGGTCAGTGCAAATCTTTAGTCCTTAAACATTAAGCCACGTGTAATGGCTAATCTTAAATATGTGTAATCATTAGTGGCACAGGGTTTGATGTCATAGATATGCTTTTTTTGTGTAAATATTCCCATTTGATTCATGTATGTCTTCATTTGTTTATCAAATCCTTTATGTGAAAGAAACATTGTAAATAAATAGTGGAAATAGGAACTGCTCTTAAATGCCACAAGAGGAACCTCAAATATGTACTGTAAATGACGTTCTCCAGCTTTCAAAGTCATTTCTTCTTCCTTCTTTTTACACCAGTACAATGCGTTCCGTGAAAAGAGACGAAAAGTAGGTTATTCAGAGGAGGAGCTGAAGGAATCTTACGGCTTTTTGCTGTTTGAGGATATCAACCAGGTAAACCGCTGGCACACCTGAGAAAAGTCATGCTCATGCAAATCCCAGTGATTGTGCTCACATCGATATATTTGTATCTGTTTGAAGGCAAATGCACTGAGTGAAACTGGTGTGCTCACTGGAAACAGCACATGTACAACTCTAGGAGATCCCTCGAAAGGTAAATTATGTTGATTTATGTTTTTCCTCCTCTCACACTGCAGTAGTGTCAACCAGTAGTGAGGTCACAGCGACATGTTAGTACAGAGAGTTCCACCACCACCAACCTACAGGTCATATTACTACGTGGAAAACATCCAAGTAAACACTTAGAAACAACTGTTGTAAAATATAATATGCATTCACTTACTAGTCACTTGATTCAAATGGAATTACATTTACAATAAACTATTTTATTTAAAGTTATTACCTTTGTTCATGCATGCAGCCGGTCCAAAGTATCTGCAATGTAGATCGAGCTAAAGAAAGGTCCATGTTGACAGGCATGTTGACAGGCTGGTTCACTCCTGTCTTTGAAAGTGAAAGAAAGTTTAAAAAGCTACATGAATGTATACAAATGAAAGTGGAAGACGTTCTGCCGTGAAACAGAAACTAAATGTTGGCCCACAGGATATGAATTGTGTTGAAAGCAGAAAGACGATGAATACAGCGTTTGTGTTCCGAGTAGCTGTTTCCTTTAACTGTGACATGAATTCCTATGATGCTTTGCTTTATAACTTCACATTTAAAATGTTTCCTGTCAAATATTTTGTCTATAATCCCTCAAAACACTGTGATAAGTGTGTAAGTTCTGAGGTGTAAATCAATGGCCAAAGTCCTTGTTTTTCTGTAAATGTTGGTGTGAAACTGCGCACGAGACCAAGAGCTTCACTGTGTCACATGTTGTTGAATGTAGCAGCGTTGCACGGGGTTAAGTTAGGTTGTGCTTCACATCCATCTCTGTTCTTGCCTGTACTCTGTTTAAGTTCCTGTGACAGACTTCCTCTTCACATGACGGACGCATTTATTTTTGACGTTACGACATTTTGAAACGTTACACAGTCTTTTTTTCCCATTATGTCGTAACTTGCTTCACTTCGTCAGCAGCACACTGCGAGCGGGGGAGTATAACAGACACACCAAACCTGTCTAACCAGGTTTTATGTTTGACTCTTTGTTCTGCCGCCGACATTCAGACTTGCAACCTGCGAGAATTTACCTGAATGCGACCTGTTAAGTTTCTTATCTTTGCTCACTATGTGAATGTATTATAATAAAATCTTCACCAAAATCCTATCATCTGATGACTATTAGAGGTACAATCTGCTGCTGGGAGATTACACTTTCTCCTTGTGGAATCAATAAAGTTTGATTTGCCATGTGGAAACTCAGAATTAACAGTGCGAGTAAAGTTTTCACTCGTCGACTTTCTTTTTTTATTTTAAAATCTGTTGTTGGTGAGCGTAAAGAAATGTATGTATTATGTCTTATTAAAAACTGTACAAAGAGCTTAATGTGACTTTGAGTTCACCTCTAGCTGCAGTAGGTTCAGATCGCTGGTAATGGTGTGGTGTGTCCTTGACAGCCGTGACACGTTTGTCTTTCCGGGTGTGGCCTTGCTGCTCTCAGAGTGGCTGTTGTTTGGAAAGGCACTCTGTAGTTATGAGTTTATTTTTTTTTTTTATAGTGTCCTGAAAAAAATCTCTCTTGTGACAATTCCTGTATTTATTTTTAAGTGAAAGTCTTCTGTGTCTACTCAGGTGTTTACATATCAATGTACTCTGACTGTCTGGATCTTAATCGCTGGTATCATGGGAAGTCTGGATACATTGCCATCATCAGGCTGTCAAAGGTATTGAAAAAATGAAATTGTGCAACATTGTTTTCACTCATAGAAAACAATTTATGAACATCATTGTCCTTTTTGTTGTTACCAACAGGGTAGAGTTAAACAAGTTTTAGAGAACTACACCCAGAACTTCACTGCGCCCACTGTGGGGTTTGACTGCCATGTGTCCGAACAGCTGCCCTCGGTATCTCCCAAAACCAGCTCTTTCCTTGCCTTTGAGAGAACTCAGGTAAGTAGAGGCATGTAGCGGGTGATGGAAAAACATGCAGTGATAATACTTTGTCGTTCCTCTCTGTCTGTGTGTTGACACATCTTTGTGAGCACAATATTGTTGAGTACCTAAATGCATGGTGATATGCGAAATATGTCTTGTTCTGTCCTCGCAGTATTACATGTATGAGTTGCTAGATGATGGAAGCAATGTGACAATTCAATCGCCCAGCGCTGCCTGTCCTATTGCCATTGTGTCATTTTCATATACGGATACCAAAGCAACACTTGAAGAACCACAGGAGAAAAGGTACTCACTTCAGCAACTCAAATTGCATTTCATATAAATTGAAAATAGTTCAGTCACGTTGATTAATTGTTTCCTGATTTCTCTTTTCAGTGAGGAGAAAAAACTCAGTAAGTAACATGTAATTAATGGCAAACCTAGTGTTTCTCCATACTTATTGCCATCAAAAAGAGATACAATAGCACTGCCCTAAAGTAGTTCGGCACAATAAACGGCTCACATACAGCTACTGTCTAGAAAATGTCATTGAAACGAATACATACCAATATTCTAATACAATATTCTTGTACCAATATCCATTGACAGACAAAGGAACGTTATAAATGTATTTTCTTATTTTAAATAATTGTTTCATTTCATGTTTTCTTTGCCCCTAGTTCGTCAATACTTTCCGTGGAGGGGCCAGCTTCAAATAGGCCCACAGGTCTATGATGTTGGGCTGCGATCTACAGCAGGGGCCTTGATCCCTGCAGTGCTGTAAGTTAAGATGTGCTCATAGAAAATGCACACATTTTATATTCTTCAATGTCTTCTATAATTTAGATTATATAACTTAACCTAACCTGTCTGTGCTTTGTTTTGTTTTTCCATTTAAGGCCACCAGTGGTTAAAATAGAAAGAGCCATTTCCATGTTCAGTCTGCGACAGCTGCTGCCAAGGGCTGCCTTTGAAACCTGCTTTTCTGGTGAAGGTGTGCTGTTAGAAAATAATTGAAAAAATCTGCCATATTACACTGGAGTTACATCATCAAGGAATGTCGCAACGCAATTCTTTGATTTATTGAACATTTCATTCATGAATTTGGCTTTTTCTTATGTTTTTTAGTCTTTCTGGATGGCTTGTACTGCAGTCTGTGTGAGTTGGTTTCTTCTGAGGTGGAAGAAACTCGCTCACTCTCTCTACTTCTGCAGGAGATCAAGGCGAAAGATCTTGTGAGTTTCTGTTCCTAATTCTGCCAGAGATTGCAGGGTTTATTCCATAAATTGGAAAAATATAATAGTCACAAATATGCATCACAGTTAATTAGACCCCAAAGTGGTGTTTTATGCGACAGTGAGCAACTTAAAGTATTCCATTTAAACTGATATGAAATGCAGAAAACAAGACAACCCCTAACATTTTTACAATTGTTACGAGCAAATGATTGGTGTTTTTATCAAAGAATGACAAACTATGTGTTGATTTTTAAAATTGTTCACCATTTTCTCTTTCGATTGTGCTGCATTTTTACTTGGTATCCAACATCCAAAAACTGTACCTGACAAACATGCTCATTCGCGCACAGGCTCCCACCATTCAGCTGAATGATGGTGGTTTTCTTATCCTGTTGCACTCCACCCATTTCCTCACATATGATGGTAAGATATGAAAAGGATGACAGAGCACTGTGCTGTCAATCTCAGAACAAAACTTGTTGATTTCTATCATTTTTAACAACTATGATTCAAGTTCATATCAGCCGCATACATTATCTTTGTTTTGTTTTCTTCAGATACTGGGTCCAGTGTGACTGATGTCCTGCAAGGCATGTTTGTGTTTCCGAACTCACAAGTCATACAGAGAGGTGATTACAGCATATGTTTAACAGTGGATGTTTTCATTCGATATGTTGATATTTTATGAATACAAAGCAAAGATTTAACAGTTACACTTTCTTGATTTTTTATTTTTTTTTCACAGACACTAAATTTCGGGAGAAAAAGCTTGCCATCTCATCTGAAATCCTGCATGTTCTACCGGTGCTGAGTTATGCAGAGGGTGAAGTTGAGAAAACGCCTATCGACCCAAGTGAAGAGCTCTGTGAAGTCTTGGCGCAGCATATGCAGAATTACGCATCACTGATAAATCCTGGGTTGGCATCAAGTCCCACGAGGGAAGTCAGCATCTTTCCTGATCAGTATGATGTACCAGATGCCCACAAGCACCTCTACTCATCTCCGGAGTGGACCAACAAGGCATGGCAGAGCTTCAGGTCATACCTGAGCAAACCAGAGTCTTTTCAACTGCCACTGTCCAAGGCTTCAGAAATCCTGGCGGCTGGACAAGAGGAGAGAATGGAAGACTTTGATGATGATGTCTACATCTGTCTATCATCTCCTGAAGGGCCGCCAGCCGAACCTGTTGGCACAGAGTCAGACCAGTTGACAGGCCAGACATCTCCTGTAAACAGTGAAACACCTGCAGACACTTGTAAAACAAATGTGGGATCAGAAGTTGATTTAAAAACTGTGCCTCAAAATGTTGTACCAGATGATGTGCAAACTGGAGAGGCCAAAGACACGAGCAAATCTAATCTGAGTGTGCTGATCAAAGCTGATGACGCGGGGGCAAAACATCTCCTGACTCCCTCGACATCAGATGACCTTCCTGCAGAGCTGATTGTCAGCATCACTTCGGCAGAGCAAACTGTCACTGGTGAGGGTTTAAGTATGGTCAGTACTGTGTCTGCCACAAAGCATAATGACTTTCAGCTTTCTGGTTTTTCAACAGCCAAAGGAGTGAACTGTCTGCATGATGAGAGTGTTGCAACCACAAAGGTTTTGGACTGCCCAGAGGTCACAAATCTCACAAAAACAAAACGAAGGAAACTACGCAGGGGACATTACAAAAGTCGGAAAAAGGTATCTAAAGCTTGCATTAAAACGCACAGTTTAAAAATACCAGTGGGGGATGGCAACTTGAGTCGGAAGAAATACCAGGCAAAGAAACCATCAGGCCATCCACAGTTAGGTCATCCTTCAAATGGTGATCGGAGGAAAGTACAAATGCGAAAGTGCAAATTTAGACAACTATCATCAAAAACTGGAAAGGTGAGCTCCGCTTCTGTTGGATTAGCAGTACCAGAGGAGAAAGAAACAGACCCTGAACAGCAGAGCTTGGAAAGCACCATTTTTATGGACTTTGAAGCTAGTCCTCTGAGAAAGAAAACGGAGCGCTCGGACTTAAAGCCGGTCATCAGCGAATGTGGAAGAATCTTGGTTCCTCATGGCGCTGTAGATTTTGCTGATCAGATTAAGTCTTTAAAGGAGAAATTTCAATCTACAAAAGATGACCAGTGTCCTGAAAAAATGTTGGTGGATACCTCTGTGAATGCTCAAGACTCAGACAAAATGGTGCAAGAGTCCAGTCCTACTCCGGAGACAGCAGTGGGCGAAACAGAGGCCACAACATCCAAGGATGGAAGGAACCATCTTCAACATGTCAGTGATGTTAATCCTGAACACAGTGGTTCATTGACTTTGAATTCAGAGAGTCGTGAGCTTTTTTCAAAGACTGATGGAACAGCAACTCCTCCCTCAGAAGCAGTTGAAGGAAAACGCACTGATACCCTCTCCCCAGGAAAGATTGCCAAAAAGGGTGAATTTCTGTTGAGTAAATTAAAATCAGTTCTTCTACGAGGAAAGAGAAAAATTGGCCTCCTTGTGTCAAAGGAAACAACGGCAGACACTGCCCAATGCACGGATCCCTGTTTGAAGAAGGGCAAAGTTGACTCTCACTCTGGGAACCTGAAGAGTAATTATGCAATTACAAGTGTCCAGGACACAGTGTGTGTCAAGGAAGTTTCAAAGATGCTGTCAGTTGACCCTATTTTTGCATATGCACTAGGTCTGACCCCTAGAGAGACTGTAGATAAGATACAGAAAACTGATGGTCGGGATACTCAACCAGAGCAAACCATTTTAGACAAGCAACCTCAAATCCTACACAGGCCTTCACCAATCTTCGCGCGAAGGGGAAGGATTAAAACGCTCAAAAAGCATCAAGGCATCTCTACAGAATATGTTAAAAAGAAATGTAAGTCATATTTATTCAATTCTGCATGATTGTTTTGCATGATTTGTAACATCTCAGTATTGAGCATGAGATCAAAACTAACAGACACCTTTCTTGGATCTGTCACCTCTGCATCTGTCCTGAGCATGCTATCGGCTGCGCTTTGCTAACTCTTTGCTAGTTCGTCATTTGATTTTGCTCTTATCTTGCTTTTGCTGCATTTTGTCTATCTTATGCATCTGCCCCCAAATGTGGTGGTGTTGGCTTTTTTAAACCAATCCCTTTGTTTGAAACAGTGACATTTTTTTTTCTAATAGTAATACATTAGTATATTTCAAATGCTTTCAATGTGCTACTTTTTCATTCTGTTCCTCTTTTCTCTCTGTTTTGTCTTCACAGGGTGGTTGCATTTTCAAACCCCAGCTTGTTATGCCAGTGAAAAACTCAAATTCAAAGAGTATACTAGGGATAATTCTGTCAGGAAGACTGTTAAGGAAAAAATTAACAGTGCTTGCTCATCTACAGATGCTTTGAGCTTACTTGCTGACTTGGCACTCAGTGCCAGTAATGACCAGGTTCCACCACAACCTGACCCAGCACTTGAGAGAAAAGCTGAGACAAGTTTGAAGAACTGTGACCTTTCGAAAGATCTTACCAGTCCTGAGCAAGAGTCAGTTCTTCATTCACTGCTTAGACAGCCTGCTGCTAGATCCATGCAGCCTCTTGAGTCTACTTCACCAAACCCTCTTGTGGAAGGCAGTGAATGGGTTGGTTTGGTATCTAAAGAACATGCTTACTCATTGCCCCCGTCTTCCTCTCTACTGTTGGGTTTGCCAGGTACACCTTTCCCGGTATCCCCTTTAAGTGGTTCTACCAGACTGCTGCGCCATCACCAGACAATGTATGGCAATGGAATTAAAACACTACACCCCTCTGTTGGCCAGGAAGACAGTAGTGAACAAAACCACAGGACTCCAGAATACCTGAAAAAACACATGGTGCGAAGAAGAAAGTTCAGACAGTCCCGCACCTTTGTTAACAAGGATGGATCTATCCAAGTCACAAAGCAATGGAAAGAAGACTATGACTTTAATCTAGACAGCAAGTTTACAAATGACTCAAAGGATAGAACCATCGTCCGAGCCTTACATGGGTATGTACATTGTATTCCTTATTTATACAAGAAATATAACGTAATAGTAAAAAATGTATCTTTAAACTTCACATAATTTCAGTGTTATACGTTTGTATCTAGTTGACAAAAATGGGAAATATGTGGTAAAGTGGACTTCTAGTACAGATGTGATTCAACTGAAAGAGCTAATTTTTGTGCATTTTACATCTTCGATAGCCCATGGGATTTCTCCCTGCAAGACACCAATGAAGAAGTGCGGCTCATCGTCCACATGTGGATAGGTCTCTTCTACAGCCGGTCAACAGACAGGTTCTTTCATGTTGACTCATACCCATGTTCAGAAGAGGGTGATTCTTTGAAGGTGTCCGGTGGAATGGTTTCTGCTCCAGCTCAGTCTGAGCTCAAGGCCAATTCATTTGCTCCTTTCCCGAGTATTACAGACACTTTGATTTCAAAAGTTTTGGACTTCAGCAAAAAAGATGACTCTATGTTGGACCAAGGATCAGGGATTTTGGACTTGTCACTGAGAAACTCCAATGCCGAGATTGTCAGTCCAGATCCACAAGTCAACAAAAAGGAGACTTCTGTGTCCATTGATCCGAAAGAAGCAAGTGAAACATTAAACGTACTCGAGTCATCCGTGGGACCACAGGAGGCAATCGCAAAACAGGTTGGGTTCTAATGTTAATGTTACATTGCAGACAAACTATTATGCATTTGTTTTTGTCATGATTTTGAGATGGTATTTACGATATAGCTCAATAAATGATCAGATTGGTTTGCTTGCCATGCAGTAATAAACATACAATCATTTACATAATTAAGGGACTACCAATAGAGAACTATTGAAGATATTAGGGTCAGATGGATTTGAAAATCCACTGTTTCTCTGTCAGAGTGCTATGGCAGTCACAAGCTCCCTCTGCAAATCCGCTCAGACATTTTGGCCATAGCTCTTAACAGTTGTCTCTGCAATGGAGACTTTGAACAGGGCTCTCTCAGACCTCATGTCCCTTGGAATGCTGAAAAATCTTGAGTCCCTGACAGACTTCCAGAGTTCAATTCACTACCCCTTTTAGGTTTATTCTGTCAGGTTCTACTGTTCCACCATCTGATATAAACACTATGTAATGCTATTTGTCACATAAGAACAAACAAAAAGGGGGCTATCCTTTTATTCTCTGGGGGATACTCCAACACATCAGCATACAACCAGGATGAGTATCCTCACATCCACAAGGCCAGCACCCTGGACAACTCCAGACAAGGAGAGTCCAGCTTCTATCCAGGAGCTGAGAAATGTGCCCAACTGCGTATAGTCCATTAAAGGTGAAATTCTACATACTGATTGCTGATTTCAGTGGTTAGTGATCAACTAGACAAGGCCTTTGCATGTTGCCCAAACTAATAGTGTTCTAGACCATTCCTTTCCTTGTGGTTGGTGACCCCTCAACAGAAAAGGCCCTGTCTTTTTTTGGGCTCAGGCTGGCAAAGTTGTTAACCAAAGGATTTAACCAACTGACAGGGGATGCCTTCAAACATCCTATTTATTGTATTATGGCTCTGTGCGATTGGTGGGCATAAAATGGATAAGAGGACAGAAAAGCAGGAAAATGTAATGCCAAAATGGTACTTTGTTTATGACTGATGCACCCGTATGTCAGGCAGCAACTATCTTCTTAAAGGACTTCTTCACCATAAATTTGCCATTTGTATATCAAATTATAATTTGAATGGTGACGTATACCTTTAATATCTAAATTAATACAATGCATTTGTGGTTACCTTTCTAATTGTGATTTACAGTATTCATTGTTGAAATCTTAAAAAAATCCCTGAGAGAAACAGCAGTCATGGTTTTTTAGTGAACAAAGATATTTGTACTTGATATAATTCTTATTCCGTTTTATTTTTATGCTTCCAGCGTTCCAAAAAGATGGTACACTCCAGAGAGATCATTAATGAGATGAATGATGTCAGAAGTGCCGATGAAAATAAGAGGACTTGTACCCCGTTGCAAAAAGCTGGGAGTCTGGAGCACACCAATGTACCAAATTGTAAAGGTGATGGAACAACCATTTCTGTACGAGAAGAAATGGAAAGGGTATCTGTTCAGCCAGAAACTAATCAAAGGGCTTCAGGAATTAGCCCCGTGTTACATGGATGCAACAATAAGAAGACGGATATAAAGGATGGAATAGAAAATTCAGAAGCTACAGAGATGAGTTCGGTCCAAAAACATGGAATGGATTCATCCAAATCTGTGACAGACGAAGAGGTAGACTCCAACAGAGAAGCAGGTGATGTGCTTCATACAGTTCAGCATGATGAAACTGAATACAAAGATGGGAAAAACTGGGAAGTGAAAGAAAAGCCATACCAAGAAGGCAATGTAGAACCTTCTCCAAAAGGGAGTCATACAAATGAGGATCCAACAAATGAAGAATTGGGTATAGTGTGCATTGGAAATGGTTTGGGAAATGAGAAGCAGTTGCCTCCAGAGGAGCCGAAAGCAGTTTCATTAGTCCAAAAACATGGAATGGATTCATCCAAATCTTTGACAAACGAAGAGGTAGACTCCAACAGAGAAGCAGGTGATGTGCTTCATACAGTTCAGCATGATGAAACTGAATACAAAGATGGGAAAAACTGGGAAGTGAAAGAAAAGCCATACCAAGAAGGCAATGTAGAACCTTCTCCAAAAGGGAGTCATACAAATGAGGATCCAACAAACGAAGAATTGGGTATAGTGTGCATTGGAAATGGTTTGGGAAATGAGAAGCAGTTGCCTCCAGAGGAGCCGAAAGCAGTTTCATTAGTCCAAAAACATGGAATGGATTCATCCAAATCTTTGACAAACGAAGAGGTAGACTCCAACAGAGAAGTATGTGATGTGCTTCATACAGTTGCGCATGATGAAACTGAAACTAAAGATGGGGAAAACTGGAAAGTGAAAGAAAAGCCATACCAAGAAGGCAATGTAGAACCTTCTCCAAAAGGGAGTCATACAAATGAGGATCTAACAAACGAAGAATTGGGTATAGTGTGCAATGGAAATGGTTTGGAAAATGAGAAGAAGTTGCCTCCAGAGGAGCCGAAAGCAGTTTCATTGGTCCAAAAAGATGGAATGGATTCATCCAAATCTTTGACAAACAAAGAGGTAGACTCCAACAGAGAAGTATGTGATGTGCTTCATACAGTTGAGCATGATGAAACTGAAACTAAAGATGGGGAAAACTGGAAAGTGAAAGAAAAGCCATACCAAGAAGGCAATGTAGAACATTCTCCAAAAGGGAGTCATACAAATGAGGATCCAACAAACGAAGAATTGGGTATAGTGTGCAATGGAAATGGTTTGGAAAATGAGAAGCAGTTGCCTCCAGAGGAGCCGAAAGCAGTTTCATTTGTCCAAAAACATGGAATGGATTCATCCAAATCTTTGACAAACAAAGGGGTAGACTCCAACAGAGAAGTATGTGATGTGCTTCATACAGTTGAGCATGATGAAACTGAAACTAAAGATGGGGAAAACTGGAAAGTGAAAGAAAAGTCATACCAAGAAGGCAATGTAGAACATTCTCCAAAAGGGAGTCATACAAATGAGGATCCAACAAACGAAGAATTGGGTATAGTCTGCAATGGAAATGGTTTGGAAAATGAGAAGCAGTTGCCTCCAGAGGAGCCGAAAGCAGTTTCACCTAGCAAGGCTGAAAATGTGAATGAAGATGTGGATTGTTGTTCAGTGCACGAAGGTAAAGAGATGGAAGATGAAGATCACATTGGAAAAGAAGACGGAGTTGATGAGAAAGACGGTTGGATTTCACCTGTGGACACTGACAGTGAATTAAGTGATCACCCAGTACCTATATGTGATAGCCCAAACTCTGTAAAGACAGATTGCATCACAGAGAGTAATCCAGAACCACCATTGGATGAGCAACCATCTCAAGCTGACAACAAAGAAGAGCCCTGCCATGATTTGCAGTTCAGAAAGCTGTGTGCAAATAGCAGTGTGTTGACAGATGAACCTGCCATTTCAGAAAAGTGTACTCATGCTCCATCAGACATGGATCCCTTTTCTGATGAACCTGCTGTTGAGAAAAGTTCAGAAAATTATATTTGTTTGACAGATATGGTACATTATCAGAAGCTAGCATTACCCATGTCTGACGGCAAGTGCAAAGATGGGCCTATTCCCCAGACAAATGACAGTGTTGAAACAGGAAGCCAAAACAAAGTAATGGTAAACTTCCATCAGAGTAGTGATGATCATGCAGATTGGGATACCAAAGCAATTAATGGGGAGCAAAAAGTTGATAACACAACTGAAAAAGAACTATTTCATCATCAGACTCATTCCCCTCAGTGCGACGCTGAAGTGGAACTGACTAAAGAAACGGATCTCAAATGGAACGACAAAACAAATGAGGCATTGGAAAATATCCATAGTGAGGTTGTAATTCCATTTATTGGAATAGACACCTCTGGGGAGGGTAAAGTACGACCACATGATTCACACTCACAAGGCAAGGTTGTTCAAGACCATGAAGAAATACCATTCATCAGTGAAACTACCTACCCTGAAACGGTCGTACCCACAGAAGTATGCAGTGCATCTCAAATGGACACTCTGAAGGCAGACCTGTCTGCTGGCAAAATATCACTTATTGATGCAAGTGATACAAACCAGCTGGGAGGTGAGTCTGACGACCGATGCTCCACCCCTACTATGGATGAGAAACCATATGAGTACATAACTTCCTCTGGCCCTAGAAGTACGAGTGTTTCTGCCTTTAGTGGTAGTGAAACCTCCAAAAACCCTCACCATGATCCTCATCCTGATGTTGAACTAAGAACTCTAAGAGTTCTACAAAGTATAGACAAGTTCCTCTCCAAATCAAGCCTCGGTGACAAATTCAGCCAGATTGAAAAAGCTGACAAGAAACGGACTCTTGATCAAACCACTAACCCCAGAAGCAAGAACATCACCACTTGCTTTGCGTCAAGCCATACCTCATTTGACTCTAAGGATAAGAAAATGAGCAACACAGCGCCAGCTGTGCTGCCAGCCTCTACCTCACAAGAACCGAACACAGAATCAACAGGTCACTTTCTTGTATCACCTTTCAAAATTAAATTAGAGGAAGTACTTGGTGTTAAGTTGCAGCTACAGAAAACTGACTCATCAGTTCATCAACACTATTTTGAAAGAACGGATAACATACAGGAAACCTCCCCAGGGCAAGATTATTGTCAAACCTACAGATCCTTTGCCACTATTGACAGTTTGGAAGCTATTAACCCAAATGTTGACCAGGATGTACATACAACAACATCACAAACTAATTTAAGTCATGAACCACGTTCATACAGTCACCGTCCTATCATGGCAGTGAAACCATCTAAGAGTGATGAAAGTCAAGGGGATTACATCTCTAAAAACAGACAAATTGAAAACACTGTAATGTCACATTTCTCCAAAGATAAACTGTTTAAAAACCTCAAAGTTACATACACCATACCCGCTACCATGCTCTCGGTGAAAAACACAGAACGTCTCAAGAGAACTTCTGAAGGAGTAAATGTTGACAAGCAAGTGGCCAGTGAGGTTTCTTCAAAGAGCAGTTGGTTATCAAATGTTAGTGACAGCAAGTCACAAGACGTTTCAAAACTCAACAAGATGCCCTCATCCCTCCATGTGCAGTCTTTCGAATCTGCAAAAAGTTCCCCTAAGCGCGATGGTGGAAACCAAGTTTCAGTTAAAATTGAGCAAACGACTGAAAAGAGCATTCAGATGACTCAGAAAGACTGCTCTGATGCATCAACTTCACATGCAGACTTCAACGATCTTTCCCTGGGACCTCAAAGCTCACTCACTTGTACGGTCCATAACAACCCCCGGAAGAGATCTTCTTCTTTCCTGGAGCAGGTTTCTCAGAGGTGCATACAAGATGACCTTACCGAGGCGTCGATGGAGCAGGAGTGCCTTATCTTCTCAGAAAGAATGAAACATCTTATGAAAAGGACTAAGAGGGGACCCATTAGCCAGCAGGACACGCATGACAAACTGAATTTGCCTTGCACCAGTCCTTTGACTGTGCACTTTTGCAGTTTGGAGGAGCAGGACGATTCAGTGGATCACTTGACCACACATTTGGACGCACCGTTACTTGTTGGACAGAAAATCAAGGTAGACATGTCTGAGAGGAAAGACCTGGCAGATTCCACAGAGGAGGAAAAGACTTTGCGTCTTCAAAACATTTCTCAAACAGCAGGGAACCCAATGGAACATGCTGGAGTTTCTGGTGTGACTTCAGAGTGTGACAGGCGGTACAAGGCAAGGATGAAAGATGTTTGTGCTGTCAAAAAGGTCCCATCTAGACCTAAGCACTTCAGAATGGATAGAGGTTACCCAAAGACTGAACCAGGGAACCATTTTGACTTCTGTGATCAAATGAAGAGAGAGCTGGATATAAGTTTTCGCAGTAATCTGAATTCAGTTGTGAAGAAATCCTGTAAAACAAAGTACAGATTCTACATATTGGTGACATCAGAAGATGCCTTCTTTGAGGAAACCAAGGTAAGACGACTTTTCAACACACTTCCAATGCAGTATTTCTATTGACTACCGGTATGTTTCTTCAAGGATATACCATGTAGAACTTGCATTTCTGAACTAGCTAAAGTGATATGCCACCTAAAATGTAGTTGTTGACAATGTTTGACTTCTGTATAGAAGGTGCCAGCACACGTTTGTTTGCTCCTCAATGGAGATCAGAGGTTGTGGTCAGCTTGGATGGAAGTTTGCACAGTGGAAACATCCATTCAAACTTTTAAGTCTACCTCTGACGAAGAAGCGATTTCTCTGCTGTTCATCTGTATGATCAGTATGTTCCCACAGTTCCTCAAAATGTGGCTTAATATACTGCATCTAAATTAGTCCTCACACACTATCCCAGAACTATACTTTCTTGTGTCCTAGCTTACTCTGTGGCCAGCCCAATGCTACACTTACAAAAGTACTGTCACACATTTAGTGAAGATAAAGACCTATTAAAAAAACATTAAATAAGGTTAACATTTACACTTTTGGATGCCTACCATGCCTCAACTTTCAGTTCACTTTTTCTCACGTTCCCCTCCCAGGGCTCAGCCTACCAGTGACTGTTGATCAAACACAGACACCAACACGCCCCACTGAGATGAAAAGAAACATTTCTGATATTTATCCCCAAACTTATTTCTTCCTTTTTAATAAATAAAGAACTACTGAAAATAAATTTGTCAAAAAAGTGCCTTCAGCCATACTTAGGTCTGATACAAATCTGCCTGAAATCTGTCCTAACTGCTTTGAATCCAAACTGATCACAGCCTCTGAACTTCATTACGGAGCATCTACCAACATGTCACTGCTCTCTTTCAAGCCTATGGGTGTTCCATAACAGAAAGATACATTTTGGGTGGAGTATCCTTAAATACTATTCCCATGAGGATTTTAAAGGGGTTATTATACAAATTAGAAATGATGTCTGGCTATTCTTTCTTAAAAAACACATGGGTTGGATTAGTTTGAACATCTATTTTTGTGCATTATGTCCATGGGATTATGCCCTAACTGGCCGCGAGTGATATAGTGTGCAGCGTGCTGTTTTAGCTGAACCTTTGTCAGATTCCCTGTTTTTATTTATTCCCATTGCTTGCTTTGAAAACCAGCAATGGAATCGGAATGGCTGGGTCCTAGTTAAGTGCTGTTAAAATGAGGAGATATCTTTACTATACCGCCTCATTTTCACTAAAAGAACCTAAGATTGCCAGTTTTGTACTTCTCGTTGGCTATTTCCAGTAATTATCACAATACAAAATGGGGTTTGTTTAAAAAAATCAAACGTAGGAAGATGGCATGTCCAACTCACCCATATTTTAAGTGGTTACGTCTCCAGTCTGACAGCCGATAGGTATGTGGTTTGTTTACGTGATGAAAGGTTGCCGTTAGGACACGGTGTTACGCTTTTGTGAGACTCCTATCATGTGGTGCATTCAGTGCGCGAGGTAGATAGCCACGATAGTGCTGCTTTTATTTTCATAACCGAACATTCATTTTCACATTCAAATAGGTTTTCATCACGACATTTATTTTATTGTCGTTTACATATTTGCAATCAAAAAATATTTTAAAGCAAAACAGGATTCATTTTAATGTTAAAGCAGTGTAAGACTTGCTGATGGAAAATGGCTTCACATTTTGGAAATGTATTTCTTGATTTTCAAAAAGGCACAGTTGGAGGCGGAGGGCCACACTGCTGTACAGCCATCCCAGTTCTTCCTTGATGAGGACAGTTTTTCAACTCTGCTCATCATCCTCAGGAATGAAGACATTGCAGAGCACATTTGTGAGGTAATTGATCAGCTGGTGAAAAATAACTTGACGGGAACAAAATGTCTGGCTCCTTTGCCCCTCCCACCGGCCGGAGCAAACTTTATCATTTTAGTGCTAAAGAGTATGCTAAAATATCTTTCTGAAAACATTTGAGGCAAAAAATAGGCAATACAGTAAAATAACCTTAATTCATATTGATCAACGCTGCGCTTTTTTTCTTCTGGCGCGGTGGAATCTTGCAAACGCCATGTTGAGCACTAGTGGGCGGCAGAGGAGCCAGATAATCTGTCTCATGTACTACTTTTATCAGGATACAGTGATACTTTGAGCAAATATGATGAAATAGTAATTTTTTTAAATAAAAGTTACCAATTGACTGCTTTCTACTATCTCAGGTCCCACATTTGGTCAAGTTGAAGACGTCACCAGGTGTGCAGTTTGCTGGAATTGACGAACCAGATGATGTTGTGAACCTCACCCATCAGGAGCTCTTTACGAGGGGCGGCTTCATAATGTTCGACAGCGCAGCGCTGGAGACCCTCAGCCTTTGTATGTGCACTTTTTACTGAATTCCAACTTTTAGATTTTGTCATTCAAGCAGCCGGTTAAACTCATGATGTCAATTTTTATGAATTTTAAGGCAACATGAAAAAAATGTCAGAAATCTTGCAAGAGCGTAGCAGAACGGGGAGGTGGAAATGGATGATGCACTACAGAGACAGCCGCCGGCTGAAAGAAAACGCGAGGTAGGGGTTAACTTTGGAAAAGTAACTACAAAAAACTCTTGTTTCTCACTTCCCTATATAAGAGGTTACAGGTGTTGTAGGTCTTTTTTTACTGACTGGCCTCTTAACATCGACGACAGTGTTTTTCCATATATTTTCTTCTATGTTTGAATTCATATCTCTTTCACGGATTGTCCTTATAAAATGTTGCCTGTCTGAACATTGTGTCTCTTCTCACATCCAGGTTAAGTAAAGAGGCAAAAGACAAGAAGCTCTTCCTAAACTTTTGCCAAGAAGCTGGAATATTGGAGGTCTTGCCTTATCACGAGTGTGACCTCATGTCAAGGGACCTGCCCGACTATCTCACATGTTTGGTCCGTTTGCAGGTCCAGAATATATCGGCCCGTTACCCTATTTTTATTACCGGTGAGACACGAATGCACAAATACATTAACCGTACCTTTACACTCATTGAGCCTCATGATATTGTGCTTTTGTTTTGAAGGTGTCTGGCATATTTACATGACGGACTCATGTGCTTGTCAATTAATGTGCATTGACCCTCATAAATACAGTGAACATGATAAGTATTCACATGTTTTTCGTATTCTTACAGATACAACAACAGACGGCGCATTTGGAAAGAACGGAATTTTGACGATGACCCTCCAATCTTTCCTCACGAGTTCTCCAAGCGAAACATTTACAGCCTGACCTGGAGAAAGTCAGATAACACACAAACTGTGCAAGAACAATAAAAAACCTGCTGGATGTGAGGAGAAACCTGCAACCTATCATTTCATGGTGATTTCAAACATACTACATTGTATGGAGCAATAATTATTGCTTTAAGATTTGACATGTTCTTTTGTTTCATTTGTCCACTAAGTTATCAGTTAGAGTGACAAAAATGCCAATATACAGGCAGTTGTACTGTGTATATACTGTATTCACTTTGTAATGTATTTTTATTGTAAATTTTTGTTTTTTAACAGTTTATATTTTGTGTTCTTTACAATCTTTACTTCTTACATTTGCAGCACAATCATTAGTTTGTTTTAAGTACAGTTTGACAACTAAGCTAAATTAGGCTGTTTTCAGATGGTGTATAATGTATATATATTTCAGTATAATACTGCACAGGTGACAGTTATCCTCAACTACATTGTTGATAAGGAGCACAACAGTTTAACATTATTACTAAGATATTTCCTATGTTTATATTTGATGACTCCCTACAGAGCAATTTGACTGAGAATAAAGACATTTCTTTAATTGTTTTGCTTTAAAAATAATCACCCACACACAACAAATCACCTGACTACACACAGACCATCCTAACTGGAAAAAAGGCAGGTGACAATGTTAACAATGGAAGGATGAAGTGGCCTGCGCTTCAAAACGGCAAATTTACTGTCTTTAGGATTTGTGTGTAGGTAAATGAATACACTCATAAACACGCAATGGAGAATCATAAGTAACAACTTTAACCAGAAGAGGGCCTCACTTAGAATACAAATCTCTTCAACAGGACTGTTCTGGTCAAGATGGCAGCAGCACGTCATACAGAAGGTTGCAAAACCTTAAAGGTCATAATGCCATAACTGATTCCATAAAATTGGATCAGCAGATAGGATGAGAAGGATAAAGTGCCACTAGAAAGGTGCAGTCAGTTGACCTCCGCAGGGTGTGTCTGCAACCACCATTGCTGTAATGTTTGATAGAATCACCCTCAACTGTCTTAAGAGTAGACTGCAAGTGTATCTCATTTGTTTTTCACTCGCATGTCGTGAACAACAGATACGATGTCATTGTAATCTATGCAGTGGTTCTGCACCGGCTCTATGCAGGCGCACACCTTCCTAACATATCCAAAAACAAAGTGAGCAAACTGTTTTCCTCTTCTGTGGTTGTGCTCAAAAGCACATTCTAACATACTAGTCTTACCAAATATGATGTAAAATTGAGTATGTTTTGCGTTCACACTGCATAGTATGTGGGTTTTGTGTACATGAGAAATGCCCGGATGTATACTCGCATACACAACTGCCCCACAATGCATTGCATCTGGGTGCCTTTCGATTTTCAGCCAGTTTAAAAGCTATTAATACGTCACTTTATTATGTTTTAATATGTTTTCATAAAAGAAGGTAGCCGCTTGAATTCCCAATTTGTAGTCAGTTTATCCAAATAACACTTGAAATTTGCTGCAAACTGTTTTTGGAGATGTGAGAGACGCTGGCAAGGGTTCCTTATGTGTGAACAGTGCACAGCTATGAGTAATTAGGGAGGAGTCAGCAGTATCAAACATGCAATAAAAGGTGTTTTGAGGAAGTATGAGTCACTTCAAACCATGAGAGGTCTGAGCATGAAGCCATAAATGACCACCCAAAAATATTGGGCAGTTTGGTGAAGCCGTGTGCTAAATTAAATGTGGACAGACACAGAGATGGACACTCACTCACACAACTGATCTCATTATAATTAAGAATTAAATGTAAAAACCACAATAATAACAACACACACCATAACAGGTACCATTAAAACAAATGTGCAGTGGATGCAAAGTGGTCAAAATGAACACTAAAGTGGATCAAACGGATACTCAGTATTTATCCTAACCAAATAAAACAGTTAAAAACTGACCCAAAATAGTAAGATTTGGGATGTTATTTAAAACAAATGAGAAAGAGGTCCTTCTTTTGGTATTGGTCATATTTCCCCAAATCGTTCAGATATATTTTACACACGTACTGAATGTTCCTCTACTCAACTTCTACAAGGAACCATGCAGTAGGCAGGTTAACTACCAATCAAACAGTGAAGTCGTCTGCAATTATCATGATACGCTAAATAAAACCATTAAACTTACAAGAAGCTCAATAATTTACCAAGTCCTTTCCTACTTGATGTTCTAAAACTCAACAGGAAATGAAATTGGACCCACTCTCTCGCCGTTTTTATTCATAAATTTGATCAAAAAATAGATCGTATGTTTTAATTAAGAGTAACACAATTACACTAAATACGAGTTTCACGAAATAGTTTAAACTTAATTGCCGCCACATAAATAAAGTTAGTCAGTCTGAACTAGGGACCGTTGACGGCATTTTCTCCACTTTAGTGGAGTGACACAGCGGATGTGAAGCGGAAACCAGAACTAGTCATCAGTGTGTTCTTTACGTAAACACCGTTTAAAACGATTCCCGAGCAAATCTCCGGTAACTCAAATCACTCTTAGACATGACTAAAATACATATTTAACAGGCGGCCAAACTAACTGCCGCACTCTGTGTTACATATTAACTTGATATGTATTTGAACTAACGCTAATAAGCCGTCCAAACGGAGTTGTTGCGCATCTCCAGCGGTTGATGATCCGCTCGAACACAGCAGAGCTGTGTAGGGATTCGCCGATTTGTGCGCATGTGCATTCTGGATTTCGGGGATGGGTCTATCGATGGAATCAAGATGGCGACTCTGGCGAAAGCGCCAATATATTTACTGAAGTAGATGTCCAAAATTAACCGCGGTAGCGGGTTTTATCAAGCCCCCGAGGGGTTTCCGTGAAACATGAAGGCCGGGACCATGTTTTTGAAGAGGAACTGACCGGGATTTATACCGTAACGAAGTCAGCGAGATGTGCGAGAGCTATGCCCGCTCGCTGCTGCGTGTTTCGGTGGCGCAGATCTGCCAGGCTCTGGGCTGGGATGCGATTCAGCTCACTGCGTGCGATCAGCTGTCTGATGTGCTGCATCGGTACATCCAGCAGTTGGCCAGGGTCTGCCATCGGTACTCTGAGCTCTGTGAGTGCTTCGTTTAAGTATCCCGATTACCTTTTTTTTAACCCTTACACTTGGAAGTAGTCGATCACGTTGTTGTTAACTGTGTGTCTGAAGCTGGCGCCCCCGAGCAAAGGTTGATGTGTCAAAAAAAGTACAGTAGCTACATGGCTAGGTAGCTTCCATGGGTTGTTGTTATTGTTGCTCTGATGCCTTCCAGCTGTGGTCACAACACTGCGTTAGTCGATGCATTACCGTAGTTTAGATAACTCAGCACTGTTTATTGTAAACATATTCACTTCATGCATCTGGGACCTGTTGAACATTACTTCTAGCTTCAAGTGGAATCAGTCGGCATACATCCTTGTGTGTGCAGCACAATCACAAGCAAACGTTAGCAACCCTAACAGTATAATTTAGTAGTTATGGGGCTTGTGCAGTATGCGCGTCAAGGTGTAAAGGACTTGTTGTGATGCTGCGTTTCAGATGGAAGAACGGATCCAGTCCTGGATGATGTCAGCCAGGCCTTCAGACTCCTGGGGGTGAGCCTGAGTGAACTGGAGGACTACGTCCACAACCTGGAGCCGGTGGCCTTCGCCCAACAAACTCCGCTTTTCCCTGTCAGCAAAAACAACGTCCTGCAGTTTCCCCAGCCTGGAGCCCGAGATGCAGAGGAACGGAAGGATTACATTCCAGATCACATGCCACCTCTGGTCTCCCTGCAAGAAGGTCAGTGCATATAGTGACTACATGGACATCTCTGAGTGTATTCAGTGTTTTCCATCGGTGGAAAGTAAATTTTTTGGTCGACGTGTTTCAACGAATCCATAATTTATAGAATATAATATACATAGTACACTCACATGCCTGTAGTGGGAATACAGTTAGAATATATTGCCTGTATAGCTAAAACTGCAATTTATCTATATGTTCATGATGGTTGTAATCTTTGTTTTGTTGATTTAGTATTTTCAAAAACGTCGCTCTATAGTTTCAACAAAATCCAAACATTGTGAGAGTTATAGATTGTTTTAGCTCGGCTTACCCAATAAACTGTCAACTGAGGATATGAAACCATATCTTTGGGTCGGGGAACCTCAGTTTTGATGGGCCACCATAATATCCTGTATAAGTGTTCAAAGAGGTGTTGTGATTGTAAGAATGCTTGGGGATTTATTGAAAACAGTTCTCAACTTCTTGTCTTTTTCCTCACTAGAAGAGGAGGAGGAGGAGGAGGCGGTCCTTGCTGACATGGGCACTTCTGCCGAAGCTATGCAGGTGGCACTGGAGGAGGATGAGGAGGAAATGGATGAGGATGAGACGGTCAACGATGAGAACCACCCACTGAAGAGGCACCTGGACAGTCCTGATGCAGCTATGGGCATGATGCCTACCTCCAAGAGGCCGCGCATGTACCCTGGCCTCAGCCCGGAATGGGGGGTGGAGCCCAGGGAGCCCCTCACCTCTCTCAACCCTCAACGTGTTCCCCCAGGCATGCTGCCTTCTCATGATAGCCTCGACCCCCTGTCACCTGAAACACCTTCTGGAGCCCTGCCTTCCTTCAGACCGCAGCCGGTGGTCCCAAAACACTCTGATCAAAAGGGCCTCACCACTCCAGGAAGAAAGTCCAAGGTCTCATCCCCTGGCAGACAACGGACTAAGTCCCCTAAAGGGGTCATTCCTGTTCCGGTGGGTGGTAGTCCCATCCATTCTCCCAAACAGTCTAAGGAAAAGAAGAAATCTCCAGGGAGGACGAAGAGTCCTAAAAGCCCGAAGAGCCCAAAGGTGGGTTCAGCCAAAGCATCCCAACCCCAGAGCAAGACGGACAGTATGCTCAAGCTCCCGCTGTGCGCGCTGAATGAGAGGATGGGCAAAGAGAACATCCACATGCGTCAAAATATAGAAGACAGGGAGTTAGCCGAGGGCCCCTTCAAGAGACTAGAGCCTGATAATTCAGCCATCGATGACTCTATTGATGCTGTGATTGCCAGAGCGTGTGCTGAGAGGGAGCCCGATCCGTTTGCTTTCTCCTCGGGTTCTGATTCGGATAGCAATGGCTTCTCCAGCCCCCGGAGGCTGACCATCATGGAGCCGTCTACACCTAAGCTCTCGATTGGGATCTCGGTAAAAGACACGTCAACACCACTTCACCTACAGCCACATGCAGGCTTAGAAAATTGGACTATGGATGATTCAATCAATGAGGTGATCCGAAAGGTCAGCCAGGGGGGTCCATCCGCTCCCCCGCCAAACGTTGGAGACTACGTCTCCTCAGGATCGGCCTCGCCACCTACTCCTGAACCTTTACTCAAGGTGTTTGAGGAGAAGAACAAGATTGTGCCATCGTTAGATGTCAAGAAAAAGCTGAAGAAGGAACTGAAAACTAAAATGAAGAAGAAGGAGAAAGACAAGCCGAAAGACAAGGACCGGGAAAAGGATAAGGGCAAGCTGAAAGAGAAGAACAAGGATAAGAACAGGGATAAAAACAAGGACTTTTCCAAGGAGGGAAAGATGCCCTGGAAGGATTTTGGAGTGAAGGACGACGAGCACTTCCTCATGCGAGACTTTACTCTGCCCGAGGGCTCCATCAAGATAAAAACCAGAGATGGAGATGGCCCTAAGAAGGAGAAAGAGAAACACAAAAAGAAAGATAAAGAAAAAAGTAAAAAGGACAAAGATAAGAGGGACAAAGGTAAAGACAGGAGCAAGGACGACCGGCAGAAACAATCTGCGTTGGCCCCCTTTGAAATGCCGCCACTGTTCAGCCCCTCTGCCTGCCTGCGCATCCCCTCCATGCTTCCTTCTTTGGCCCCGATCCTCCAGGATAAGGACGTAAAGAGCAAGGAGAAGGACAAGAAGAAGGACAAGAAGGAGAAGAAGAAAAAGAAAGACAAGGAGAAGGATAAGGAGCGAGAAAAGGCCAAAGAAAAGGAGCGGGAGAAAGAAGAGAGGAGGAAAGAAAAGGAGAGGGAAAAGGAAAAACGAGAAAAGGAGAAGGAGAAGGAAAAAGAGAGAATTAGATTGGAGAAGGTAACTGTTTTTGTTTGGGATTAAGTATCCGCGTTAGAGTGTTACTTATATATAACCTGTCCTTCCTGTTTCCTTAGGTGAAAGTAGACACTCCAGCAGCTCTACTGTCTCCAGTCATCCCCAGACTGACGCTCCGGGTGGGAGCCGGCCAGGACAAGATGTAAGCACGGAATGAATGTTTCTGCTGATATTACGCACGTCACATGAGGGTTTCTTTCTCTTTCTATATTCAAAACAAAGGTTAAAGATGTTTGTTTCTGCAGCAGTATTATCGTGTCACATACTACGAGTGCTATATATATTTTTTTTTATTAGTATGATTGTCATTATAGCAGCATTAAAAGCTCTGCATAAAGATTCTGTTGAACGCCTCCTCAGATTCAGTTTTATGTACTTTGGGATGATGAAGTTCCTGATTTAAGTAAAAATGGTTTGTTGTTTGAAAACCATATCTGAAAATGTTTTTCAGTTGAAACTATTATATATTGAAACACATTGTTGACGTTCTTTACATCATAAAGCTCACATAGAGATGGAAAAGTCTCCTCTTTGTGTTAACTAGTATCTGTCTCTGTCCATCACCAGTGTTATCAGCAAGGTGGTTCCAAATTCAGAGCCCAAGACGCCAGCACCCAAGACCCCCGCTGCCAAGTCTGGACCTGGGAACCGCCCTCGGACTCCCCCCCCACCCCCGGTGCTCTGCCCAGTCTTGCCCATTCTGCCTCCGCCTCCCTCTCCGCTTCCTCCATCTCCTGCCCCGTCATCGCTGCTCCCCTCCGCCCCGCTGCTCTCTCCCGCCGCATCCTTCAAAACTCCGGTCCGCAGCGTCGTAACCGAGACCGTCAGCACCTACGTGGTGAGTGCTCTTCCTTCATTTATTCATAATTAGCGCATGTGATAACACTCTTTATAAAGATCATACAAAGGGCATCTTGAGTCTCGGTGAACAGGAACTTACACCTAAGATTAAACAAACTAAATGTTTTCACTGTTTTCTCTTTATTTTCACGAATCCGTTGTTTGTGTAACGGCTGTTTTGTCATTGAGCAGTGTGTTGCTCATGCTTTCTGTGAAATGAATCTTACTTAGATCCGAGATGAATGGGGAAACCAGATCTGGATTTGTCCTGGATGCAACAAACCCGATGATGGCAGTCCCATGATAGGATGTGATGACTGTGATGACTGGTATCATTGGTGAGAGTCTTATTCCCCCTTTTCTTCTCTGGCCTAATGACTCCCGTTGTACCACGGTGTGTGTTTTATATAAGATCGTAGTTCAGCATAGTCTACAAGTTGATCCAGCTAATTTGAGTCCGTATCGGACAGATATCAACATCTGTATTTTCAGTAGAGCAGTGTCATTTGGCTCATTGGTCAGTGAAACGGTTGGTAAGAAAAAAGTAAATAACAGCAGGAACATTACAGCGAAGCCCTGTAAACATGAAGTGATGGTGTTACAACAGTTTAGCTTGTTTTAAGTTTCCAGAGACACAATGTCACCGAGCCACACCGCTTTGTGCCGTGTCATTGTGTCCTACTGGTCAAACCATAACGCTTCCAAATGACAGATCTCAATTTACCAGCTCTGGTCTCTCATTTGCCAAAGCTGTCCGGGTTGAACTCTCACACTTAAGACTGCGGTTATCAGAATGAACAGAATTAGGTTGTTTCAGTATAATGCATGAAGCGTCCCGATAGCAGTGTTCGTTAGCTTTCTCCTGACGGGGCAACTTCAGAGGCTCCTCAGACATTGATTGACAGTTGGTGCTTCAGTTAAGTATTAAGCTTATTTGACAGTTATCATTTCGTTAACTTTACATATCTGGAACTGACGAAAGTGTCATACCGAACTCAACGACGATTTGGGACAAATCCATATGCTGTAATATAACTTTGTAGATCTTTTCACCTGCCTGAACCCTCTTCTCCCTCCTCTGCTCAGGCCTTGTGTCGGGATGCTTACCGCCCCCCCCGAGGACCAGCAGTGGTTCTGTGTTAAATGTTCCAGCAGGAAGAAGGACAAAAAACACAAGAAAAGGAAACACAAAGTGCATTGAGACTATGCAAGAAGCACATTTTTTTGGACTTGAAAGCCATCACTGAACACTCGTGGCACTGCTGTAAAATAAAAATACAAACGAAAGTTTAAAATTGTGGCTGGTACTAACATCTGATGATTTTTTTAAAGGATGTCAGCCATTGCATTGTGAGTTGGTAAGGAAAAAAGGCTTTAACCAGCACATATCCAGCCTTAGTTCTCATGTGGGCTCTTTCCTGTTTCACCTGTAAAACGTGTGCGTGTTGCTTTGGATGTCCAGTCGTAGGCGATCGCGACGATTATGTTTGTATGAGGAGGCCGAGACCATCGGTCTAAGACGAGAGCTCAACAAAGCAGAGAACCAGAGAACGACTAACATTCATTGTCCTTATTTCTGTTTCCTTTGTGTTGCCACACAAGCAATGACCACCAAGTCGAACCTTTCCCCAGTCTTCTGCAGTACCATTGAAATGTCATGTATATAACGAGGATGGCATCAGGTGTGTATAAATGTGTCAATACCAACTTCCAAGCCAAGTGCATTTTGTTCTTAGGATTCTGACTTGTTAAATCCATTTTCAGATGATTGGTTTTTAACTCTAATGAATTTCTGTACATTTTTTAAATTTAAAGTTTGTATTTTTATTTTTTCTTCATATGGATATGTCCTGGAGTTAATACTGTAGCTGTGCTTGTAATGTAATTTCAATATTAAAGATGAACGGTCTGTGTACTCGCAGACTTTAAGACGTAAATGTCACTACCATCCAAATTATACCTTTTTAAAATTGATTTAAATTTTTGTTTTCCGATTAACTGATTGTTTGCATTTGATTGAATGAAATAGAATAGATTGGAAATATTTGAACCAACTTGAGTTTCAGATGTTGGATTTTGTTCCTGCTCCTTCGAGACGTGATGACATCGTTATCCGTCTCAGCAGTTGGTTACAGTTTAAATCCAGGATCCTCCCATGCAGCAGTGTGCAATGCATGGGCTTTTCCGCAGAGTTGCCATCCTGCACTTCAACTCGTGATGTATGTGGGAGAGTGCTTGGCAGTCCCATTGCACAGGCTGGTGTTTCTAACAGATCGATGGTGAGGAGCTGTCTTTAGAAGTGCGTCTGACGATATGTCTCTTGTGCCATTTGCAGCAGAGTTGTTTTTTTTTTTTTGCTTTTCCCTCAACGGCCACACGGTGTCCTTCACGCGCAGACGCTGGAGCATGCTGCTCATGACATGTACAGACACCGCAGGCTGCTCACAAACCATATTCTGAATGTAGGAAATGTGACAGGTGCCTCTCGGTTGATTCATGTGGAGTCCTTATCTCACAAGTAAAACCAGCTCCAGCAGTGCCGTCCTTCATGAGAGGACCTCCAGATGCCTGTGACTGGAAATAGGATTTACAGCCACTCAGATGCTATTAAGACTTAGAAATCTATAGAAGAGAATGTGAGACGGTGAAGTGTGTCTCCCCGGCTATCAGTGGACCATCATATTTTATGAGTTGTGTGTGTCTGATCTAACTTTTTCCATTGAAGTCAAATGCTCCAGTGAACAGGTTCACGACTGTTAACGTCTATATCAGAGGATTTTATTACCAGTCAAGCTTGACTTCACATACTGGTAAAGGTCTCGAGATGTTTATCAGATTCTCTGTGCTTCTGTTTATTTCTGGGAACAATCAGCACAGCCGTGCTGGCTGGACCTCAGAAGTCTACTCGGTTCACTGCATATCCGAAATTAATATTGGTGCAAAACCATTTGGTTATTTATAAACAGCAGTAGTTTAAAATACATGATTTTGACAAGAGTGATGTGATGTGCATAGCAGCATTGTTGTGAACGAGCTGTTCAGAGAGCTTTTAAGAAAAGCTCATTTAAGTCGTCTAAGGGTAAAAGCATGGATACATTTAATTAAAGCTTGTTCAGACATGAATATGTGATACGTTTGTGTCTTGATTGCTGTTACAAAAATCAGGTTTGAGTCATGACTACATCAGGATACCTTTCAGGCTTTATACTTTTGGTGCAAAGAAAAGTCCGTTTTGCCCTCATTTAACTGAAGGAAGTTGTGACACACCCAATCACTGAATTCAATCCCCTTATTTAGTGAGTGCAGTCACAGACAGCAGTCATGGTTTCATTATGAATAGGATTAAACCCCAAGCTCTCTGATACCTTGGTTATATGCGGATGCATCGTATTATATGTACTTAAAAGGCTCATTTACTTTTTAAACTTGTGAACTTTTTCTGATTCACCCTGTCTCTGACTCTGAGTGATATGCTCCCATAGATGGCCCTGATGGAAATCTACTCGGTGTCTTCCGATAACACAGAGAATCAAAGAGGAAGTGGAAAAGATGATGTGTGAAGTAAAAGGGGAAGTAAAAGTTACTTCTGCACCAAAACAAGCTGACATTTCAATGTGGTGCAGTTTTCTAACCATATGAGACACATTCACTCATGCAAGCCCACACGAAAAGTCATTTTAAGACACGAGTTAGACCGGGAAATACAGTATCTTATACATAAATGAGCAATGAAGCACTTCAGTGGTAAACTATTTGCAAATAGATTGAACCAGCAGGTTGTTGTTGAGAGACAGAGGAGACTTTGTGTGGACCAGAAGGTTAAGGAGGTCATGGTTAGCAGTATCCTCTAATGCTAAAAGGCTAACTCCACTCGTGGCCGTGGGCCTCTCGCCCTCTTCAGTCACACATGCTGGTGTCAGGTCTCGTACAGGAGAAGCTCGTTGCTCGCATCTGTCGCATCGTAAATTGTACTGACCCGTGCGTGTAAAGATAGAGCTCTGCCACGTCTGACGCCTCTTATTTGGTCAAATGTTTTCACCTTGTCCAGGTGCATCTACGCTGCTTCATAAACAGGCTACTATTCTTATGTAATACAGAACTTCTTCTTTGTTAAAGCTCACGTGTGCAGCACTGTGCATTACTACACACTACAGAACACAATGCGCACCGAGCTGGAACAGTTTCACTTTTAATCCACAAAAACACAGACGGTATTTATTGGTGCAATCAGTCCCAGGAGAGCCCACAAGTGGTAAAAAGGGAAAGCTGATTGCAGCTTTCACTCATCACAATGCCACCTGCAGTGCTGTAAACACGTGCTGCTGTTTGACATGTTACATGACAGGCATGAGTGCCTTTCCTTTTCTTTTGTTCATGCACCAACACCACCTTTCTCTTCACTGTGCATGTGCACAGGATGTGGTTGTTTTCTCAAGAGCGATGCATATTTGCTGCACGTTCACAAGTTACAAAGACATTTCGTTTCCACCTGCCATTTTGTGTCGTACTATTTTCCTCCTCCAACCTCTTTTGAGTTAGCTTTCAACAGGAAAGCATCATACTGAGCCTTTTTTTGGTGCTCTTCACATGTTGGTAGATCAGAGCTCTCTGAGATGCTGTGCTCAACGTGGCGCTGACAGTCATAATAAGCAGCAACACATCATAAAGAGCTGGAGTTCAGCGTTTAAAATATTCATGTCAGCAGAAAAAAGGGCAGGGCTGGAATGAAGAGGTTTGTGTGCCGCGACCAGAGGAAGTAGAGCCCATCCACGCCGGTCTTCTCGGCTGTGATACCGGCACACACTGACATAACCCTGTTTCAGATGACTTTCCTACTTTATGTCATGCTCTAACAGGACACAACACCTTTGGGAGAATGAGACCTAGATTTAATTTCTCTTGGGTTTTGTGCAAAGAATATTGTTTCAAATCTTTAATCGGGTGCCACAGTGACAGCAAAACATGCTTTAAGCATGTCAGTTATGAATATGTGTACAGAAACTGCCTTGCCTTCATCATATTACCAGCTAGCTCAGAACTTGGGTCCAATGCAAATTAACATGCAAAGAGTTTTTGTGATAGCACTCTTCAATATGCCATCAGTTGGTTGGGGATTCCAGTAATTTAGTGGTAATGAAGAATGTCCTCCCCCAGATTGTTCTGCAGAAATACAGGTACATGTCATGAATATATATACATTATGCTCTGGATTACTGTCGGTATAGGCCCATAGCTGCAACCTGTCCTTATTTAACAGTATTCATGCTGACTACAATGTGTGCTTATATTCTAGCAGGCTATCTTTATCCCTGTCTAACATAAAGCAATAATGGCAGGCGGTTGTCAGCGCTCCACCTGTCACCCACTGGTGTATCATCAGCCAGCCCACCGAGGGGGGGACAGTGACATGTACATCTCCATGAGCTGCATAGAGAGTGGTTGCTTTGTTTACCTGCAATATTACAGGTGACGAGCAGACAAATAAATATACATATACTGGGCATAGTTTTGAGGATACCAGGCTTCATAGACCGAGTTGAAAGAAGTATGTGGAGCATTCATACATGCCAACGTGCACAGACGTGTGACACAAAACCAGGACTTGTGGATGAGATCTTGAAGCAACGGTGTCTGTTTCCTCTAATCCCCCCCCCCCCCCCCCCCCAATCTGACAGTGGTAATAAATCATCCGTGTCCGATTTGCTGAAGTTTTCCTAATATGGGTGTCAATTAGTGCAAGAGTGCTACTGTGGCCACAGCTTTACAGCCTGCAAACTGGGCTGCCGCAGGCAGCACAATGCATTAGCGCACGATGAGCTGTCAGAGAGGATTATTTCAGCCACGCCAGTCAGTGAAGGGGGTGGGCGCCGCTCTGCTGCACTAAACCGAGGAAAAAGAGTGGGCGGGAGACGGAGAAAGGGAGAGAAACACAGAGGAAAGAGGGAAAGAGAAGAAAGTGTCCATTACACCGGGTGGATTTTTCCAGAGCACCGATGTTGGAACACTCTTCTGAGCTGGCCCTGGTGCAGAGTTTGTATGCCAACAGCATGCGCTGTCCCCCCTCTGCGACCGGGATCTCTGTCAGGAATGAGGACCTGCCTATGAGGTACGTCGGGGTTGGCCCCTCATTCAAATGTGGGCTAGCCTTTTGTGGAGCAGCCCGTGTTTGGACTGCGTCTTTGTCTGGGCTGAATATTGTCATAGGATGTATTGTTTCCAGTTGAGGCGTTCTCTCATGCTGTGACTGAGTGACTGTGGGCAGGGTGTGGGATATTCTTTTCTTTTTTAGGCTGCAAGAAACCATGTATTTTAATCTCATGAATTTGGTCATGCATGTCAATCCCATCATCCAGACAAAAATGATTCAATCAGAGGGTAGTGGGATTAGTTTTAAATTGTATCTGAAAAGAAAAAGCAATACCTTACAGCATTCTCATGTCATTTAATTACCTTCCTCTTCTTTTCAAAGTTCCACAAGGACTCAGGTACTTGCATGAACGATGAAGAAAGAAAGAGAGAGGAATGTGATGCAGGTGTTTGTCTCTGAAATGAAAAAGACAAACCCGTGGGATCAGATATCTACTGAACCAGGCCTTACTGTACTCCCTCAGTCCAAAGCAAGAAAATAAATCAATCATCTTTAAAAGAACAAGAAGGAACACATACATCCATCATGTCATTTGCATTGGATCCTGATGAGGCCGTGTTATCATGCGTGCTCAGTACATCTTGACCCAGTAGATTTCCTCCAGAAAGAATAAGATGAAGTTCTCTCTCTCCATTTTGAGAGCCCTTTACTTGGTCGGCATTCTGCAAATGATTTCACGAAAGGCAGAGCTGAGGAAAAAGTGTGCCTCCAAGTTCGAAGTGACATATTAAAAAAAACATGATGTGACCCATTTGGGTTTTAAAGCTGGCCTATTTTAACACCGTGCAGTTTGACACGAAGGGGGTTGAAAATTGAAATGCTGGATGAGGATGATGGTTGATGGGTGAGTGGGACCTCGGCTCCACTGCATGAGGGGAAAACATTTGAAGTAAACAACAAAAGCATGGTACGTGTGGAGGATTAGGATAGGATTACAGTAGTAATAATCTGAGATTAAGAAAAGGAGGCTAGTATTAGAAGGCACTGGCAACTAGGCATCCGCCTCTGGAATCCAGTCCAAAAAACATTTCTTAGAAAAGAGGACACGCATAAACTGGTGCGGTGGCATAATGAACGGCATAGAAAACTGTACTGTATATTGTATACCAATGAGAGAAACAGGAGTGGCTCTTTACGAGAATCCTGCTCCTTCTATAACAAATCCATTCAATGAGATCCCCCGAGAGCTAATTGAGTCGAAGGAAATATGTGGATGCTGCAGATGGGATGGCATTATTATGTTGTTCCTCTATTTGAATGAATCCTGAGTCTCCAGAGAGGTTCAGACTATCGGTAATGCATGTTACATAGTGGGCTCGTCTGCATGTATGGCAAAATAGGTTGCACATCATGCACGCTCTGCGCTCGTATACAAGTTGCTTTAATATTACTATGGATACAAGGATGAAATCGGATATCATAAATGGGGGGTTGTTTCTCAACACTCGCTGTGCATAATATTTTTGGATTGTGCAGCTGCTGGAGCAATACTGAAAGGTTTGAGAATTAGGCTAGGACCCCCCCCCCCCCTCCCCCCCTTGCCTCTCTGCTACTTGACAACGCCCCCCCCCCCCCCCCCCCCACCTCTCTCTCCCCAAGTGTAGAGGCCTCGCCCTGCAAGTCCAAAACAACAAAAGAAGATAAGCTTCCCCTCCCCCAGGGAAAGAACCAGTCCAGCACAAAAGGGGAAAATGACCTATGACCCTGGGGGAAAGCATGGTCGGCCACAGCAAGAAAAACTGCATTTGAACCACCTCACTTTCGACTGGGAGAGATGTATGGACCTGTATGCAATGTGAGCCAATAAACAAGCTGGTCAACAGGCACCTGATATAGACAATGTGGAAACAGGAACAATCGTTATTAATCTTGATGATAAGTACCTGGGTTTTATTTAGAAACATGTCACCAATACACACGAACAGGGGCTGAAGTCTTATAATATATAAGCAATATCTCTCTGAAAAGGCTGCAGAATAACAGTCATTATAAGGAGATAAAACATCATACGCTACATATGGGTCACTGAACTCTATCGAAGACCACGTGCCGGTCCCTATAGGGACATTACAGTAATTTTACATCGGGGTCGAGGCGCTGTGAGGCTCGCAGAGCAGCAGCAGGCAGCATGGCTTCAGACTTTTTGTTTTAAAAAAAAAAAGAAAAAAAAAAAGGCCACGCCTCTGCTTTGCTGCAGCTCGGTGTGCAGTGTGACAGCGGCTCGCCTCAGTTTATTTCAGTCGGGGACGGCAGAGAAACTAGAAGGAATAAGGCGGAGACCGGGTTCCCTCTCTCTCTCTCATGCAGTTTTGAAGAAGACGCCCCCCCATCCTCCTCCTCCCTGCACCTGTTCTGTTCCGTCTTGTTGCCCGTCTCTCGCAGGAGTTGATCCTCTTGCGGAGTTGAGCGGACGTCGCGTCTCATTGTTAGATAGACGTTGTTGTGAGCATGACTTCGGCGTTCAACCTGGATTACCACCCTCTGGCCGAGAGTCGGTTAATGACTTCGACCGACACGATGTAAGTAATCGGAAGTATCGATTTGTTTGCGTCGTATTCAACCAACACATTCGCGAGCGTTTTGCTTTTTTATTTATTTTTTTTAGAGAGAAAAGCAACACAGTTCCGCGCGACTTGGTAGTTAGCCGCCGTTAGCTCAACTGGGATGCTAACGTTGCTAATGATACGAACAGTGACTGTGCGCTCACCTGGAGTTGAAGTAGTTTTGTCTAAACTACGACAATAAGGGACGCAACACCAGCATAAATCGATAAAGTACATTTAATACCACTCGTAACCGCAGCACACGCCGTTTAAGCTAACGTCATATGAACCCAAAGTACACGCAGTTTGCTAGCTCGGTGTCGGATACAATAGCCAACTGACATGTGCTTCCGGAGACCACACGTTTCAGTATCAGTCGTGAGAAACGGGTTGTATTAAGCCTTTAAGAACAACAATAGAGGGTGTATGTCTTTTCCACTTCACTTGTACAAACAAAGCGACATATTCTTGACTAGTTGATCAAGTTTACGTTGACGTGTGCTCGATCGAAACGGTGGTTTAACGTTAGGTGTTAAAACATTAATCTATCAATGGGTTAAAGGGAAGTGCGTTGTGCAGAGTTAACCGTGTTAAAGCGGACGTAAAGTTAGCTAGTAGTGTGTTTTGTTGCCTACACGATATGTATTTTATTGGCTAAAGCTTAACAGCTGAAGTGGAGCTGGTTTTGTCGGCAGCACACGGTGCTACTAGCTCGGCTTGTCTGGCGCACTCCCAGTCCTGCTTGCTAACTGTTAGCTAACGTCGTTAGCTGCACCCCACCGTGTCCATGTTGTAAGTAGAGTGCTTACTTAACGGCACAAAACACGTGGTTTGCTACATTATTGAGCCATTAATGGAAATCTTGTGACAGGGCATGCACACACGAGAGAGGAGACACAGAGGTCCATAGTATAAAACACATTCCTGTCGACACAGCGCCAGCTAACGATAATCCAGTTTGACAAACACCATTTCCAAAAAAACAGCATGCGTTTGCAACGTTTTAAAATTTAAAAGCTTATACTTTCAGGAGTGATGTCTTTTTTTTCTTTTTTTGCAGTAAAGTAGGCCATGTCCTTTTTGATTGCATAGTCTTGCACGGAAGGAAATATCATGATCAAACTGTTTTTATTTAATTAAACAATAGCGTCAAACTATTTGTTTGAGTAGTTCTATCACTAACTTATATCAGTGTGGTTTATATGAATCGGTGCACATATATATTTTGTTCTACTGTAAGAATAGCCGAAACAGTTTAACATAAAAAATGTAAGGGTCTGCTGCATTTTTTGATGACATGTGAGAGTATATTGTGTATATTTTTTAGGTTTACATAGACGTAACTTTAAGGAAATGATGGACGCCTTTCAATGTTTTGTTGAAAATAATTGGCCTTTTACTTACTAATTTGTAGCACCCATACCTTCCAACGATGATCCCAAATTGAGGGGAGCTTGGGGAATTCAATGGGTGTTTTTATATAATGGATGTTTACAGGATATTCCTTGAAGACTATCTCTTCTGTTGGACTTGGAGATAGTGAGGTGGTGATTTAGATCTGGTCCCATATGTATTTGATTGATTTATCCCCCCGATTGTTGACAGTAAGAGAGTGCTTAAGTGTGATCCTTTGGCAGCCACTGTGATCGCCTTGTCGGCAAGATAAGCGTCACAGTGATCTCTTTTGTTGTGGTCGGGGAGCTGTTGATCTGTGCGAAGTGTAGGATCTTGGCACTAGGCGTGGGGGCTCCTCGGGCCAGCTGTTCTGCTCGCTGTGAGGGTGGGGTGAGAGTGCCATGGAGCCAGATGTTGAAGGCAAAGAGTAGGAGGGCTATGATCCAGTCTGTCACCTGTTTCTCTGCTCCTGCTGCTGGTGTTTGTCCTGCAATAATTACATGTCTGGCTGTCCTGGAGCTACATGCAAAGCATCGGAACGCTCATAATCACGCAGTGTCATCCGAGGTTGAGCAAATTCCCCTGGAAGCTTCGCAAACAACAGATATTGTGGGACTCGGTTACATAACACCAGATGCACCCATCATGTGCATGAAATTGTCAGTACTGTGCGGTGGTTTAGTTATTAACACAGTCTACACTAGAGGCATGTCAAATCAGCAAAATAAGATACGGGGTGTCTGAGCTCATGATTCTAAACTTGGATATCAATTAGCACACTATTTTCAAGATTACGCACTGTTCAGGTCCGCATGGTTATAACCTAGAAGGCAGTGTCTACAGTCCATGTGATATCGAATGAATAGGTGTTTCTAGAGTGGAGCAGTAATGGATTGGTTTGAAGGGATGTGACAACAATGATTGATGGCTTTCTGGAGCAGAAATATGTTTGAAAAATCTAATTTTACTCACTTAACTTGCACACCAAGTGTCTAAAATATATATAATAGGGAATGAATGGGGGGGGGGTTCGATCGTGGCCATATAAAATTGTGCTGCATTTGTATGCATGAACTGAAAGCCGAACATTTTAGTAGGGTGAGTTTTGTATTAATTAAAGATATTCTGTTGCCGATCACAGGATGACTGAGTCAGGGCAGTTGGCACACTCTCTCTCTGTTTGTCTCTTCATTTTTAGATGCTTTGTTCAGGCTGCTGCCGCTTCCGGTGAGCTTCTACCTGAAGATTTACATGTACGTCCACCTGATGCCGACAGAGGTGTGAGCGGAGTTTATTTAGTTGGGTATCTGACACTGTGTTCGTTCACACGAGCCAACACGTACGCCATGCTTTAGCAACGTCATCCATAACCGCCGGGGACGCTCGGTGTGATTATGGAGCTAATGGGGCGGGCCTTGTCATCAGATGCTGGCTGTCTGTTAACATGCGGCCCATTCAGAGGCTGATTGAACACGTCGGTCTTCATCAGGGGAAATGCAACAAGGAAATCAGGCCATATTGAGCTGAATTGGAGTTAATGCCAGGAGGAAAATATCTTAATCACTTCTCATCACAATCGCAATGTGCTGATTGGGGTCAACCACTTATGGTATGGAAATCAAATAACACACATCCCTACGGTTTCTGCTTTCTGGCCTCGAGCGACATCCGTCCGCGGTCATCATTTGTTCTTTCAAACCTGAGCCACGAGTCTGACTGCTTTTTCAGAGTTCATACAGCAAACATTATGTAAATCATGCTACAGAGCTACACTCTGTGTGAGTGTCGGGAGGATATTTTCATGGGAGGATTGTAACCAGTCTTGTTGACACACTACTTTAGTGTGTGTGTGTGTGTGTGTCAGTCAAATGACTGGCTTTTTCAGATAAGAACACACGTGTAGCAATTAAAAAAAAAAAATGTCAGTGACTACTATTATGTTGCTTTCCATCAGTGAGAAACTAAATCATGTGACATGTGTTGCTGCTGGGACCCCTGATGGTTTAGGGACACACGATGCTGAGCTTTCAAAATCCTGTTCATTACCAGGCAAATTGGCCGGCATTCTATTACGGGCACAGTAAAGGTGTCGCTGGCATACTTGCACGGTCAGAGCTCACCAACAGGACGGACACATGGTCCAGATAAATCACCTGTTTTTTATAGTTGCTGCAACAGTAAGCATGCAACTGTCGTGGCTCTGGCTCCGAATGACTAGTCAGCTGCTGCAGGGCGTCTTAAAGCACGACGAGCTGCCATATCACAGGGCTGTTTATGGAAGCTCAGCGTACGGCTTCATCACTCCTGTCTGGGAGCAGCCTGCCAGGCGGTGTAGGGGGCAGATTTGGGCAGTAGTTGACAGAATCAACTGGTATCAAGCCATGTGCATTGTACACATTTCCTCTGGTTGTGAGATACAATGTCAGTCTTGAGATTTCTGGTGTCACCCCAATGCAAGAGAGGTGAATGACATTTCACCTGTGGTGCTTAAATCTTTGATTTGTGTCGGTACTGAAACAAAATCCTGGCTCCTCTGACATCACTGTCCCATTGTGAACAGTTATCGTTGAAACTAATTTCTGCTCAAGAAATAACTTCTGTGTCAACTGTTGAGTGTTGTTAAGGCGTACCCTAGCAGCTTTGTATTGGCGCAGTGCCACTGCTGTATTGACATGACATTGTGCAGCTTAAACGGCTTGACACTCTTCCACTGGTAGATACTACCTAATGTCAGCAGGTGTCACTTGAAACTGATATGCTACTTGAAGATACTGATCCTTGTAGGCAGCTGTTACCTTCTGGTAGCTAAGCTAGCAGAGCTAGCCACGGTTAATTGCTGTCCCCTTTTTTTTTTAAAGTAATGGTTTGCCATTTTGGGAAACGCAGTTATTTTGTTTCTTACTAGTTGGATGAGGAGCGGACTATTTCTTAGTGTGAGGTTGCTGAGAGATGGATTTTCTAACCTTTGTACAGAGGCTAGCTGTGTCCCCCTATGTCCAGTCGTTGTGCTAAGCTAACAATGGCCACTTGTGTTAGCTTCATATTTACCTACATATATTTGTTGGGTATCAATTTTCTCATCTACCCTGAAAAGGAAGACTGTATTTCTTAAAATGGCGAACTATTCGTTAAAGATAGCGCTACAACCTGAAATACTCTTCAATATATATATATATATATATATATATATATATATATATATATATATTTATTTATTGGTTACCTCACCGTATATTATTTTACCTCAGTCTGCTCTTCCCTCCAGTTTCAACTCAAGTGGTCAATACAGCTCTTAATGGGAGTGTTCTTACTCCCGTTGCACTTATTCACATTATAATACAGTTCTGGACGTAGCAACACTTTGAGCCTATTTGAATCATGGATTTTTGTTACTTGAGTAACATAAATGCATTATATATATATATATATATATATATATATATATATATATATATATATATATATATATATATATATATATATATATATATATATATATATATATATATATATATATATATATATATATATATATATATATATATATATATATATATATATATATATATATATATATATATATATATATATATATATATATATATATATATATATATATATATATATATATATATATATACATACATACATACATACATACATACATACATACACACACACACTCGATTTTGCAGTAAGTCTTTGTTGGAGTGTGTAGAAAGGCCAAAGATTGTATATTTCTCTTCAGCTGTTTCTAAAGCTGAAGAGACAATGCACAGCTGCGGGGGGGCATGCGGGTTGATGAATGTTAAGGAGAAACTGTCAAAGGGAGTTTTTGAAAGCAGTGACACAATTCCAGTTTTCCAAGTGAGTTTTATCATTTCCCACGGCGAGATTTCACCGAAGGGCCCTCAGCAAAATGGCGTCGGAGCGCTCAGTTATCAAACTGGATAAATGGTGTCACCCACCAGTGCTGTGGCCTCAGCAGACGTAGCCTTCGACGCGTTGCGAAGCATCTCTCTGACTCTGCCCATTGTGCTGTAGAGGCACGGTGAATAGTGTTCTCCAGCATGGGGCGAACAATATGTGATTGTTCCCCCTGCTGTGGTGAAGAAGCTGTAGGTTACTCTCTGTACCATCGCCAAAGTGCCTGAGGAGGAGATATACCGCACATTCTCTGTCTGCTAACCAGCGAGTCTTGTAGGTTTAGAGCTCTGCGGTGCTGTTTTTCCTTTTAGCTGTCGGAGCCGGTGGGAGGGGGGGGCACTCACCCCTTTTTGGTGGAGAGGGGCTTTTGTTTTACTAGAGTGTTTTTCTACGGTTTTATATGAATGTATTGACGGCCTCCGGGTGGAAAAACAACAACTATTCATCCTGAGGTGTGGAGCTGGATATCAGAAGAACAAGAGCTGAAGTGTGATTCGTCAGCATGTCATTTAGGTCCCTCAAGGAGTTTGGTGTTTCTGCAGAACGACTGGGCTCAATTTGTAAGAGATGGATGGCTCGCGTCCAAAGGTCTGTGTGTGTGATATTGCTTTTACATTAGTGTATCTTTTTGACTGTATGCGTGCCACACATCTACACCTATCGCGTTGTACTTGTGGCCCTTCGTGATCCTCTGTAGTATTACATCGTCCATTGGGAGTGACTCTTCGTACTTAACGTGATTTCTCTGCTTCGCCACCCGTGGATGGCCGGAGCTCCGGCCTCATTCCTGGTTTCCAGCACCTCTGCGCCTGTCAGGAAATGTTTGTGCCCTCGGGTTCTGTGTGTGTGAGTGAGACAAAGGTGTTGTAGTAGTAGATACTCTGGTGAGTATTGATTCTCTGTCCTTAAGGCCCGCCTCAAAGGAAAAATGGCACCTTTTAGTGCTTCACTCATCTCGGTCATTGCTCTACTACACCCAGGTTGTTAAGTGGTGTTTTGTTGACTTTGCAATTCAGAGTAGTTGCTCCATCCATTATTGTAAACAATATATTGTTTCAGCATCTACTTCAGTGTACACATGTTAAATAGTCACAATTCAAAGGATTTAAAGCTCTATAATCCATCTGACTCCTTAGTAGTACATTTTAAATGTATAAAAACTATCAAAGCGCATTAAGGTTAGTTATGAAAACCCAAAGACGTAAATCACAATTTAGCCTGTTTGGTTGTTGGTGTCACACATAGTCTTCCTATAACATGACAAAGCCCAATCATTCTCCCAGCGGATCGAAAGTCTCGCTGAGAAAAGTTACATCAGCTATTTGGTAGTTTTGGGGTTTTAAAAGGCATTACTAGACATAACTGATATGTATTATGCCAAAATCTGAAATAGATTAATATCAAACTGCCTCTCTAAACAATTTGTTTAATTGTTTTTATTTTGCTATTTCAGGAGACAACTACGTCGTACGTTTTTACAGAGTGTAATATAATGCATTTTTTTTCTTTTTCTTTTAGCAACGGCAACGGCAGCAAGATGAACGGGTCGCTTGAGCAATTGGACCAGCCGGACTCAGACTCCATCAAGATGTTTGTGGGCCAGATCCCGCGGGCCTGGTCAGAAACAGAACTCAAAGAGCTTTTTGAGCCCTTCGGAGCTGTGCACCAGATCAACATCCTCCGTGATCGCACCCAGAATCCCCCCCAGAGCAAAGGTACGGTCCTACCAACAATCATCACATGTAGTATCAATCTGCTGAGTCTGTCGAATAAAACGTCGAGGGGATGGAGATTACGTTCATTATAACAATGGGTGTTTTCTTACATGCGAATTAGACGAGATAACCAGATTGTTTCTAAAGCTAAGCAACAAACATGGCTTTTGTTTAGTTCCCTTAACTGTCATTTAATGAGCGCGCATAGGTAGACCGACATGTACGCCATTCAATCACCTCATGCATGAAATGATGCGACGGCTCATTACAGTCTTGAGACAGCCACAGATACCAGATTATTCTCCCCAGAGCATTTGATTTAATGATTGCTTTTGGGATGTAATGAGAATTTCAACAAATATGATAAAGCTCCTTAAATAAATTGCCTACCCTAGCTTTAAACGATTCACACGAAATACACTTATTACAATTGATAATCCGTTATGATGTACGGTGTCCTGACTCGCACTTTATATTCTAGAAAAACATGTTTTCTGAATACATTTTGTTTGGCTACAGAGGAATGTTAAACTTTTAAATGGCCGCCATTGTCCTCGACCTGTTTCTGCTTTTAGTGGTCAAACACTACACACACAACCCTGTTATTGCCGCGTCATCTACAATCACATTTCAGCACAATCCCCTTCGGCAGTGCACAGTGCTGCTTGTCTGCACACGCAATGCAGCTGTGTTTGTGCTTGCCGATAAGATGATTCAATAGTCTTTTGTTTCAGGGTTAAAAAGTAACACATTTTTTATTTTTTTCATAACCCTGCATTATAGGAATATTTTTCTTCCTTTGCCGTGCTGGCTTAAAAGCAGCATTGTATGAAGGAAGTGTTACTTGACTGCAGTTTTCCATTAAGACATCTATCGATGCGCTCACCTTAGAAATGGTGCTCGAGTTGAGCGATTCAGTTTAGGTTCCAATTAGAAGAGACGGTGAAGTGGAAGCCTGCTGTCTGCAGGAAGCTGCAAAGTGCCACGAGAAGAGCTCAGTCTCCCGTAACTAACTGCAGGTCAATAAAGTAAGCGACAGCTTCCCTGATGTCCTGGGTTTACGGCATCAACCAAATTTCAATTCCCTCGATGGTTGGATGACTAAAGGCACTAATCCACTCGGGTTTCAATGGGGTGGGGCCCTTTTTTGATGCTGGATTCCGTGTCTAAATGGAGCCAGTTTTGGGCTACCGGTGGTTTCGTAGTCCTGACACACCAAGCTGGGCCACGCTCTCACTGGCCGTGTGTCGCTGGTAGTTTTCGAGGCGGTATTGGCATTATTCAACCCTTCATAAGCTGCTGTTCTGCTGATTGAGTCTGTAAAATTGTGAGTGGCGCCATTCTGAGAGGGTGTTCCTGGCTGTTCAGCCAAGTGAATCAGCGATGTTACCCATTTAGAGAAAGGCATACTGACAACAACACTGTTACTTGGAGATGGACATCTTGCCTCTTTTTTTTTTTTTACTTTTGTTCCAGCATGACGACGCTGTGTTGTCTGTGCAAATATATCGGATGCCTTTTAATTGACTAGCAGTGTAATTTGCTTAATCTTTATGGAATTAACCTCCAAATTTAGATATCTTTGAAGTTCCCAGGGCTCCTGACTTTACTGTGGCTATGTGACTCAAAGCAGCCTTTAGTGTGTCAGGAACACACCATGTGACCAGGACAACACTTGGTTCACATGATCTTTTATACACACGCATCTAATGTGACCAAACGCTCCTCCTTTGAGTGTGATCAAAGGTATAGCAGAAGGATGCTTATTATTCTGTTCGTATACAGAAATAAAGGCAACAAACAGTGTGCAGTTCATTGGGAGGCTGAAGAGTTCAAAGCCCCCTTCTTTTCTCCCCTGTTTATATGTGGAGTGTCAGCTGTGATGGCCTATTGACATGTTAATGCGATGTTAATGTATTCTAATAGATAATCTAGCCTGATCACAGCGGCCTTTGGCTCACTCGGCCTGTGTGAGGTGAATATGTTGCAGCGGCACGCCCATCTATTCCATTCTCCTCTCCCAGTAGTCCTACTCCTACTGGGAGAAGTGTGTGTGGGGGGTAGTCATCACGACGGCCTGATGATATCTAGCTTATGTTTATTTGCATGGCAGATAATATTCCCTCCACCCCCTTCCCATGTCATCAATCTCGCTTTTGTCCGCAGAAATTGCTGTGATCCCACTTCCATTTCGCTTGTTTACTTTGCTAGCGATCTATCGAAGAGCCATCAGATTTGCGTGTTTTTTTTTTTTTAGGTTGCGTCTACTGCAGGTCATGAAGAAATCATCCGATAACAATCACGCCTCTCTTGGATGGTTTATTTAGCTCCAGTAAATTTGGAGGCAGGGCTAAGCAGCAGAGAATGGGAGAGAGCTCAGCCGGTTGTGAGAGAGGGCGAAGAGAGCACCTCGATGCATATTCGAGTTCAACAGCCCTCCCCGTGGCCTGCGAGCTCCAGTAACAGCATAACACACACTATGTAGGTCAGAGACGCTGCAGTGCTCCACTTCCCCAGCCCAGCGAAACTGACAGGCTGGAACGCCACTGGCGGTCTGCTGGGACGGAAGGATGAGAGGCTTTTTTTTCCCTCCCTCCCCCGCTCTTCTTTTCTTCATCCCCCCCCCCCCCCCTCCCCCACCTCCTCTCTCCTCCCATCTTTCCTCGCGCCTCACTCCTGCTCCCTCTTGTCTCTTTGTGCTGTCTTCATGCCTCCTGTATGTCTGTTTGTCTGCGATCGGGTCCTTATGTAACGTGGCACTCTGATGTGTGGCTACCGTGTTGACCTGCGGACTGCCCGTCAGCGCCTCCTGACAGCGATCTAACCCCGTTGTCCTCTCTATGGCCGTGTCACACAACCGCCTTCAACTATCTCATTACTCCAGTGTCCTCGCTGCGAGCTCCCACATGGAGCTGTGTGTGTGCACCATCTAAGAATATCCTGTCACATGTTTCTAACATGTGCCGTACAGACAACACACACTCATCCGTTTAGCCACTTGCTCTGCAGCAGTAGTGAGATTACATTAACCGTCTGTATGCGCTGCGTTTTTAATGCCGTGTATTTTGTCTCCTTACCCCCGCCCCTTTGTTTGTCCCGGTTTCTCTCTCTGCAGGATGCTGTTTTGTTACTTTTTATACAAGAAAAGCTGCGCTGGAGGCCCAGAATGCACTGCACAACATAAAGACTTTAAGTGGGGTGAGTAAGCACAGTATGGGCTGCTTGAGCCGCGCTGCATCCCCGATGCAGGCTGCGAGCAGTATGCTGGCCAATAATGAGCTCTCGGCTCACTGAACGCCTGTCTGGCCTGAAAAATATCTCGGCCCTGAATCTCAACACACTAAATTGATAAGCCAGCTGACCCTTACACGCACACACTACATATGCAGGTATCAGGTAACGTTGTGCTTGACTGGGCAGCAGGTTATTCACTGAGGCACAGGACCCAATCCCCACAAAGTGGAAAAGATTATTCATGCTTGTCTGCATGAATCATTGATGCACATCTACATTTTTATTTCCCAAAGTTGGAGGTATAAAAGGAGTCGTGTTGAAGTCTTTTTTTCTTAACAATGGAGCCTGGTGAGAGGGAGTGTGGTTTCTTAATTCATTGGCTGATTTATCTGGAGATTAAAGCCCAGACAACTGGAATAACTGTAGCTGCTTGTTAAACCTCAAAAAATCCGCCCCGCCTATACACCATTTTAAAAGACTCCCTCCCAATCAATTACATCTATAACAAACAACTGCAGCTGTCGATTAAATCAATAGCAGTCTGTTGGGAATGGAGCAGCTGTCTGTGAGGTTACAGGTAAATATTGAACTGTGTTGATAAATGAGTGTAGTAGGCTGAGTAGACTTACAGCTCTGGCATCCCAGTCCCCGGTCACACCGTTTCTGGCGGAGACTACGGGCGAGTTTGGTTTGCGTGACAGTGGACGAGCTTGTTTCTGTTCCTGTTTTCTCTCCCTCGTGTGCCTCCCTCTCTCTTGGTCAGTGACGCTGGCTTGTACCCATACTGAGCAGGCCATCTGTCTGCTTCTCTTTAGCGCTTGTCAAAAACAAACCCACCCGTTTTTCATAAGTACAACCTGCTCGGGCATCTCACGGAGAGATTTATTTCTTCCCTTTCACGTCACGTGGCAGGTAAAAAGAGCTAAAAATATATTTCCCTTTGAAGCTCTGTGAGTCACCGTGGACAAATGTGTTCATGAAGTGACAGATCCCCAAGCAGTTTCTCAGATAGAGCTTCATCTTCATTTGCCACACCTTGTTCTTTTTGCATGTGATACGTTCATAATTAAAGAACTACATTTCACTGCACATTTGAAAGGAGTACAGAGCTTGTCAACCATCTCAGTGATATTGTTCGAATGAAGATGAGCGATATTGAGAGGAAGAATCTAAAAGTCCAGTTGTAATTCAGCGGTACAGAGAGATGCTGGAGGATTTGACCCCCGCCATCGACACACACGCCTTCCTCAATCAAGCAGTTGCGAGGGATGATGGTGTTTTTGAGCGAGAGAACACATCAAGAGATGAATGCTGAGGGGATGAGTGTGAAGATGTGAGACGCTTGTATTAACCACTCGTCTACCCTTTTCCAGATGCATCATCCTATCCAGATGAAACCCGCTGACAGTGAGAAAACAAGTGGTGAGTGGATTCATGTGAAATGTAGGGCTGTCAAAATTGGCGAAGTTTGAATATTTGTTCTAAAAAAACAAACTGTTCAAACATCTATTTCTGCTCATTATGTCCATGACACGGTGTACTAACAGGCCGCGATACAACGTAGCACGCTGTTTTAGCGGCGCTCTGTTTCTATTTATTTCCTTCGCTCTCTTTTAAAAGAACAGAACTCTGTTCTCTGCAAAAACCTAAATAAGGTGAAGGGTTTTATTTTATTTCCAGGCATTTCCAGTAAATATAAAATGTGTTTTCTGTTTTAAAAAGTACAAATGTAGGAAGATGGCAAGAGCAACTCGCCCATCTTCTAGGTAGTTATGTCTCCGGTCGGAAATCGTGCGCTCGGCTGACGGGTACGTGGTTTGTTGCCATGACGAAATGCAGCGCTCGCCGTTGGGACGCGGTGTCCCACGTTCTCTGCCATCGTTATGGTTGTTGATGAATAATTCGTTATATTTCACTTTCAATTAAGGAAAGTGACACTGAGTGACCCCATCACGTGGCGCATTAAGGCAGACAGCCTCATATATTAAGATTTAGAACATTTGTTGACAGCCCTTGTGAAATGTAGGGTGACATCTGTCACAGCCTGTTGAGGAAAACTGTATTTAGATTTATGGAGTTAGTTATTTCTGGAGTTTAAGATTTTAAAAGAGGGCGGGGGGCTGGATTGTGACTGTTTCATGCCGAAATGAAGGCCAGAGGGGTGGACTTAGTTCAGGAAATGTGCAGCAATAGACAATTTCTGTATCATGTTAGGAGGATTAAGGGCTTTAAAGGCACCAAGGGGAGAGGAGTGGAGCAGATACAGAGGATCTGGAGGGGAGCACAAATGGATGATACGGTCATCTATCTCGAGAAGTAGACTGCGAGGAAAAACAAAGCTGCAAGTTGCAGAGATCTGTACAGCGAGGCTGGCACCTGAAGTGAGACGCGGAAAATGTGGCAGCATGACGAGTAAAGAGCTTGAAGATTTAACGCCTGATGTAACTGCAGCTTTTCAGAGCTTCTCCTAATTGTTTGTCTGAATAGCGTTCCTCCTTCTTTTAATCCATCTGCAGCGGTAGAAGACAGAAAACTCTTCATCGGAATGATTTCAAAGAAATACGGCGAGAACGAGATCAGGATGATGTTCTTGTCTTTCGGACAAATGGAAGAGTGCCGAATCCTCCGGGGCCCAGACGGTCAGAGCCGAGGTAGGTGTGCCTTCATATCCTCAGTGAGCATTGACTCGTTTCCTTCCTCGTTTAAACCCCCCAAAATCAAGTGCTATTCCATTCCATCCCCACCGTCGTTACTCTCGGCCTCCACGTCTCTCAGCGAAAGGCGCCGCCGCACTCGCCGTCCGGCACAATGGGTCGCCTTGGCAACCGCTGGCTGCCGGTGTTTTTTCGTGGGCTCAGCTGGCAGGCGGCTCGGCTCGGCTCCTCTTCAACCGCCTCCTTCATCACACTCTACAAAGGCCGGAATTGGCTTTTTGTCGCATCCCCTACATAGCTCTCCGCCGCTTCAAAAGCCTCGGATAGCGAGCGGCACGAGTGTGTCGACGTGTGCGCAGAGAAACCCATCACAGCAGAGACGGTTTTCTGTGGATCTCTTTATTTTAATTCAGTAATTTTTACGCAATGAAACCACATATTTGAAATAGACCTTAAAATACCCTTTTTTTGCGGATTTTACACGTGATCAAATCCTTTCTGTGTATTTATTTGTGCATTTTCTGTGTTTTATAGTCACTGTTTCACCACATAGTGGAGTCTCTTTGGGTGGCAGTTTAACCCGTCGATCACTGTGCTCGTGTGACACGCGTTACTGTTCTCCTTGTTGTGTTCTTTCTCCGTGTGCTAACCAGTGAGGGTGGTTCTGTGTGCTTGGGAGTTGCCATTCTCTGTACTGTAATGTGTTTTTTTGGGGTTCATAACGAGTTGTCCAAACCTTTTGTCTTGTTTTGTTTCTTCTTGTCCCTCCTTCCCCTCCCTCTCCTATTGTTTCCCCCCCCCCCCCCCCTACAGGCTGTGCGTTTGTCACATTTTCTACCAGGGCAACGGCAACGAATGCAATCAAAACCATGCATCACTCTCAGACTATGGAGGTACTGTACCCCTTAGCGCCTGTCTTTCATTCCTCCTCCTCCCCCCCCACCCCAATACATTCTGCTGCCCCCTTGTGTTGGAAAGATGAAGAACCTGTCCAAGCAGATGGCCTTCGTTCATCACAGAGCTTGAGTCATTTCCAAAACTGCTCTTGCTAATTACAAAATGACATTGTCGTCTGCAAAATAATTGAATAAAACTCGCCCCTCACATAGCTGCTGAATCCGGCTTTAACGGGACACAACAAGAAATGCTGCCATCTCTATTTTTGGGCTGGATAAAACACATCCCATTTATTGATCCTGATCATATTTTAGAGCCCTCCCAGTCTGCCATAATAGATTATATATATTTTGGACCACAGGGAAAAGACCTCCCACCCAATATAGGTTGGCACAGAATGTACCCAGACTGGAGCAGCTATTCCTGTCAGAGTTCTTCAAAAACTAGGTCCATGTCACCGTGTAGCCAATGGTATCTTTGTGGAAGTGGAGCAGCAGTAATTTGACAGCGACCAGGTCAGAGCCTCCCCAGTGAAGCAGCAGACAAAGTCTGATCAGAAGCCCAACCAAACAGAGTACTCCTCCTACCAGATTTACACTGCCACCTATTTCCCCGCATATCACAGCCTCCCCAGTTCTCAGCTGCCACGGAAGGTGCTGCTGGTGCAGAAGCCAAATTTCCCTCTCCAGCCTGGTCCCTGTGTGGCTCTCAACTCTCAAAATACTTTAGCGCCGCATGCCTCGTGCCCATGCGTCTGACTAAATCGTATGAGACTGTCTTGTTTGTGAGATTGTATGCATTGTAATGCATTTTCCTTGTAAAGGTGTGCTGACATATCCTCGTTTGAATGTCTGTTTTTTTTAAGTGTTGTCCCCATCTGTTGTCTGCTTGTCTGTGGACTCAATTTAGTTCCTCGTAGTGCTAAATCAAATTGACTGTGTGCAGCATTGTCCTGTGCTCCGTTTATTTGGAATGTGGCCTGCCTCAGCTCTGCATGGCAGACGTCCTCTGTGTTAGCTTTGATACGAATGCAACGGGCATCAACAAAAGATCTCGAGGCATAGACGATACCCCCGTTTTTGAGTAGGTCCTTGCAACGACTGTGTTCTTGCGTTGATTAATAAACTGTGAATTGTTCAGCGTGCTTTTGAACGGGTCGAACGACTCTGACCTCTTCACTGCTTCAGGGCTGTTCCTCACCTCTGGTGGTGAAGTTCGCCGACACACAGAGAGATAAGGAGCAGAGGCGCCTGCAGCAGCAGCTCGTGCAGCAGATTCAGCAGCTCAACAGCGCCTCTACCTGGGGAAACCTGGCCGGCCTGGGGACCCTCTCACCGCAGTACCTGGCAGTAAGTGTTTGTCCAAACACGCCACCCCACAGAGCCGCACAATTACTCGTGTGTCATCATATGGCACAGTTTGGGTTCCAACATGTAATAATAGTTGAACCATATGTTTAACATATGGACCCACTTCACTTGCTGTGCAGGTGTAGAAACAAACAGAAGCGCCTGGGAATATAAAGGAATACGTTTACGTATGGCTGTACATGTAAAGTTTGTATTTAATTTGTGGAGATGGAGTCTAATAGAATGATATTGTCAGGTGACTGCGTTTGTTAAACGGTGAATGTTATGGAGGGAAATGTAGCGGCCATTTTGTCTACAATATGGGCAGCAAACCTTTGCAAAAAATTGTTGAAATGGTTACGAAGTTCTCAAAAAGATGACCTCATCATAGAGCTAATAATGTAAAACGTGTGCAGAATGCACATCACGCAAAGGTTTACACATTAAGCTGATTCTCTGCGCCTCAGAAGATGAATATCTAGCTTCACAGTTTTTGTTCTTGATGAAAGACACAGATGTGTGACTTACTCTGGTTTGAAGCAAGGCTACTGAGTGAAGACCAGGACACGGTCTAGAGCGGTACGACACAAGCGTATACCTGTAGCTGCGATGTTGTAGGGTTACATCAGACGGCTCTAGAAGTGAAGGGGTGGTGTCTGCTCAGGTGCACCAGCTAGTGAACCAGATTTGACTGTGCATTCGTTGTACCCCAAATTACATGATGCGTGACGTTTATTTTAACTCTCTCCATCTTTAAGTCACATACTCATCGTCTCCAAGTCAAGAACACCCGAGCTGTTTGTGTTTCTGGTCGTAAAACTACAGACATTGAGACAGTCTGATTGCAGTCAGATTTGCGATCCGGTCTAACTGAGACACACTTGGATGTGATGTGTGTAAATGAGGCCTAAATCACCAGTAAATTCTGTGTCTCAATAACCAAACTATGCATCACGTGTTGGGTGATGAGTTTAGGAAAGCCAAGATTACAACATGCAATCGTTGTCCTCACATTTACTGTATAAAGGCAACACTTGAACTGACAATGTTGGTATGAAAATTCATCCAAACAAACACATTTTGATTGTACTGTTGATACATTGAGACCCGATTGTGTCCCATGTTGATTCTTTCTTTGTCCTCAACAGTTGCTCCAGCAGGCCACATCCACCAGTAACCAAGGCAGCTTCAACAACATGCAGAGGCTAGGAGGTGAGTTCACCCTCTGATGTTCTGACCACTGGTCGTGAGTCATCCTCTATAAATGAACATGCCGACACTTTTCATGTCAACAACCTTGTGACTTTGTGCCTGACACCCACACGGTTTTAACTTTCACATCAGTGGCACGTTAATTATCAGCGCTGTAATTACTAGACGAATACACCGTACATCAAATTAACAAACCACGCAGACCTGTGTGTTTAAAGCTGTGTTTTATTTTGATTTAAGAAAAACCGATATGTGATGAAAGATACATTTCTGAGGATTGGTTAGATGTTAACTTGAACAGCAGTAAGATTGATTACAATAACGTGCTGATGTATCCAGGCAGTGTACAATAGAGGAGGCTTAAAGAAAAATGTTGTTTTTAATTGATGACATTTTCCTGAAATCATATCCCATTTTAAACTGCAGAGATGTTTTCTCTACGCTTGCAACCTGGAGAGGTGTGTTCCCTCCGAGACGTTTCTGAAAGGCTTTCTGAGAGAGCTTTAGCATAACTTTGGAAGTCTTTGATAATCACCACTGTGTCTTCGTTCTCGTAGCAGGTGTGAACCCCCTTCAGCTGCAGAACTTGGCCACATTAGCTGCTGCTGCGGCTGCAGCCCAGAGTTCTGGCAGCTCGACCTCCACCAGTGCTCTGTCTGCAAACAGCGCAGCCCTGGGAGCCCTGGCTAGTCCAAGTAATTAAACACCGACACGAGCTGTAGTATGTGCATGCACTGTATATAAAGTGTTACACTCCCTGTGTTCATGGTTGTTTTATTTCAGTCGGAGTGCTTGCTGGGTTTTTGACCTTTTTGCCCCCCCCCCTAAATGTTGTCCACGGTTAGCCTTCCTGCTGCTGTGACCGTATCAACCAACTGCTCTGCAAACCTCCCTCATCTGCTATTTGGCTAACGGCCCTCAGTCATTCCTCATTTGTTTTATGGGAGTTAATCAGCCACATATAAAATGTTATGAGAGCCCCCATTTCCCTTTTTAATCTGTGTAAATATACATTGGCTCCGGCTGTCTGAGTTTTACATATTGCTGCTGCAGTAATGGCCGCTCTTCGTTAAGAACAGATTTCTAACTGCCCCCTCAGTGCTGTGTCACCGGCTCATAACCGAAACAATTTGTGGCAAAGAGGCCAAATGTGTCGAGTCACACGAGGTGTTTTTGAGCATGAGGTAGTCACCCGTATGTCATTCTTGTTTTTATTGTGTCGTTCAACAGTGGGTTCATCAGCGACCAGCAGTGCCATGAACACCTTGGCATCTCTGGGCACCCTGCAGGGTCTCACTGGCTCTTCCATGGGCCTCAACCTCAACGCTCTTACCAACAGTGTTAGTGGTAAGAAGGTCCTTTTTTAATGGCTGGATAAAAGCCAACTCTTCCACACTAATGCCAATGCTGCGTTAAGACAGATTTACCACGAGAGAGCAGAAAGAGTTTAAAAGCTCACTGAGTTTGATGTGATGCATTCCAATACAACAGCTCAGCCTTGAGTTCTACCTTTACATGGACAATAATGTTAGATTTGTTATTATTTATCTATATGTTTATAAGTGAGGTTTAAATTTGAATTTGAAATTTTTAACTGGACTTCATCATACGAAGAGGTGTTTTTATCGTTTTGCCGAATTTTCAAACATTGAGGGAGGAAGAATATTAGACATTTCACTAAAAATCAGTCCAGTACAACAATACCATCACCACCTACAACCTCAGTAGCAAAAACATAGTTCAACTAACAATGTAGAGTATGTTGCAGAGCTGTTGTACTGGACTGTATTTTATCATATAGGGATACATAATGAAGTGACCAGGGAGGCAGACTTGACAAACAAAATCAGTTTTTGTAAAACTTAGTTTTTCTGCCCCCTGGTGGCCAATACATGTGATTCCTCAAAAAACAATTCTGCAAGTTGCAACATGTGTTGCGAGATAAAAACCCAATCCATTTGTTTGTGTTTGACAGGTATGGCAGGTATGGCAGGTATGTCGGGTATGGCAGGTATGACGGGTCTGGCAGGTATGGGGGCCATGAATGGAGGCCTGGGAGCCTCCATGGCCAACGGGTCAGCAGCCAGCTCCATGGATGCTCTGACCCAGGCCTACTCAGGGATGCAGCAGTACGCAGCCTCCGCCCTGCCCTCCCTCTACGGCCAGTCTATGCTGCAGCAGAGCATCGCTGGAGGGCAGAAGGAAGGTGAGCATCACCACTTTGAACTATCAGGTTTAACTTGAGCTATTTGTGTCTGTGTGTGCATCTTAATGCCTATCTAACGTGAGTGTCTGATTTTCTTACCAAATGGAGTAGGGCCAGAGGGCGCCAACCTGTTCATCTACCACCTGCCCCAGGAGTTCGGCGACCAGGATCTTCTGCAGATGTTTATGCCTTTTGGAAACGTTGTCTCTGCCAAAGTCTTCATTGACAAACAGACCAATCTGAGCAAGTGCTTTGGTAAGTGTGCTGGCACCGCTGGTCTCTGAAGCCCTCTTTGTTTTAACTGATGGGTGGATATTGGTGGGTATCGGTTTGTCATGGTGCCACCTGGCCTCCCATTTAAGTAAAGCTGATCCAGTATTTATCTACAGCGAGCAAATGTCATAATAAACATCTAAGAAACGTGGTCCTCATGTTGTGTCTGCAGTACAATTCAAACCTGTGACAAAAGTCCTTTTTGAGTTTGATTGTGCAACATAATTGGTTTAATCTTTTCATTGAGGTTTAGATGCGTTGAAATATTCCTGCCATTTTAGTATTGTTCTAGTATGTAAAAAGATGAAAGTCAACAGAAATATATTCAGTTTTAATTGATGAGGTTTATTTTTGTCTTTTGTTAAGTTGACATATTGAAGGATTGTTTTCACTAATGTTTAAACTATAAATGTATTTATTTTTAGATGTATTTAATGTGAAATGAGTGGAAATTGATATATGAACCAATCGATTTACAATTATGTAACCGAGAGAACACCAGCTGGTCATGACATATCTAAGAAGCTGTGTCAGTATTTATTTGTTTATATTTTATTTACTATTGAGCAAGCAGTGTCTTGAGTTTAGCACCATGTAGTGAAAAATATGCATCTCGAAATCTTGAAATATTGTTAGTTGGTTAACTTGTATTACGTAACCCTAAATACTGTTTTTGAATTATTCAATTAAATCATATTTTCTGGCCACAATCTTAAATAATAATTGTAACGGCTTTGTCTCAACGTTTCTGTCCTCAGGGTTCGTCAGCTATGACAATCCCGTGTCTGCCCAAGCTGCTATCCAGGCCATGAATGGTTTCCAGATCGGCATGAAGAGGCTGAAGGTTCAGCTGAAGCGCTCCAAGAACGACAGCAAACCCTACTGATCCTAGCCCCGGGGCCTCCCCCTCCCCCCCACCCCCTCCCCCCACCCCGCCCCAGCTCTAATGCTAACACTGCTAGGGTAAGTTCACCCTCCAGCCAGAGACTCGGTGGGGCAAGGAGCCCACCACTGGAGGGAGACTCGCTCTATTCCTAAAAAAAAAAAAAAAAATGGTTGCGATGATCTTTCCACGTTTTACTGTACTCCATTCCTGCGGTTTTATCATGTAATTTGAGTCGGCTTAAATATTTTAATGTATATGATTATTTATGACTTATCACTGGAGTCGGTGTTCGCTGCAGGTACTTTGTGTCACTGTAATTAGTGGAGAGCGTCAGGTGTGTTTCCATGCCATTTCATTGCCTTCAGGTCGAGCTCGACAGGTTGAGTAAGGATCAGTAGTTGTGTTGAAGGGCTGAAGCCAGAGCTTCAACCTGCGTTTGGCTTTTTACATGCAGTCCGTCTCCTTCCTTTCTCCATTCTTAATGTGAACGTCTCCCCCCCCCTGTCCCCCCCACTCTCTCTGTCATTATCTAAGCCATGTTGAGCTAGGCTACCTCTCTTTGCTCTATTAACAACCTCTTCCAGTCATTCCAGCCTTCCTCCAGGTCTCCCACTAAGGGGGGACTAGCTTTGGATGGATCTCTTTGGGTGCCAAGTAGACAGACAGTGCATGTCGGAGTCTCTGCCATACGTCATGTTGTCACTTCCTTAAATCTGTGTATTGTTTTTGTGTGTCGGGAAGGGGGCGGGGGGCTTGTTTACCGCACTGTCCTTACTGTATGTGGTGATTGGCATTGTTTTTGTGCCTCATGGCTAAACGATTCTTGTGCTGTGCCCCTAACTTTCTCTCCTCTTTGTCTTCTCTCTCTCTCTCTCCCTCCCTCTCGCTCTTCCTTTTGTGTTTTTGTTCCTTTTTTAGAACAAATCTCCATGCCTGTTTGCTCATCATTAGCCCTAGCATGTCTTCATGATGTTGAAAGCCAAGCCAAACTCCTGGCCTCATCATCCCACCATTGTCTGTGATGTCTCTCTAAGCTCGCCTGACCAATACCTGGCCACCCACTGACCCTTGACCTGAGCTCAACCTGATTTATCTGCATGTATATTCATTTTTTTTTTTTTTTTTTTTCTGTATAGATATGTGACAGGTGGGAGAGAGGTCAAGCAAATCAATGTGAAAACTTACCTGCGTTGAATTCATTTGAGACTTTTTTTTTTGCGACTGTTTTAAAAACCTGTGGGATTTCTTATTTTTAATTTAGCTTTGTTTTTTCTTTTTACCTCTCTCAGTAAAGTTCACTTGAAAGTTGAATACAGGGATTGGCACACAGCTGTGCTATTTGGTGCCATTAGCAATATGTTGGCTTCTTAAAAAAACAAAAGCTACAGACCACTTTCCAACACTTTTGAAAGTCTGACATTAAACCCCTCAGTGCTCTGTAATGGTCTCTACATTTTGCGGGCAGTGTGAAGATTTACACCAAGGCTATTTAAAAAAAAAAAAAAAAAAAAAAATATTTGATTTAAAAAAAATAATAAAATATCCTGTGTATTTACCTTTTTTTTTTTTTTTGAACTATTGATGGCACAATAAAAGGTACATTTGCTCTGTTTAGAGAAATGGCTACCTACATGAGTCAACTTTTTTAGAACTGATTCACAAATAGACAATCTGTGGTTTAAATGCACACTTAGATTACCTATATTTTATACCATTGAATCTATAGAAGTTTAACTAACAGAACCCAGGCAAAACTTTGGGTTTTTTGTAGATTATGTTGTAATGTCATCTGTGTCGGGGGGGGGGGGGGGGGGGTCTTCAGTGTATTACATTTTTAAAGAGGACTAAAAATCAGTTTGATCAGCGTGACCGTTTGAGGTCATTTCCAGTACATTAAAAACACTAAGTAAAAAAAGATCCTCTACATTAATTGTAATTTCAACTTCTAGGGGATAAAAAAAAAAAAGTTTTTTTTTTTGTGAAGGGTCACAGTATGTAGACTTAATTATTTCTCCTGCATTGAAGAAAAAAATTGTGTTCAACTTCCATGGTACGTCTTGTTGACTTTCTATGAATTTGTCATTAATAATTCATTTGATTAATGGACGTTTCTCTTCGGTTTAGTTTGGATGCCTCATGTTGAACGATGATTTACAATGTCTGTTAATCATACAGATGCCAGACAATGTCTTTCTGTTAGAATTTTTTGTTAAAGTGCCCGTGTCAAACTGTTTTTTTCTTTTTTTTTCTCTTAATTCACACAATTTTTCCTGTAATATAACCTAGTTTTCTTTCCACACACCGCGACACAAAACACTTCTCTGTGGTTGCAAATGTGGGAGCCCCTGAAGTAGTCACTTGGATACAACACACGACCTGACGGTCTCTGCACATTTTTATAGACACACACAAGCACTCGCTTTTTCTATTTTAGTTTTTGGCTGATAGTTATTTTTAATTGACTTCCAGTATCCTGTTTCAGTTGTACATGATGCGAAGCACATCAATACTACTAAGTCCACCACGAAATGTGTTGGTTTACAAATGCATTCCATTTTTTTCAGCACAAAAGTTTACACTTTTCTTTTTTACCAGGGTGTTAGTTTGTCTGTTGTTTTACTAGTTGAGACAACCCTGGTAAAAATAACAACCACTTCACCCCCAAAGAAGGGTTCCCTAAAGCTGCGTACCTGATGGCGCTGAAGAGTTGTCAAACTCAGGGGCTTTTTTTTTTGTGTGAAACTGATGCCCACGCAGGATTACGACACAAATTGCACAATTATCACCATTTGACCTTTCTTTTCTTTTTATTTCTTTTCTCAAAATACATAAATATTCCAAAAAAATAAATTAAAAAAAATCTATAAAGAGGTACCAAATTTGAATCAGTGCTCGAAGGAAAGTGTTGTCGTTTTGTCAGGAAATTTCACGCAGAATTGTGGGAGCTAATCACTTTTGCAGACTGTTGAGTGTGATATAATCCCCAAATTTACAAGGTACCACTGACTTCACTTTTTAATATGGGCATGTGCTTTTTACAGTGTGTTTTTTCTATCCAAATGCAATACAATATTCAAAGTGCCATATATACGTCTAGAAACTGCCTACACATCCTTATCAGGCCTTGGTTTAGAGATTGCTGCAGTTCGCCTTTATTTTTTTTTTGTCTATTTATGCCAGTGTCGTGAAAGCGCTTGTCACCTGCTCATGTATCTCCCCCCACACACACTCTGTGTGTGGAGTTATTGGTAAATGTGTGTTGTGATGTACTCCATTTGAACAGTTGGTTAAAAGAACCATGTAGATAAATAATAAACCTCCCTATAGATTTGACGGTAAACCGCTTTCTTAGTCTACTGTAACACGACAAACTATCGGTGACCGCGTGTGACGGGGAATTTGTTTTGAAATCCACTAAAGTTAAAAACAAAAAGCTAAAACTCGAGTTTAAAAGGAAGACGACTTGATTGCCTTGATAATAAGATCCCCTAAATGCTCAAACTGTGTGTCAAACACTGAAATGATTGCAGATGTGTGGTTGGTATATGCCGTGAATGGTGAAGTGTTACTGTGAATGAATAAAAAAAGCACAATGTACAGTCCACAGCGGTCCGAACCAGAACTTGACTCACTTCAGGGGCTTCCATCACAAAATCCCATTCAAGCTCTAACAATCACTTTCTTTCTTCTGTTGTGTTCATATTCTGAAGTGCTATTTTTTTTTATTTTGGCAAGTGTGGTAACGTTGCATCTCTATAGATATTGTCTTGATCCAAAAGAAAAGGGGGAAACAAAAAATCTTTTTCCTGTTTTCTCGTGTGATCGGTCGGACTTTGTTCACGTTCCACCAATAATTTACTAGATGTTTTATCTTGATGAAAGCCAAAGTGGGTGCATCTTGATGTGATCTGTATTATACATACAGTAGTTTGTTCTTCTTCTGTTCAGTCGATATACATTTTCTTTGAAACTGGGTGGGATATGAAAAAGAAAAAAAAAATGCATACACAGGCTTTCCAATTTCTACAACTGGTTGTTCATATGTATTTTGTACCAGTGAAGCTTTTTATATTGGAAATTAAAGGAAAAAAAATCTATATTGGAAAAAAAAAAAATTGTCTGGCCTCTATGTGGCCTCTCCGTGACCTGATCTCGAGTTTGGCCTCTTGGTGGCGTCAAGCAATTTTTTTTGTTTTTGTTTTTTCTCTCTACTCTCTAAAATATGCCTGATTTAGATCTCTACGTGTTCTTCACTTCGTTAATCATCTTCAGTTTCTGGGGGAGGGGAGGGAGGGGGGGAGGGATCCTCTAAATCGTGGTAAGTTTCATGTTAGTATTTGTGCTGTCCACATAGTTTAATGGTCATCAGGATTTTGACAACTTGTGTGGTTAATTGTCTTAGTTGAAGAGTTAACTATGTGTTTAGTTTGAGCCTTGCTTTTTACCTGTGTAGAGTTTTCTGTTTTTCCCCCCATTAGTGGAGTGCGTACCCGAAAGACTCTGTGTTCTTTTTTGGTCAATGTTTGTTCATGTGTGGTGTGTTTCTTTGCCTCTGTCTCCAAATTAAACCATTTCCCCTAATATGGACTGTGTGTCTTTGTGTGTTGTGCTTGTCCAGTGTTGTAAAGACATTTTACAAACCCCCCCCCCCCCACCCCCACCCCCACCCCACCCAGTGTGTCATGTCTCGCTAACTTGTTTCTCTTCGTTGTGCTTCTCTTTGCTTATTTCTCAGTGTTAGTGGTGATTATTTTGGGTATCAATTATAAAACTTCTTTCTACTTTAACTTGGGTCGCTTGTACATCTACAGGTGTAAACTAACATATCCTGTCAATATGTAGCTGAGTTAATAGTTGTGAACACCTTGAGTTTAGACAACCTATAGTGAGATTAGTTGAGTTAAGATTCATTAGTTTTTGTCACCAGAATCTAATTGGCGATCATTTTGATAACTGAGTATTTCAATACTTCCAGCCCCTCAAATGTGAGGATATTAAGCTTCTCTCAATCTTCATGAAAGAACCAAACAATTATAATCAATCATGGAAATAATCATTTGGTGCAACCCTGACAGCAAATATCCCAAAACAATTGTTTGTCCCACCTTTTCAAATGTGAGTATTTGCTTCACCTCTCTGTTATATAGTGACGATACATTTACACTGGATTAGGATTTTGGACTGTTGGTCGGACAAAACAAGCAATTTGAAGAAGTCACCTAGAGGTCTGCAAGTTGTTGTGGCTGTTTTTGTCTATTGTGTATATACAGAATGACAAACAAATGACCACCTGACTGACAATAAAGTTATTAGTTGCAGCCCTACTCTATAGAAAAACGGTATACCAAAAAATCTTCATTATTTTCCTGATCGTTTTGGTTTTCTGAGTGCCCACAACTCCTTGAAAATGTATTTCTTACTCTATGTGGAGATAGCTTTAGCAGCGTAGTACTCTCCGTATAACGTGGTATAATGAAGGTATTTCTGTTGGGACAAAGAGAGCCTCACCTACTCCACCAAGACACAACTTGTCCTGCCGCCTTGCATCATAGTCTGAAGACGGTGTGGGTGGAGAAACTGGCATATAAAACGGAAGCTTTAACAGAGAAGCTTTTTTGTTTTGGGTAATTAATATCAAAACCTGATTTAGCTGAAAAAATGTTCTGCTTTACCAACAGGGGTCCAGAAGTGGCAGCCAGCCAGAGTGTGAAAGACATTTATAATAATATGACTATTCTTTAGCTTGAATTGTCAACATGGGACTATGACGACGTTTCCCTGATCTCAATTATCAAAACACACATTTGGAAGAAATTATTCAGAGTACACCTTCCTTGTTAATTGAACGTAGACTGTTGTGTTGAAACAGGATGTTTGAGCAAGGACCGACATATAATATGGAAAATTAGAAGCCAAATGTTTGATTTCATCATGGCATTAAAATATATTTTGGAGGGTAAATCTGCAGTTGGTGTACAGCTCTATCTCTATGAGTCTGGTGGAAAGCTTACTTTCAAATTGCTCCAACATCTTTCATAAGTGTGACATTGGGTTGAGATCTGGAGACTGTGAAGGCCATACCATATGATCCTCACTTGAATTCGTCCCCTGTATGTTATTTAAACGTACGGCTAATTGTAGAGCAATGAATATCTATTCAAAGCAATATATAGAAAAATACAGACGGGTCGATTTCATACCAAAATCACGCGAAAGCCTGTTTTCCAACTTTTAAATGTGCATACTGGAATTTACAAGGATCACATGAACGCAGCACTGACCATGTTCTTTTGACACTTGAGGACCTCAGCCAATCAGCTTCCAGTGCGGCGTCTCCTCCCATAACGTCGTAGATAAGTATGGCCGCCGTCCTGTAGCCGTTCGCGTGTCTTCACAAGAATTATAGCTTTAATTAATTACACTTTTTAAAAACAATGTCGGCTGTATTTTTCCTGAGAAAGTCGCTGAGTAGACTGCCACCGGCTGTTGCGCGGCAGGTGGTCGCCGGCTGTTATCACACCGAGAAAGGTGTCTTCGGATACCGACCCAAAGAGACGGAGAGGCACCACAAGTCACAGGACGACCGCATCGCAGCACTCAACCAAGGTCAGTATGGGGTTAATTTAGACAAACAGCAACTTAACACTATGACAGATACCAAGTCAAATAAGTACTAAGTATAACTCTGCAGCTTCACTTGATTCCAGCTTGTGTAAAATAACGTATTCCCATTTAAACTGTCAATTGCGTATTGTTGATTCAGCTCGAGGGTAGTTGTGTTGCTGACATTGAAGTGTGTTTTTTGGGGGCCTGTTTTGCAGATCATGGTCTTGCCCGTCTGGTGGAGGCTTACAGAGCACATGGGCACAAGGCTGCGAAGATTAACCCCTTACTACCTGAAAAGCCTGTTGCTGACAGCGTCCCGGAGATAAACATGCTGACTGGCACCATCACTGGACACCTTAACACCTCAGGTACACAATCTATGGTGCATTAATAAACATGCAACACTTTGTAATCCATCATGTTATTCTGATGTTCTCATGCACTGCAGGATAAGCACTGATAATCATTCTCTGAAGTTATATTTAGATTCTTAATTCAAGTTAAAGTACTACAACTGTGTACAAAATACCATACAAGTAACATGTAAGTAAAAGTATATAAGTGTTTTTTGTTTAATATTTCTGATGTATTAAGTAGCTTTATACTCGTTAAGCCTGTCATGGTGGAGCTAGTTTTAACTACTTTATAGAATGTTGTGCAGTTTAATTTACCGTACTTTTCGGACTATAAGCCGCTACTTTTTACCTCACGCTTTGAGGCGTCGTCTTATAGTCTGGTGCGATTTATATACGGATTTTTCCGCAGCTTTCCTTTTTCCTCCGCCACAACAACAACTGCAACTTCTGGTTCCGGTCTAACACAACATTTACTAGCTCCCGACACAGAACAGTTGCTACCAGCAACCCCTCTGCGACCAGCTCTTACTGACAGGGTCACTACAATATGGATGAAGTACCTTTGACCTACCTCTCACTAGGACTGTTAACAAAAAAGGTTGAACGGCAAGATGCTTTTAACAGTACATGTCCGACTCGCTAGCTTCTAAGCTAATTTTAACATTACCGCCAATGGGGAAATGCTAACCGCGAATATATAACATATCTTCGTACATCTTTTCATGCAGACATACTTGCATTACAGACTAAGGGCTCTCACGGCTACCAAACAAAAAGCAATGAGGCAATAACTGTTGTTGCTCATAGCTCTGAATAGCTGTTGTGCTAGCAGCAACTGGCCAAGCCAGTTAGCCGTAAATGCTATTCAGAGCTATGAGCAATGTAGACACGCTGCATGAGAAGAGCAACTTTTTCTCAAGTCTGCCAGTGGATCCTAACAGCGTGGAGCAGTGTGAAAGAATCCACCATCACCAACGGGTTCCGAAAGGCTGGGACACTACGAGATGAGGAGGACAGCGCAATGAGGAGGACAGCGCAAGCTCAAGGGCGGATTTTCCTTCGGGAGCAAAGTGACACTGAGGGTGCAGACGAAACACGGACTGCAAGCACGAACGAAGCAATTCTGAGGCTGTTTAATTCCGACACTGAAGAAGAGGACTTCAATGGTTTTAGTGCACAGGAGGACGAAGGCGATAGCGATCAATAGCGATCCTGCGTGTTTTTGTGTGCGTGTTTTTGAGTGAGAGAAATAAATCATCTACACCTAACTACACCTATCAAATAAATGTACGAGAGTAAAAAGTACAATCTTCTCTCATGTGTAGTGAAGTAGAACCTTAACGTAAGATACAATTAAAGCATTCAAATAATGTACAAGTATGTAAAAACTTTACTTTATTACAGCACTAACATTAAAATTCACCGTGTTAATGTACAGGAAAATATATATCTGAAAGGACAAATATAAAGAAACCAACCTGATACACTTTATAACAGCCTTTTTTATTATGTAATGATTATTTTCCGTTTCTTAATTTAATGCTTGTTATATTTTTACGTTTGTTATTTGGTGCCTTGTTGATTGGTATTTTCATAATTTCTAGCGGTGCCAATTACCTGAGTATTTTGGCTTTTTACAAGTGCTGTATAAATAATTGTGAGTTTATATATTTTTACATCTTATTGTTTTATAAACCTAACGTTGGAGGATCAGCTAAGGTTCAAATAAAAGTGCTTATGAGTTTGTGAAAAGTCAGCTAATTACAATTGCATTCACCATAAACCAGCAGTCGGTAAAACATTGTCCTTAATTCGATAAGATTAGTATTAAAGACAATTGTGATCTCAATACATCAAACATGATAAACACCAAAACAATGCTCTCCTCTGTTCACTCGGCCCTCACGTTTGCCTTTAAGGCACAGTCAGAAACTCACTTGTCTGTGTGTGCTTCTGCAGGTCTGCAGCACTTTGGCAAAGCGGAGGCCTCGGTGGAAGAGGTTCAGGCCTACCTGGAGGGAGCCTACTGTGGCCACCTGTCAGTGGAGACCATCCAGCTGAGCAGCCTGGAGGAGAGGGAGTGGGTCGCTGACCGCTTTGAAGAGCTCAAGAGGACGAGTTTCTCCACGGAGGAGAGGAAGCAGGTGGCTAAGATCATGCTGGAGTCTCAGGTAGGTTCCAAGAAGAAAGAAGAGGATGCAGTACTGTTATTTGATCCATCTCATCACGTTTCACATTTTTAATCCATCCTTTTCTTTACTCCTCTCTCACCACCTGCAGGAATTTGACCACTTTCTGGCCACCAAGTTTTCGACTGTGAAACGTTACGGAGGAGAAGGAGCAGAGAGCATGATGGGCTTCTTCCAGGAGCTTTTCCACCAGTCGTCCCACAGCGGAGTTACGGACATTATCATCGGCATGCCTCATAGAGGCCGACTCAACCTCCTGACGGGCCTGCTGAAGTTGCCACCAGAGGTTAATCAGCCTTTAATTGAGACATGCACACTTTCAAATTATCCGTGAACCGTGACAAGATTAGATTGTTTATTCTCCACGATTGTAATCAGCAGCGCAAGTAAACAGAAAGTCCCAGCCAGCTGCCAAAGTGTAAACAAGGGTTTTTCTCTTCAGCTCATGTTCCGTAAGATGCGCGGCCTCAGCGAGTTCCCCGAGACCTCGCTAGCCATCGGCGACGTCCTCTCCCACCTCACCTCCTCCGTGGAGTTGGACTTCGGAGCCGCAAAACCTCTTCATGTGACCATGCTGCCCAACCCTTCTCACCTGGAGGCCATCAACCCCGTGGCTCAGGGCAAAACCAGAGCCAGGCAGCAGCTCAGGCAAGAAGGAGACTATTCACCCGAAGAGGACGCCCAGCCGGGGGACCAAGTCGTCTGTCTGCAGGTACACAACAGCTAAATGTACTGCGGAGGAGGAGGGGGGCAGCAGCAAAACGTATTGATCCACCTGACGTCAAGTCGGTCTCTGTTCTCTTCTCCACAGGTCCACGGTGACGGCGCTTTCCCCGGCCAAGGGATCGTTCCAGAGACGTTGACCCTTTCCAACCTCCCCCACTACAGAGTCGGTGGGAGCATCCACCTCATTGTGAACAACCAAGTGGGTTACACCACTCCATCCGAGAGGGGGAGATCCTCTTTGTACTGCAGTGACGTCGGTCAGTGAAACATATAAACATAATAGGATATTTGCTACTTTCTTATCAAGCATGGACTCCTCTGTCGATCTGTATTTGCAAATGTGCTTTTGTGCGATTTTTAAGTATTTTGAAAAAGTGAAACCTATTGGAGATTTGTCAAAAACGAATATGACTTATCTGTACCACAGGTAAGATGGTGAACTGTGCTGTGATCCACGTAAACGGCGACGATGCCGAGGACGTGATGCGGGCCACTCGGCTGACTGTGGAGTACCAGCGGCTTTTCAGGAAAGACATCATCCTGGACCTGATCTGCTACCGTCAGTGGGGCCACAACGAGCTGGACGAGCCGTCCTTCACCAACCCGGCCATGTACAAGATCATCCGGTCGGTGAAATTGACTCGGCTTACTTTGTGTCACAACAAACTAACCAATCGAGGCAGCGGTTGACCGTCGGTTGCCAATGAATCTCAGCCTTGGTTGTGTGTAATCTCAGTGTTGCAAAAAGAAAGTATCCATAAACTCTTTTAATCTGAATTACAATTCATTTACAGTTTCATTTAAAAGTTTACAACGGTCCATGTTCCAAGACCTAGCTGGTAGACCAGAGAGAAGTGCTTTTGCGAAGGGTTCAAACAAAAATATTATTTGTGTAGATTAACAAAGCTTTTATCCCCCTACAGATATATTGTATGTTGTCTTCTTAATGTCACATTGTTGCATCCGCACAGATCCCGTAAGAGCATCCCCGACTCCTACTCAGACCAGCTGATCTCCGAGGGTGTGATGACCGAAGTCGAGCGCGTGGAGATCAAGTCCAAACACTACGGCATGCTCAACGACAAGCTGTCCAACATGTCCCTGTACAGCCCTCTGCCCACCAACCTGCAGGGCCGCTGGGAGGGTCTGGTAGAGCCCCAGGCCCGAGTCACCACCTGGGACACGGGTGTCCCCGTTCCCCTGCTGCAGTTTGTGGGAGGGAAATCTGTGGACATCCCTGAGGAAATCCAGCTGCACAGCCACCTGAGAAAGACCCATGTACAGGTGCGGCCATCGTCTCTGTCGTTTCTATTGTTTTTTGTCAACCTGGCAGCAGCTGGATGATGTTTTTTTCTCTTTCTTTCTTTGTGAACTCAGGCTCGGTTGCAAAAGTTGGAAGAAGGGACCAGACTGGACTGGTCCACAGCCGAGGCCTTGGCCTTCGGCTCCCTCCTCTCCCAAGGTCAGTGTTCAGCAGAGCAAGCGTAAGGATCCTCTCGTCGTGTTGCTGTCAGGAAGTGGATTTGTAGATTTCACATCATTGCTGTTACAGGCTTCGATATTCGAATCAGCGGACAGGACGTTGGAAGAGGCACGTTCAGTCAGCGACACGCCATGGTGGTGTGTCAAGACACTAATGACATGTACATCCCTCTGAACCACATCAGCCCTCAGCAGACGGGTTTCCTGGAGGTAAAAACCCCGATAAACCAGATAAAACATAATCTAATGCGTGACATAATCAGAACCTTAATTCTGTTGACATCTTTGTGTGTTTTAGGTGTGTAACAGCCCGCTGTCTGAGGAGGCGGTGCTTGGATTTGAATACGGTATGAGCATCGCACAGCCGAAGCTCCTTCCCATCTGGGAGGCTCAGTTTGGAGATTTCTTTAACGGAGCGCAGATCATCTTTGACACCTTCCTCACTGGAGGTAAACGTCTGACTGTGACTCTCATTATCTTGTACTTTTTGGGGAAAATCTTCACACGTCAGATGTGAAACTGCTGTGTGGTCCCCAGGTGAAGCCAAGTGGCTGCTACAGTGCGGGATGGTGATCCTGCTGCCGCACGGCTACGACGGAGCCGGGCCTGAACACTCGTCCTGCCGTATGGAGCGCTTCCTCCAGGTAATCCATGTCAAACCAAGTTAGCGGGTTATGACTTTACGTAGCGTTCGTGGCAGCATCCCAGTTTTTAATTTGAGCTGGGAGATGTTTGACTTGGCACTCAATGTTACGTTACTGCCTGAAAACCAAACAAACCCAGATGCCTCAGGTGAGCCGAAGTCTGTCATCCCAGTTCATTAAATCCAGATTGATTGGATAAAGTGCTTTGATGACAACACGCATTATCCTTCACACAACCATGTTTGCTATCGTACAACTGTCCCGATTAGTCAGATCTTGTGGCTCTTTCTCATCTCGGCGCTGCATAACTACATGTTGAAGTCCTGCAAATTCACCGACTGTTGAATTAATGAATTCAATGTTTTAGGTCAGCCAGCTCAGAGGTAATCTTTTCTCTCCACCTATTTCATTTTCAGTGTCCAATGCAAAATACGAGTGTTGTGGTGCAGAAATCCATTTCGGCTCTCTTCAGTACCAATGCAGGACAGAGGATGTAACGTACAGGCCACTAACGGATGTAATCGATAACTAATCCACAGTCGTAATGTTTCTTAATTGTCCATTAGCAATCAGCAGACAGAAGATCGATGCTGCGTTTCAGACGCACGCTCATATTGCACGAACGCCTTGAAGGCATTTGTTCGAAATACAAACGTGCACTTGCACAATAGGACAAGGATGAACTGATTAGATTCGGGAGGTCAAAGGTCAATGTGACCTCATAAAACATGTCTGAGCTGTTGGCGGAGGCGGATATTCTAGTTTTGGCATTTTATTAACGGTTCCTGAATATCTTCTGTACAGAGAAGACAACTTCCATGTGTTGTTTACCGTATCCAGATTCCTGGTCCGAGCAGTTTATAATTACAACATGAAACGAAGTATTATTTTATTTATATATTATATTAAATATATGCACGTGTGTTTGTATATCTGTGGACTTAGTCTTAAGTGTCTGAAGTCTCAATTTATTTTTATATATATATTTATATTTATTTAGACTGGTTATATATATTTTTTCCCAGCCTGTCACTCCGTTTGCTGACACATCTCTGCGTTTGAATGTGTGTGTTCTACCAGCAGCTTTATGTGTTAAGTTACACATTCCCTGACTTGTAACTGACAGCTAACTCGTCCTGTTTGGTCCCTTTTTAGATGTGCGACAGTAAAGAAGAGGGCGTGGACAGTGACTGTGTGAACATGGCGGTGGTCAACCCCACCACGTCTGCTCAGTACTTCCACCTGCTGAGGAGGCAGATGATCCGTAACTTCCGCAAACCTCTCATTGTGGTCGGACCCAAGACACTGCTCAGGTTTTCTGTAAGCAGTAACGCGTATAACATAATTGTAACTCCTTTACACAGATGTATGTTCATGCAAGTGGCTCAACAGCGTGTGTTGTTTCCTCAGGGGGCAGCGTCCAGTCTAACTGAACTGGCACCAGGAACCTCTTTCAGAACAGTGTTGGGCGATACTTCAGTCTCAGCAGAAAGGTAGAGAAGTGCAACACGTGATGATTTCTGTAGTGTGTCCTCAATGTGGTGAAATATATGCATTACCTGCTAGAACGTGGAAGACCCTTCAAAAGTATAACCCATACATGCTTCTGTTATTCCATGCAGTGTCCAGAAGGTGGTGCTGTGCTCGGGGAAGCACTACTACGCCCTGCTGAAACAGAGGGAGACGGCAGCAGCCAAGCAGAGCACGGCTCTAGTCCGAGTGGAGGAGCTGTGTCCGTTCCCGCTGGACGCTCTGCAGCAGGAGCTAAAGAAATACCCCAACGCCAAAGGTATGTGTGGGACGTCCCGCTTCACTGTTAGCAGGCTCACTGGCTTCATAAGTGCCATCACAACATCAGTTAGTTAACAACAACTTAGTCCAGGAACATTTTTACCTCACAAAGGTCAAAGGGACATTTTTAAGAGGCATTAAAATGACTTGAGAGATAAATGGGAAGTCCACTATGTGTTTGATTAGTATATTCACGATTAGTATAATAGTATAATCACGATTTCTGAGATACTTCCCCTTTACTACGCCACGTAATCCTGCAGTCAACGCAAATGTATTCATATTATACTTTTGTATTGTATTTTGTAGGTACAGGGCAGAATTAAAAACCTACAATGTAATAAAAAGCAGACGCAAGATATGAATGTGGGGCCGACATTTTGTTTTAATCCTTAAATGAGTCTGGCCCACTAAAAATACACACACACACACACAGTAGGTATTGGTCTTGCTGAGATATTCCTGCTATATTTTAAAGGTGACACTTGCATGTCCTTTTTATTGACAGAAAGTAATTTGAGTTCAATCATTGATTACTTGGAGAAAAAATAATTTTCTTCAATGCACTCGGGACCAGAGCCGCTCGATACAGCCAATGTGAGTGTCGAGCGGACAAACTGTTACAAAAGCAGCTCTTCAAGTGAGTCAAAGCACGTCGAAAGCCATTCAGCAGCGTGCGGCAACTTCAATAGACGTCGGACAGTCTCCACTTTTATTACTGAATCCTCGAGAAAGCGGTCGATGACTCGCAAAGAAAGCGTGAACGCCGGTGCATCAGTGTATCCGGTGTTCACTGCGGGGCTGTTGTGTTTCTGTTATTTCGTCCTCCCTCTGTAGCTGAATGAGTGTCAATCCCGACTCCGACTGGGAACCCCTTCATCTCGTTAGGCAAGACTTTCCGAGCACGAGGAACCATCAGCGTCAACATCGGTCTCTTTGCCCATAAATCTTTGCATTTTGCGGTTTGTTAACTGTGTTTACTGAAGATTGTTTTTGCTCTTCAAACCAACTGCAACACAATGAGACATGAGAGGACGAGGAAGCAGGTTTCACATGGAGAGCTAACGTCCTGAGGGATTCTGCCATCAGCCTGTCAGAACATGTGAAATGTGTTGGTGTGGTTTATTATTCATAAGCTGAGAGAGTTGAGCATCTACTGCAGCTGTTTGATTTTAAGTTCAACAACGATACATTTGTTGACGTTTTATCTTCTCCCATTGTCTTTTACCAGCACAGCAGAGCTAGTACTTGCATCACGAGCGTACCCGCCGATACCGATCCAGCATTTTAGGTTCTATCGGAAGCATTTACGATTCTGCTTTCAGAACAACTCTACAGATCACGTATTAAAATGTCAGATCAGCTGCTTGACAACTAAAAATATTCAATTTGATAAAAAAAAAATTCTACTAAGAGAACCTGCAATATTCATATATGAGAAGATGGACCGATGAATCGCTCTTAGACTTTATTTTCATTGTCACATGCATGAAATTTGACTCCTGCATTTAACCCTTTCGGAGCAGTGGGCTGTTGTAAAGCACTCGAGGAGCAGCTTAGGGGTCAGTGTCTCGCTCAAGGAGCCGGGGATCAAACCGCCAATCCGCTCCATCCCCCGAGCGACATTATAATCATCATCATTGCTGATTGTTTTTCTGTGAAAGAAGAAATCAATTTATCAGCGAAATCATTGAAGCCTCTTTTAAACGTGTGATCCTTGTCTAGACAAATGGAGTCTGACAAAAGGCACTGTGTGCTGGAGTTTTAGTTATTTGCATTATTACAAATGTCGCCATGATTCTGTATGAGGAACCGTGAAAGTTCAGGTTTCACTTTGGCGCTCTCTTTTATTGTTCTTCCCCTCCTGAAGCAAATACAGTTTCAGTGAAAAGGTCACACGTTTGAGTCATGTCCTCTTTTACTGTAACTGTAACTCATTAAACCCACAGAGTTCATCTGGAGTCAGGAGGAGCCTCAGAACATGGGTCCCTGGTCTTTTGTAGCTCCCAGGTTTGAGAAGCAGCTGGCCTGCAAGGTGAGCAGTTTGTTTTCAAATGATGTGATGTACAATATGAAACCTAATGGTTCTAAAATGAGTCGTTGATGTTACACATATGAGACCGTCTCTTCATTCTTTCTCAGCTCCGGTTAGTAAGCCGACCTGCTCTTCCCGCCCCTGCTGTCGGCATCGGGATCCTCCATCAGCAGCAGCAAGAGGCCATCCTCACTGCTACCTTCTCCTAGGACTCAACCAGACTGGGAACCAAAATAACCAGTACACCAGCCTCGGCACAACACTGTCATGGTATCTGCTGTGGTCCTTCAAAACCATCGTCAATACATGTACACTGCAGATACACGGGACCTTTTTAAACGATGTTCGGTTTATACAATAAATTGGTAAATACAAAGGAAGCGTTAAAGAGAGCAGTGTTGATCATTTTTAACTCTTGTAGTCAAACACAGGTTTTTAATTATTGTGTTTATGGTGCGAAGGGCAGAATGCTTGTTTCTAAAGTTTTTCACCTGAAAGCGGAAACCTAATGTGGTTGGGATGTGAATCGAGGCCTTGGAGACCATGTTTACAATGCGTCTGTTCGTATTTGTAGCACTGGGGATTGTATCTTGCCTGTGTCAAAAGGGTACGAGCTCCACGTTTCAGGAATGAAAACAAGAAACTACATTTATGTGAGGAGTTTTTAAAGAGCTTCAGTTGTAACCACTGGATTTTGGAGCCGAGAGCCACAGACGGGAAATCAGAAAGTGTTGAGAGACGGACACATTGTTGGTTTCTGTGTGCACAGTGAACAAGCAGCGTGGCCCTCATACATGCAGCTTATTAATGAAACACTGGTATCGGATCGGCCGACATCAAAGCCCAGTTATCGGTGTGGTGCATCCCTATTTTGAACAGTTGTGAATTTCGCTGACTTGGATGATCGTGAGCTGAATTTCAAGGTCTCCGGGTTTGACGTCGATAGCTCTCAGGAAGACGCTCAGATCAGCGGCCTGTTGTATGTTACTGCTCACTGCACAAGTTGTCCATTTTTGTCCTGTTCTGAACAGAAAATATCAGTATAACGTGTTACAAATGTCCTCAAAGTGTATGTAAGAACAGGAGTACTTGAACTGCATTTCTGAAGAAAGAAAAAGAAAGTGTATCCGTCTTTGAGTTAAAGCATTTGGACATTTCATTGTACACATTTGGGCTAAGAAGTACTTGATCATCTTCATTATCTAATCATGGTTCTAACTGAAAATCCAACAAGAAGGCATTCAAATGTAAATGAACTATCAGATGGACTTCAAATGTAAATATTTTAAAATAAATCTATTCATGTTTGTTTCTTTTCTCCTAGTAGCATGCTGCCATAAGAGCCGGTTACATTTGACTCAATGTAATAAGAGAATAGTCAAGTAATTATATTGTTTTATGATGAACTGTAGATCATAATTACACTCCAAGTGCTCTACTGTGAAAGCCAGTTTACAACTGAATCACTTTCACAATCTCCACCTGCTGAAGAGAGACAGCTTTGGACTGACTCTGTAGTAACTGCTTATTTTGAGCCCGAACACTTAGTTAGAATCGGGGACACACTGGAGGATAAAGTAAAGTTAGTGAACAGTATTCTATAAATGGTTGCATTCATGTAGTTAAGTTACAAAGTCTCCACTGATTCAGGTTTGCACTCCTATGACATAAGGCTCGCTCAAGATGAGCCAGGCCTGCGCTGAATCAACCACCACGATGGCCGCACAATGCATGCTGGTTCGATTAGTGTACGACTTGCTCTGACGTCATGCACATTAACCTCCTGAGATCGGGGTGGCTGCAGTTTTTAGAGCAGCAGCTGCTCTCTCGCTGACTGCAAGACCCAGGGCATGATGGGGAAACGCCTGGCTGTTGCCTGATCCAAGAGCTGATTGGCTCTTAGTTTGGACAACAAGCTCTAGGTTTTGTAGAAAGTCCTATTCTTCTGTGTAATTGTAGTTTCTGGTTGTCACTTATCAAAACGAGCATCCAAAGTGCTTTACAAGGCAGATGTAAAAAGAAGAAAGATGGAAAACAATGCCCGATGCACACACATTTATGTATATTTACAAACAAATATTCATGAATCCGAAAGTGATCTGCAAACTAAAGGTAGCCTACAGATCAAATCTAGGGGATGTCATTGTTGGAATGCTGTTAAGCATTCCAACTATTGTTATCCTGTTTCTTTATTCCACTATTTCTTCCGTCCCCCTTTTTTTGCAACTCTTCTCCTTCATATTTTAAGCTACAGAAACCATTCAACTATTAAAATGTTCAGCTCTTTCACCAGAGGGGTGCTATGACTTTTCATATTTGTAATCTTTAAACTCTTTGAATTATTAAGCTTTTTGCAATTTGTTTTTGAATTGGATTTCTATTTTCAGCAATGTTTTTGAGATTAATTTCAGTTTTCAGCATTCCAACGCATTTTCAGCAGGAAATGCTTTTTCTAGTTTCTGTATGTTCTTTGAAGGCTGCTAGAAACTTGACTGCAGCTTGTTGTCATCGCCCCCTGCTGCTGCAGCCTCATCTCAGGCAGTTCATCTTCAATCGTCTGAATCTTTAAAATGAAATGATTGTTTTTCTCAGTAAAAAAACTAAAAATCGATGCAGCAAAACCAGAGATATCTTTATATTCCACACATTCTTTCTAGTCAAAACCTGTCCGAGTCTCCCGGTGCTCCCTGCGGCCAGTCCAGGCCTGATACCCAGTCTACGTTTATGCACATTGTGTCTGCTTTTGAGGCAGTTTGACATCTACAAGGCTACAAACACACCAAACATGGTGGAAAGTTTAAGGGAACCAAGCCCCCCCACCTCCATTACTCCGAGCTACGCCCCTGCGTTTCAACTCATCTTTAAATGAAAGCAACTGTTCCACACACCACACACGAGAAACGTCTTAAACGTGTTCTCGGCAGACACGCTGACTCCGACCGGTCCGGCAGCGTAACCACCGGGCCGGTGATTTGGTGCAATGCGAACACTTAAATCGTTCATCGTGCATGCTGTCAGAGTCAGGCCTCCCACTCCTCCCACTGCGAGAACAACCACAGGCCGGTCGGCGGGACTCGATGACACACACACACACACACACACACACACATACACACATACACACACACACCCACAGCGGCTCGGATGTGACTGCCAAGTGTCATCAACCTGCAGGTAGCCCGACCTCAGCTCACCGCATCGCCGCCTCGACACTGACTGAATCCCGCCCCGGGGAGGAGAGAGAGAGAGAGGAGGAGGAGGAGGAAGAGGAGGGGGAGAGCCTGGTTTCCCCGTCAACAGTGATCTGAACAGCGGGGAAGCTCAGAGTCGGGATCCGCTACGTCAAACAGATTAGTCAAATAACCTCTCTGGGTAGGACGTACCTCTCCTCCTCGGGCTTACCTGGCTGCATGCATGCATGGGCTGAGGAAGCATAGGTAGTGACACATAGCCAGGGAGCCCTTGGCGAAATACAGAAGTGCACTACTTTTCTTTTTTTTTTGCTGTGTCTGGGTGAGACGACTGTTCCTCCAGCAGCGTCTCTTCTTCTCCTCCTTCTCCTTCTTCTTCTTCTCTCCACACCCCTGGTGCGAAATGGCGAAAGAAAACGGCGAGTCCAGCGATGGATCTTGGAAAAAGCTTGTCGATGATATCAAGAAGATATTTGACTTCAAGGAAGTCCTTGGGACGTGAGTAACAAGATAACGCAGCCCTACGGGCGACGAGAAACTTTGTATCCAGTCGTGCAGATTAGCAGACAACAAATGACACATTGCACCGATTTAACGGAAATGAAAAGCAGACGGACAGCTGTTGAATATTCGTTGAATTAACGGAGAAGCGCTCGGCAGATAGAGAAAGGGCCGTTTGAACTTACAGCCGTCAGAAAAAGAGACATTTTAATTTGAATAAATTCATATTCAAGCCTCCGTTCATTGTTCAGTCGCCGGAAACGATGCTTCGCGAGACACAATACTGTGTGAAGTCAGACACGCGTGATGCCCCTCGTCATGTCACAGTTCATTCAAGAAACGACTGCAGCGTGTTTTTAATTATTCTTCCCCACAGATCAGATCAGAGCTGAAGCATGTAGCCGCACAGAGCAGGCAGCCATTTATTTTGGGGTCGTTTCTGTACAACATGATAACAACTATGACAAAGAAACAGCACGGGCTGTAACTGAAAATCAACCCCCAAATTTGAGGGACCATCTGTGGTGACTTCATGTTCTTGGTGTCTTTCTTTCTTTCTTCAAACAGAAGGGCGGGTGTGTAGCAGAGAAACACTATGTCTGGGTTTACAGACGCTGTAAACACTGAGAACTGTTGGCTTACATTCGTTTAGGGACCACTTTGGTTGAAGTTATTCTATTTCCATTGGACCACAGAGACACAAATTCCAGAGTTTATTTTGGTCCTCTGTTGGTGCTGCTTGACTTCAAGTCTTTTCCTCTTTGAATCAGTTATTCTGCTGACAGAGAGCATCTGAATGGAAGACCCCAAAACTGCTAAAGGTCTCAGGCAGTCAATGTTGTGCCATCACACAGTAAATCTCAATTTTTTTTTACCGCTGGGTCTTTGTCCCCTAAAGAGGTGTCCATCCTCCCTCAAATGAGACATTTTTAACGAGGGGATGTTTGTATTGTTGGAAATTCGTGGACGGGCCGTGTGGAGGATGGGATCTCCCTGTGGAAACCTGTTTGTTTCTTGAATTTGGACTCTGGTGGTGTCAAGCTGAGCAAAAAAAATAAATAAAAATTGGCCTGTAGTCACCTTGTTTGTAGTGAAACTGGGAAGATGACACATCTGACACACATGCGGTTTGCTGTTGTAATATATTATAACGCAGCTTGCGTAAACTTCATAATCTTTGTCTTCATCATCTCATTTTGTGCTGCTCGGCATGACAGCAGACCTGTTTTTCCTGAGGAGCAGCATCATAAAAATCTCTTCCAGATCGGTGATTCATAAAGCGCACTCGACACTTCATCTGCTGCACTAAACAGTCAGACATTCCTACTGGAGGCTGTTCTGATTTCCCCAAGGCCTTCATCTGTGTCTGTGTGTGTGTGTGTGTGTGTGTGTGTGTGTGTGTGAAGCGCCTCTGAATAACACCAGTGAATCATCGTGATTTACTGTCCGCACAATGGCCAGGTTGGAGGAACAAGCATCCCTCGCCCACGTCCTCGGCGCGCACACGCATCGTGCAGAGCGTCTTCTTGTGCGTCTTAATCGAGTCACCTTGTCACCCAGCAGGGCTCACAACAGGCCTGCTGGGGCAGAGAAGCCCTGCAGCTTTGCTTAAGGATTAAAAATGGACAGGGGGAAGGAGTGTTGGTCAGAGGAAGAGATGTAGATTATCCTCCTCCTCCTCCTGCTGCTCCTCCTTTTCAGCTGTAGCTTCCTCATCAGGTTTCCCCGTCAGCGTCCAAGAGGGATCATCCCTCTGCAGCTCTCCACACACCAGCAGTGGAAGTACATTCACTCAAGTACTGTGCTAAAGTACAACTTTGAGGTACTTTACTTGAGTTATCACATTTTATATGACTCAACGGCATTACGCGGAGGAGTTACTTAGCAGATTAACATTTGACACACTAAACCGGTGGGTAGTTTATGAAATATGATGCATTGTTGTAAATAAAAACAGTCAAGTAGTTGAAACTAGCTTCACCTCCACCAGCTAGAACAATACCAGCAGCAATAAGAATAAAATATGAAACCACGTAATGCTGACATGGGCTCTTTTGCTGCATTAATGTACATTTTCATTGATGCACATTTAGCTGTTAATACTTCTGTATTTTGACCTTTTTATTTTGAAGGTATTGTTGTGCTTTTGCTACGTTTGCTTTTAGTTAAGTGTACATTTTCCACCACACAAAGATTGTGTTTCAACACCAGCTGGAGGCCATACTGTGAACCTTATGCCTGATTAGGTATTGATCGGATTTTGGGGAGGAAGCCCGCGGCGGTGTCAGTGCTTTGGCCACACTTCCTGCCCTTGTTTTCCAGCATTAGCCGCTGCGGGCTAATGAGATCTTCGCCACTGAAGCCGGTCCTTCTGCTTCACTGCCACTTTGCCTTGTGGCTAATTCCAGAGCCTTACGCTGCTGATACTCTGTGGGAGAAAATGAAGTAACCTTCAGAGATCCCAGTTGGCAGGTGTTGTAAATGTGCAAGCAGGAGGGGGCCCGCTACTCCCAGTGAGGATGTTGATGTTTGTCTGACACGTGTTTTACCACCCGACTAGAGACGATTGATTAATAAGGATGCACAAAGTCTCTTTACGAGACTCAGAGTAACTGCCGATACGGAGCAGCGTTTCTTTGTAAGGTAACATGAGGCTCTAAAATCTGTGTCAGCGGCCATCACAATTCAAAAAACTGCATTTAATGTGCATGAGTTGCACGATGGCCAATCTGCTTATAAAGGTGACTGTAGATTCTGATACTGTGTATCGGATCGGAGCACTGATATCTCCTGTTGCCAATAATGGCTTATTATCAATATATCGTTATCTGTATATTTTGGCCAATAAATAACAAGAAAATGCAGCGGAGAAATGTAAAAGATATGTTTGCACTCGCTTATTTACACATTCAGCAGTTACCGAACAACGCTATCGTTCATTTGGAGTCGTGTTTCTGTCCACATGCTCGATTTTCTTCTCTGAAAAAAAGCTGCACGCTCTAGTTGAACACGACGCTGTGAGCTTGAGCAGTACAGTTGGAGGCTGGACGGCTAAACGATGAGGCTAAAATCGTTATTCATCACTAGGAAATGGGTGCTTCCTTCATGGTGAGGTGGATTTGTAGATCAGTCTGATGGCCTGAGGATAAAAGCTGTTCCTCTCCGTTTCACACGTCTCTACCTTCATGCCGGAGGGCTTACGTCTGGTGTTGGGGGTGGGTGGTGTCTGAATGAAGCGGCAGGCTTCTCCTTTGTTTGTTTTAAACGTCATGGCCAAAAATCATGCCTTCCAGCTTCATCCTCTTCTATCTTCCTTCCTTTTTTCCAGAGTCCCTCTTTCTGAGATTAAAGTGCCGTAGCTGTCCTCTGTTGACCACGCAAAGCTTAGCTGACACATTCATGTCACTTATTGCAGACTAAAGTCACACCTTAATGACTTGTGTTTTTTTGCCACCAAAGAGGAAAATCCTTGAAATGAATGAATAAACAGGCCTCTACATTCGATATCACACTGACGCTGGCTCTGACAAAGCACTCGTTCGTGATGCATTAAAGTGGCTGCCTCCATTCATTGGTCATTTTCTGAAACGCGGCTTGTGGAGAGACTAGTTTGGTCCTTGATGCAGGGAAAATGGCAGCTAGGCAACTAGGATGTAGTCCTTGGTTGCTCCCTCTGAAGAAGCCACTGCCGGCCACTTCCCACTACCACTGTCCTCCAGCTACACTCCCTGTGGGTGGAGACACTTTGTCGTTGACCATAATGATGGAGAGTCAAATGAGATAATGCGTAGTATGTTTTAATGCTCTCCATTTGTGTCCATGTCCCTCCCACCACAGTGAACGCCTGCACAGCCACAGTGTACCATCCTGTGCACTCAGGGAGTTGAAGTGTACCAGACTGGCCTGTATCAAAGCAGAGGAAGCGGTAATCACCCCTATTAAAATGATTCCGCTTCTCTCCAACGGACTGATCGGAGGCTTCAGACAGATTTCTGCCAAACATTTCCCCCGAGCGATAGATACGTCTCCCGTTTTTAGTTGTTCATGAGTGGCATCGGCTCTTATCGCCCTGTAAACGGACCGTCTTTCTCTGTTTGATCATCAGTCTGAGGTGCACATTCCTGGAAAGTAGCCTCAGGTCCATGTGTGTTGTTGGGTAATGGTTTCCAGCGTCATTCGCTGGGACTGCGAGAGCATCTGGATTTCATTCAACTCGTATTATTGGAGTTGATTTAACTCCACAGCACCAGAGCACCAGTGCTCGCTGGTCAGGCAGCAAGAACCAGACATGGAAACCAGCTGCATTGATGTACTGGTGGAAAGGAACTGAAGGACAGTTCTGAGGTATTCATACTTTACTTTGCTTTATTATAAAATATGGTACATTTTATAATAAACTACCCATGAGGAGGTAAAGTATTTTAAATTAGCTCCACCTGGACCAGCTGCAGCTTTGAAATGCTGCTTGTTGGCTATTGAACCGGCAAGAATGTTCTATTTATAACGAATAATGTTACGCTGATGGGGGGCGTTCTGCCTGAGTACCTTTTCTTTCTATACGTTTCACAGTGTTTTAGTACGTTTCAACGTTTTGAATGCAGGACTTTTGCTTGTACTGGCTTGTAATTATAATAGATCAACGTTTTTCAACCCTAAAACAGATCTTTCATAAAAAAAATGGTTTGTTTAATGACAAGCCAATAAAAATATCAGCCGATATGTATCTTCAAATTGTACTTTTTTCACTTTGGTATTGGCCTCACAAATCCAGTATTAGCCAGACTGTAATGGAGTATTTCTACATTGTTGGATCACTGCTTTTACTCATTTAAAGTATCTGAATACTTCTTCCAGTATTGCCCTCATAAAGAATCTTTACAGTAAACTATTTAACTTACTGACTAACTTACAGATCACTGATCCTGAAGCAGAAAGGCCAGTATTGGTGTATTCCACGTGACGATGACGATGGCAATAATAAAGCGCACATTGCAGAAAGTAGCACCTGTTGTTTACACTACAGTCTACAAGAGAGTAGCTTCTCACAGTTTAGCAGATGGTGGCGTGATATCTGTTAAAAAGAAGGGTTTTGTGTAACTTTACAACGATGTGTTGCCAGCTCAACTGTGCACATTTATGTCTGCTGTACAATTATTCTGATGACTCGTGATTAGGAGAATCGGTGGTTGTCCGATATACCCAAACTGTAGTCATTCATTTTACCTGCATTTTTCTGAAAGTATAGATTGTATGATCTGTCATGTGTCTGGTTGAAGGGTGACTTTGAACACAGTAGGTCGCTCCAGTTATTGCTCCATCTGGATTATCACGTCTGACTTTTCCATCCCATATGTTGCGTAACGGGCCGCTGTAATGCATCTCTCACGAGATGATTCAGTGTAACTACGCAGCGCAATAAAGTGAATGTCAATAAGCCAGCCTCAGCCCCCCCCCCCCCTGTTTCTGTTTCTGCATTGTTTGATACACGACTTCACTTTGCATCTGCAGCATCAGCCGCAGGTTTCACACTGAGCGCCGCCCGCATTCACATTTCACATTAGTCAGCCGGAGTGACTCGGCTGTCCTAAACATAGTGTCGTGGTGTTTTGTGACTGCAGACACACACACACATCTCATACTGCCATCCAAGAGCCGTGAAGAGGGAGCTCGGTGGCTCTGGGAAGAACTTAAAATTCAAATATTATTATTCAACCAAGTGAGTCAGTGTGCTGACTTGCTTGTGCAGTCTGTGGCACTGGGTCGGACGCATTTTGCAGCCCTACACTCGTATTTATCTTGCGTAATCGAGTTAGTTTTCAATGAAGGATGAGATGGAGGTTTCTCTCGTCACTTAATGCTCATCATCACATCGAGGATTATTTCAGAGATGAATTACGTGTGCTGGTTGTCACATAGATGGTGGAGTTTTGTAGCCCTCCAGCTAACCATTATTTTACTCAAAGTAAGTAAAATAATCAAAGAAAAAGTAATGAATAACATATTGCTTTATTTGTCCAAAACCTAAAGATATTTCATTTGCTATCATATATGACAAAGCAAAATGCAACATTTTCACATTTGAAAAAGCTGGAACCAGCAAATGTTTTGACATTTTGCTTGACAAATGACTGCCACAAATAATCTATCAATGGCTTCAGCTCTGGAGTTATGTGTGCTCGCTGTATCTTTGTGTGTATGCATGTGCAGAGAGAGCATGTGGGCAGTAGCATCACCATATGTCTCCAACACGCATCACACCTTCAATCCTGTGAATTAGGAATTAATAGATAGAATGCTTGCAGCACAGTTTGCCGTGCTTCATGCGTCGTGGGAGCGAGGGAAGTCACAGGCTTGGATTCTGTCATATCGTCATTCACAGGAAGTGATGTTGCTGCTTGTCAATGCGGTTCGCAGAGGGACAGAAATGGTGCTACATGCTCCAACCACCCTCTCAGTGAGTTCACAGGTTTCCTGTGGTTTTCACCTGCTGCAGAAAGCGTGCTCTGAAAAAAAACACACACACAAAAAACATCGAGCAAGCAAGAGAGTCGTTTGACAGACTCTGCGTCCACACAGCCGGGGAGATTGGTCGCGTGCGCTGAACAGAAATGATGCTCATGGTCCTCACGGCAACAGCTGTGGTGGGAAGATCGTGGCGTGACAGGCCAGCGAGTCATGCACACGCTCCCTCACTTACACAAGGCCATGAATTTACACATTGTCCCACATCGCACGTCAGAACGAGGTCAAAGTCGGCAGGGCGTGCGCTCCAAGGCCTCTGAGTGTGTTCAACCTCACCTCACCTGGGGCCGGGGCTTTGCGACCCGGTGGTGCGTTTGTTCACAGTCGGTGTCTGAGTTCGTAGAGGAAGATTACAGAGGAAGATCTTGAGTATCAAACACGACCGTTCATTAAAAGTGTAATCAGTTCAGAGCCCGTTGGGAGGAACTGATTACACTTTGAGTACATAATGGACCTTTTGATGTTGGCCGTCTTGCTTTTTGTCAGGCGGTGGATCACTTAAGACGTATTATTTCACTTTCACTTGTGTGTAATGACGATCCAACAAGACGCTTATTTCTGCAATTAAACATTTAGTCAGAAAGGAAGGAAATTATAACGCAGGAGGCAGATGGCTGCCCTTTTCATATTCTCTGGGCTTGTCTTTTTTTTTTTTTGGCAAGAGATTACTAAAGAGATAATGGTGGATTAGAAGTTGATTGCTCTTTTGTTACATGATACCTTTGGCAACATCACCGTTTGCCACATTTATGGCATGAATATTTCCTTAAAAAGCAACAAGCAAGAAAGCCTTCACACAGAAATGGCTTCTGGCAGAAGCTCCAACAAAAAGGACTGCATTGAAATGGCCAAGATTGAAATAAACAGCATTGAAAAAAATGGACCTTTAGCCCAAGACTGCGATGTGAAATGTTAAATATTTTAATTCAATACAGTATGTGCCTATAAGATCAAACTCATATCGTTTATAGAGCATTTTGCTGTGTTGTGTATCTAATGACAATCGATTCATTCATTAATTCATGATGGGAAAGATAAAGTTGCAAAAAATAAAACCATTTCTGAGGACGAAAAGGAAGAAAAAGTGTAAAACCACAGAGCTGTCGTTATTAGCTGTAGACCATAATAATGGAAAACTGCATGTTCTTGTAAACAGAAGAGTCGATCAAGAATTTATGAACTGCAGTTGGATCGCAGCTCTCCAAAAAAATCCCAGCACTTTGGCCTCAGGCTCAGTTCACTATTTTATTTTTTTATGCTGATCCTTTTGCAGCAAACAAGCTTTCATCACAGTCATGACTTCATCAGTGGATCAAGGATTTTCTGTTTAGATCACGGTAGTTGTTTTGGTCCATGACCTTTAACACGTTCGCATTAAACCCTTCTGAGGCTGCACGGAGGGAAAAAAGGTGCTCGTGAAGGTGTAATAAAAACAAGACAGGAGGGTTGGAAGCAATCGCGCTGCCCGCTCAGCGAGATTTATTAAGGTGGATTGAATGTGGTGTCGTAGCAACAGACACGGATTGCTTGAGCAAATATTCCCTTAATTCCGCATTTGTTTTTAAAGGCTGTCATGTACGGAGACAGATGGTCCGAGGAAGACACGCTCTCTGCCGTCCTAAATGGGTTTTCTTTTAGAGGTTTTAAAAGTGTTTGCCGTGCTTTTGGCTGCACACGAGCACCGAGCGTAAGCCAACACAGACGGCTGTTAGCCATATTCAGGGACTTTGCCAGTTCTCAGCAAATATTCCCAATATGCTGTTTGTGTACTCTGGCCTGTCTGCCTCTGAGTGCCCTCGATCTACTCACTGACAATATGTTTTCTGGTGTCGATATTGACTGAGTGCATATGCAGAACTAACATGTTTCTCTCTGTCTCTTGCAGCGGTGCGTTTTCTGAAGTGGTGATGGCTCGGGAGAAGGCCACGGGGAAGATGGTGGCGATCAAGTGCATCCCGAAAAAGGCGCTGAAGGGAAAGGAGACGAGTATCGAGAATGAAATCGCCGTGCTCAGGAAGTAGGTACCGCATGGCTGAGCCACGGGGGAAGTTTGCAGAAGAAGATGAACACCACTTTAGAAAAAAACGGGTCACCACCTCGCGCCGTCCTCGGGGAAGCTTGTATGTGTGTGTGTGTGTGTGTGTGTGTGTGTCTCCTCTCAGAGTAATGACTCAGAGTTGGGATGCAGGTGCCTCTCGGTTTATTTATCAGCCATTGTCAGGCTTAAGTGACTTACTTGTCGAATCTCATCTATCCACCATTTTGGGTCTTCACAATGCGCACACACACACACACACACACACATTGAGGGTATGATAGGATTGCACTGACACCGGGTGTCAATCCTTCCTCCTCCAGGGCCTGATGGGTAATTCCCCCGAGAAGCTCCGTTATCAGTCACTCGTGTGAAGTGAGCTCGACAGTTGTTGGGTGTAGTTGCCTGGTTACAGTTGCTATCCTTTTGACTTCCTCCCTTCTTTTTTTTTTCTCTCTCTTGCTGTTTTGGTTTCTCCTCCCTTTCTCTCCCTCTCGTTACTCGGCTCTGTTAGTCTCTAACAGCCCTCAAACTGCAACCTCATTTTCGTTCAGGACTTCTTTCTGAAAGGAAGTTGTGAAGGTTGTTTGGTCCTTTTGAGATTCTACCGCCTCCTCCTTCCACCCCCACCTCTTCCCTTTCAGCAGACTGCCCTTGTGAGCACGCTCTGTCATCTGCATGTCTCCTTGCAGAGGCTTTTTTTTTTATTCTTTTTTTTTAGTAAAACCTTGTTCTTTGGTTGCCTGGACACAGACTCCTAGCATCTTTTCTTCAGGTGCCCCTCTTGATGGGAGTTGCCCCCCCGCCCCCTTCGCTCTCCATCACACACACAAAAGGTTTCTCCATTGTGTGAATATACACTTTGCAGCTTGATTTTCAACGAGCGTGAATATACACACGTGCACAAACGCAGTGTGATTACAAACTGCTGCTAAATAAAGCATGAATAAATAAATAATGTTTTCACTTGGCAGGGCATGATTTTAACAAAAGAGGAAGCTAATTGCTCCTCGTTAATGGGCTGTGCTGAAATGAACCGAGGCTGACAACAAGCAAAGTGAATTTTCTGTCCTCCCCCTGTAGGATAAAGCATGAGAACATTGTGGCTCTGGAGGACATCTACGAGAGCTCAAACCACTTGTACCTCATAATGCAGCTGTAAGTACATCAACCCGTCACTTTGTTTTGTCTGGGTTAGCTCTTTGTCTCCCATTCGGCCATCTATTTTGATGTGTTTTTTTGTCATGAATAAGTGTTATGTCCTTGTGGTATTTTTGCCCTCAGATGAATGTTTGAGTGAATACAGTGATGCTTTAAAGATGAACGAGGTATTACATAATATTGTTCTCCGAGGGTTAGATAAGAAGATTGATGACACACTAATATCTGTCCGTGGCAGAGGTCGTGTGGCGGATTGTTCGTCTCAAGTGTGATTATTATTATCATCATATTTGAGTCACAGAGCGAGGCATCTGTTCTGAAGGTATTTCCAGGAAACACCTGGATGGAATAATATTCTGTCTGCTGCATGATACAAAAGATTTGTATTCCTTTCTACCAGAATGTTTGTATGACACAAGGAAAACAAGAGCACTTCATTTTTTTTGTTGATATAAAATTTGATAGTATGTATATTTACAATACTAGAAAGTAACACGAATATAAAGAATTATAACTGATAATGAAATGTTTTCATTTTCAGAATCAGAACTGTTTATTGCCAAGCACGTTGCACATACAAGGAATTTGACTCTGTGAATGCTGCTTAACACTAAACACAGTGCACTAGTATGTGACATCATTTAAAAATGGACCAGGTCACCAGATGGTGTTGTGGAAAGTATTCCTATACCCGCTTTGCGTGAGTCTTTTAATGCTGAAATAGATAATACCAAAAACCAGGTTGTCTTTTAAGTATTTATTCTCTGCGCAGGGAAGGTTCAATCATCACAACAGAATGCGTAGAGTCTCAGTGAGGAAGAACCAAGGAAAAAGTGAACAAGCTTTCTTTATGCAGAATGAGCAATGTTACAGACATTTCGATCTCAGACTTTTGGTCTCAGACTGATCGGAACAACAACAAAAAACAAACCAAAGCAAGCGGCCCAAAGGCGTTGTTGCTGGAACATTCTCATACAACACAGTTGGTCATCTATGTGAACAGGCAAGGGAGAACTCTTCTTCTGCACAACAGAGACACGGTGAAGTTCAACAAAGTTCAGAGCAAAATTACTTGTGCATGAGTACAATATACTCAGTAGAAATAACATATACTGGGGAAAAAATGACCATTACAATGGTCAATATCCCACCTGTAGGCGGACTCATTTCCAACCAGAGATGATAGTCACCTTACACCAGTGGTGGGCCGTCAGGGCCAGCTAAGCCTTCTCTGCTGGCCTAAACACAATCACAAAGTTATAGCTATTTTATAATTGAATGTGTGTTTGCAGGCCGGCTTTTGCGTTTGCCGGTGTTTGCGGCGTTTCAATGCTCTCGTCAACAAAGTGATTACGCTTATTTTCTTTAAGCTCAGAATGCTTGAGCTTCAGCTTGAGTCGAGGCCGTCACAGATGTTGAGTCTACCTAATGGTCATATTTGAGGACGTTGATGTTGCAAATATCTTGTGAACTGTATTTCAGTGTTTGAAGGTGTATGTGTGTAAAGCTCTGTGCCGTTTTCCTGTGTGGCATATGTCATTATTTTAGAGACCTTTCCAACATTAATTAACAGCTTTTGTGACTATTGCACAAGCGATTATCTGCTCTCATTGTAGCTCTGCAAAGGTGCAGAATGTTGCCTTGAAGTCTCACTTATAAAAATGGTGATTGCCAGTCGTCCTTGAAAGCGTGCACATGATGCTCAACTTAATATGAGTCACTCTTTTTTTTTTCCTTTTGTCAATGCATTTTTAAAGTAGTCGAGATTAGTTTCTGGTACATCAGTTGCAAACCCTTCAGGGTTACATAATGTGACAAAGGAACGACACTCAGAAGTCACGATGCCATATGATGAATACTGGAAAAACTGCGTTTGGAAAAATAAAGTTGCCCACACTGTAAAAATGAATCATCCAGTCAATTCTTGCACTGAGCTGAATGAGATCTTTCTATTATGTTGTCGATTCCATGTACTGAACGTGTACCAGTGTCATTGTTCTGTCCCAGTCATGATTATAATCTTTATTGTAACAAAGGTACAAAGGGCTTCACGGTCAAACTGTGTCACTAAAATAATTTGAGATTTAAAGGAATGAATCCACAAGGACTGCGTTATAGAGTCCTGACAGTAAATGCACAATCTGCAGGATCTAAAGTCCGGCTACATGCAGCCCACCTGGTACTAATGCCAAATACTAGTCAGCCAACCAACTTTTTGTCTCCAGTGTTTTTACATGAAATCAATCATTTGTGGTCAGGTAATAAACTAATATAATACACTTGTCTGTGGTGACAGGGTGTCTGGAGGCGAGCTGTTTGACCGCATCGTGGAGAAAGGTTTCTACACAGAGATGGATGCCAGTCGGCTCATTCGGCAGGTTTTGGATGCAGTCAACTATCTGCACTCTATGGGCATAGTGCACAGAGACCTAAAGGTACAGAATGACTGACATGAATGACAAAAGAATGACTGAAATGAATCCACACAAACGGTACATGAGGTCATATGAACACACACACACACACACACGCATGCAATTTTCTAACTCCTTTTCTCTTGTTTCAAGCCGGAGAACCTGCTGTACTTCAGTCCCCATGATGAATCCAAAATCATGATCAGTGACTTTGGCTTGTCAAAGATGGAGGGAACGGGTGACGTGATGGCCACCGCCTGTGGGACTCCAGGATACGTTGGTGAGGACGCCGTCTGAGCTCTGGAAACATCCTCCGAGATAATTAGATGCACTAGTTGGCTAAACATGATCTAATCTAATCTGCCAGAAGCCACAGGTCAACCTCAGCCATCTGCTACAGGCCAACCAACACACATTGACATTCTTCTCCAGCCTCTGTGTCATGGTGAATGGTCAAAACACGAGATGACGTCGTTTTTCTGACCGTTTTTAATAATTAACTTCATTGTTTCAGCTCCTGAGGTTTTGGCTCAGAAGCCCTACAGTAAAGCTGTGGACTGCTGGTCTATTGGGGTCATCGCTTATATTCTGTAAGTTTTCACTTTAAAATATATTTATGGTTATCAACTGAAACTTATTTGTGCGTTTGATAGCTTGATATGTTTCATGTGTTGTTGTTTTTTAACCTTTTATTTAAACAGGAAATTCAGAAACCACAAGCAAAAAACCTCATTAAGATTAGAAACCTCTTTATCAAGAGTTTCCTGCCCAAGAAAGGGATCAAAGTGAAGAGTTACAAACAAACAAACATCATAAAACCACAAAATAAGCAAGAGTCTACAGCCATGCTAGCTCTGTGAGGCTGTACTTTGGCTGTCGTTAGCATGTTAGCATGCCCCTAACGATACGATACTGCTAACATATTGGTGTTTAGCAGGTACACGGTTCACATATTTTTGCTGTGTATGAAATATAAACGACTACTATTTTTCCTGTTACTACTGCATACTGATTCTGAGTTGTTTTTTTAGCATGTAGTGCCTTTACATTTTATTAAATCTGCGTAAAAACATTTAGATGTATATTTGTGAAGTTCAGTTGACAGTTTGATCGACAACTGACATCACACACATTATATTCTTATCAATGTCAAAGGGTTTAGTCTGATATTTTGGTAAATTAAAAGCTTAAACATACTGTGATTCCCTCAGCTACCGGTCCTATTTTACAGAACCTGTAAAGCTTTCAGTGTGAAGTGTTGCTGCCAAATGAATTAAGTGGTTTATCTCGTTAGCAAAGAGAAAATCCCTCGTCTCGTTATCCGTTCGTTAGGTGTGAGGAATGTTAAGGTAATTGAGTGGAAGAGTTTCTGAAGCCCTCACAAATGAGTCTGGTGGTTTCATAATCATGATCAGACTTTTAATCTGCAGTTTGCATGTCATTTTTATCCATATCGTATGACAATATGAACCGTTGTCCTATTTTATTTCCCTCTTAGCCTTCATGTCGTCTCTATAATCCCTCTGAACCGTCTCCTGTTGTATGCTTTAGGAACACTCTAACTGCCAGTGAATGAGATCAGCTCGCAGCAAATCCTTTTTTAGATTTGGGTTAAGGTTTCCAACATCGGCTCGAGGACGGCACTCGCACAGATTGTTGTTGTGTAATCATCCATCTTCATCTCTCCAGGCTGTGCGGTTACCCTCCTTTCTATGACGAGAATGACTCGAAGCTCTTTGAGCAGATTCTCAAGGCCGACTATGAGTTTGACGCACCGTATTGGGATGACATATCAGACTCCGGTGAGCTACGACGTGTGTGTGCTTTTAGAATGTTTAGAGGTTTAGAGGTCCCATTGTTTTCTGATCGTTCATAATTAAGGAAGAGATTTGTAAATCCCAGAAAGGGTTATTAGACGGGTCAAGAATATAATTAATAAGCCGGCCTAAGTAATGCAGGTAGTTAAATAGCCTTGTTTAAATGGCATGTAAAATAAATATAAACCTTTGAATTATTTGTCTTTAACCTCCAATCAGTTGAATTTATTTTATAAGTTACATAGTTTCCAGGACCTGTCTTAGGAAAAACTTGTGGTTGCAGGACCCTACGCTGTTTCAGAGTGTACAACCTGTTCTCATCTGACGAGTTTTTCACCTTTTCATTTCCCTCCACAGCCAAAGACTTCATCAGCCGCCTAATGGAGAAGGACCCAGAGAAGAGATTCATATGTGACCAGGCTCTTGAGCACCCTTGGTGAGAAGCTAACGGCCGCACAGCACACTGCACCCCAGCCAGACAATCGCAGGGAACCACACACATTTTGGTGTGATTAAACCGCAGTATGACGCAGCTCGCCAGGCTTGCACATTTGTCCTGGAGAAAATGTCCTCCCACTGTCATCTGTCGCCATGGCTCCGAGTCGTGACCCCACATCTGCTCGGCACCGCCAGCCCTCTGAGAGAAATCCGCTGAATAACTGGCTGCCAATTAGCAGCTGGCATCCTGAAGGATCCTTGAAGAATTTGGAAGCTTTAATGAACATTTATGATGTCTTCCCAGGCCTGAGCCGGAGGTAACGAGAGCGAGCGGGGCGTGGGCCGCTGTCTCTGGCTGAGGTGGCCAATATGGATAGGTCTGTTAGCCCTTAATGGGCCTTTTGGGTCCTGGGCAGGTTGGGCCTCTCATAGAAATGTGTTTTGCGACACCAGTAACGGGTGTAATAACAGAGAGAAATGGCTTCCACTGACAAGGTTTCACACATAGATATTATGATGAATGTGACAGACAGAGATGCAGTGTGTGAGCTTCCGCGAAAACATTGCATCAATCAAAGACTTTGTAGCAGAATGAAAATAAATGATCCGAGTAAATAGGAAAAAGCAGCACGAGGACGATTCTCAGAGGTATTGCAGATCCAAATATAAACCGTTTGGGTAATGCTGTGTTTGTATGTGTGAATTGCTATTTGCATCATCTAAAACTTGACTTCAATTTTCAGGATTGCCGGAGACACTGCTCTCTGCAAGAACATACACGAGTCAGTCAGTCGACAGATGCGGAAAAACTTTGCCAAAAGCAAATGGAGGGTGAGCCCACGGGACTGATCAGAAACACAATATTCTCTATCTTCTGGAATAGCAGAACCACGCAGTGGCTTGTCTGGTATTACATGTGTCTGTTTACGCCGTCTCTTCACAGCAAGCCTTCAATGCCACGGCTGTAATCCGCCACATGAGGCGTCTGCAGCTGGGCACCAGCTTTGGCAGCAGCATTCACAACACCGTGTCCGCCCCTCAGAGTCGTGCTCCAGCCAAGAGCCAGTCTGTGGACTGCGCCCCGCTCTCCCCGAAGGACTGTGAGTGACACTTCAGACGTCTCTGCAGACACAAACATGTCCACGTTTTAGTGCCACACTCGGCTCTGTTCACTCTGCTGCCCTCGTCGTTGAGATAATTGGAAACTGTTTAAAAGGCTCCTGAGGAGGTAATTGTCATTCAAGCAGACTAAACTGATTGGACATGAGCCATGTGGTCACTACATTTGTGGAGCCATTTAATGTAACATAAGATCTGTGACAGTACCACCTCTCTAATAAGCTGTGGTCACTAGTTAAGTCATTTATTAAACAAACAAGATAAACATTTGCTGCTTCCAACTTTTCCAATGTGAGGTTTTACTGCTTTTATTTGTTTGACATCATTGTACATTAATTAACTTTATTTTGGACTGTTGGTCAAGACGTCACCTCTAGATCAGCGAAAGTATAAAATCAATTAATAGACGATTCATGTGTTATGATTATGTGTTCATTATATTGTAATGTTGACAGTCAGTTCAATATGCTGTGATTGACAACGACAAACTAATCTTCACTCAAGGTCCACTTATTAGCTTCTTCCTGGCCTTTAAACCACATCTCATGGTTTATTATCAGCAGATAGTTTTCTGATATGGCTCAGTGTTATTACCTCCGCCAGGAGAATCATACGATCACTCGCGTGGGTCCGTGAGTGAGTGAGGGAGTGTGCACCTCTTTGTCTGTCCACGGCTAATCGTGTATTCTGCTGTATAATATTTATACTTAAAGGATGAGCCTGGTGATATTTTATATTATGTTTATTGTCAATAAATCCAAAGAAAAAAACCTAAACCAATCATTAATTACTCCTACTGTATTGTCTGTGCTGCCAAAACCTGATGGAGCTTATTCTTCTGTGTCACAGAGCTCCGCTGTTGTCCAAACACAATTAAAAACACTAAATGAGTCACACTGTTGCTCTGGGTGACTTCATTACGGTGACCATTGTAGTTTATTGCCACCCTGCTGCGGTAAATACTCATCAGAGCACCAAATATGTGTTCATCTTGGGCTGAAAATTGTTATTTACTCCAGTTTGAGGAACATTTGCTGACAGCGTTGTGCTCGGTTGTTTTGGGAAACAATTCATCTTTTTTTTAGAAAATGAAAATAAATATTTGTGACTTTATTTGAAAGATGTACGTCTTCAGTTAGAACCATTGGGCGCGGGGAAGAGTGCCACAGACAGGCTTGAGCATTCGTTAAGTGTTGACTGGTGACTTTGCGGTCGGGTTGTGCTCGCTCAGAACTTATTTGTACGACGGACTGTCTGACCATGTCGGAAAAAGTCAGTTTGTGTTGTTCCGAAACGACCTTACTCGATTGCAGAGTGAGAAACCAGCTGGCGTAGAGAAGGGCAGATGCTTTATCATTTGAATTATGGGGATAACGGTGCATATTTTCAGACCGTCTCTCCTGGATGACATTTCAAAATTGACAGAAGTTGTTGTGTGACACATAACAAAAGAGAGCTGAGGGAGAAGTTAAAACCATGTCTCCTGTCTCACCTCCGCACAACTGGCCAATGGCAGCGTGAAGTGGGTGTGGATGTAATCCAACGTCAGAATGGTGTCGGTGGAGGGAGTTTGTGAAATTATTCAACCATCCGATAAGCACATCTTAAGAAGCATGCTGGCGCCTTCACACATTGGTGGTTTTTTTCTGTTCATGAGTTTTCGTGACAATAATCAAAACATTTCCAGACTCATCCTTTAACTTTTTTCATATTTTCACGTTTTTGTCAAACAAAGCTCTTTGCTGATACTGTATTTCCTCCCTCAGGTCCTCCAATAGAACCTTTGCCCTCTGCAGTTAAAGTGTTCAACCAGGACTCTGACGCCCCCTCTGCTGCACTGGAGGATCCGTCCGTGGTGGGCGAGCCGTCGCGCCCGCGGCCCTCCACAGTTACGGTCATCCACACTGGGACTAAATGACGCCAGGTTCCGCGGGAGGTGAGCTGGGAGACCACAGAGCTTTGAGACGGGGAAACAACCTTTCCCAGGCCTCAACGTCGTCGCCCAGTTTGCTCATCCCGCAACCTCCCATCTGTTTCTGCCAACCACGGGAGGAATTTGAGGAGCGTTTGCTCAGCCCGGCACCCCCCCCGCTGCTTCCCTTCCCACTCTCATACAGACCTGGAAGGACAGAGGGGAAGATGCTCACCAGAAGTTGTTATTGTGGGAGCCATACTCAGCCTGGACCATGGTTGTCTGGCAGATAAACAGGCACAGGGAAAGTGCCACACTAAAGGGAACTCTTTATTGACGCTGCTATCAGTTTTGACTGCGAGTGTCTCGAGAAACGGACGCTGCGCTGTATGCCTCGTGTAAATATCCTGCCTGGAAATGTTGAGTGGTGTCATGTTATGCAAGTGAAATATAGGCTTCAAGCTGTGGTAAATAATTGTGACATCATCTGCACTCTGAACTTCTTCTTGTCGTTTTGACAGCTCTTGTTAATTTGCTGGAGTGTTTTCTCTTTGCTTTAAAGTGTGTGAGCGGGACGATGGGCTTCAATCACGACTGTGATCGCTGAGCGGGCCGGTGCATTGCACTAATGCATTGGATTATTTATTTTCTTACAATATATTATGACTTTTGTAAGATGTGTGTAAATGTGCTATGAGACAGGACTGACAAGCTATTGAATCGACTGACAAAGACACAGTATCTAATGGTTGTTACTTTGTAATTGATGTTTTATTTGATGAATTCATTTTTTTTGGACGTGACTGTGAAGTCCTCCTTGACCGCAGGAGGGCAACCGTGTGATGTTGCTGTGACCAGTTCTCAGGGATGTGCTCCAACATGAAACCAACCAAAACCCTCTCACTGCTGGTGAGGACGGGGAAATAGTTAAAGAGTAAAACCTCCAAATACTGCATGTTATTCTAATGTGCCATTGGGAGAATTTGACAGATGTCTCTCTTTAAATCCATCATCATTGACCGTATGAGTGTAATGTAACTTACACTGAATGAATTGTTCTTCCCTTTAAAAACCTTGAATCCTGTTTGGATTCAAAGAAAGTTGTGTTTGTCAGTGAAGTGAGCGTAAAAATGTAAAATGACAAATGAATGCAAACGTATCTTCATAACGAATGCTCCCACTGCGGAATTAATCCGCAGTGTTCAGTTCAGTAGTCGTACTGTCGTGCTCTTGGAGTGGCTGGTCTGAGAACAGCTCACTCGCTCTGTGTTTAATCACTGTGCTTTCATACCAGCCTGTTGAATTTAGCAGGAAGACTCTCCTTCTCACTCTGGAGACTTCTACACACAGAGAGAAGACGGTATCTGTCTTTCTCTGTGGTACCTCTATTTGAATTTAAATCGCTCAACATGAATGGTAAAAAAATGGTAAACTCTCCTCCAGATTATGCCCAACATCGAGGGCTTTGCCATCTTGAATTATCGAAAAATATTGTGGTGAATATTGACATCTTACTGTAAATACAAAGGCTCAACTACACAGTTGGCTTGGGTCGTGATTGTTCATTTTTGTCTTCCCCTATATCCCCCCCCCCACCCCCCCAATAAAAAAATATCCGCAGAAAGCAGAAATCGGATGCATTGCAAGCCCCTCCGCGTGCATGTATAACTATTGTTGCAGAAATGTGCTGTGGAGTTGTATTAAAAAAAATGCATGCATGAGTTGTTGCTTCTTGAAGAGGGAGTAAATGGTCAAATTAGTTCAGTTTGTACACATTTATTACAATAAAAATACAGATTAATTATGTTAAAAGACTTCATTTCATCACAAGTGAGTAAATATATTGTAAAAACAGTAGATTCACACTTCTAATGGCAGCCTATAAATCATTGCACATCTATTTAACCCAGGCCCTCCTTCACACAACATACTTCATAATATTTTATCAACTTGATACTTAATGACTTTACTAATCTTCTGAGAATTGCTTATAAACATGATGTTGAACTGATGGCACGTCTGCTACAGAGAAGTCTGCGTTACTTCTGTTCAGGGTTTAAGAGACCGCAGCTGTTAAATACAACAGATTTCCATCTGCTCTATAATTATAATTGGTGTTGACAGAACTCTTTTTGCAGCACTACGCCTCCATAATCCTGAACAAGTCGATTTGGATTTCTGTTTTTGGACTTGTATATCAGTTTGTTCTAACAGATTTGTTTTTCTTTATGCGCTCTAAATGATCCTAAGCGTGAGTAACTGAACTATTCAGGACAGCATGCTGTTCAATTCTTTGTCTGTGAATTTATTTATATTTTTTTAGCAAATCCAATTTTTCTCAGTCCACTATAATGTTAAATTGGCTATAATTGTTTTTTGGCTGTTGGTTGGACAATGCAAACAATCTCAGAACTTCTGTTTTTGGGATAATCTCATTTCCTCACTGTGTTCTGACATTTTATAGATCAAATGAATCGATTCATTTTAAAAGTATTCGATTGATTAATCGATAATGAAAATAATCCTGATGTACAGCCCTGAATGAAGGAGATTTGTTTCCCCCCTAACCCATTACATATAAGACATCCCTTATGAATAATGACAATGTTTACTGGCCATTTCTGTACTGCGTCACCTTCGGTAAACGTGCAAGCCCAGTTTGTTGCAAAGAGAAAGGCACTTCAATTGACTATATATATATATATATATATATATATATATATTTATATACACTAAATATTGTGTTTTAATTCAAAAGTTCAATAGAAAAGAGAAAAAGGTGAAAGAAATCGGAAAATGTTTGCAATTATTACGATTACTGTTACTTACACATACAGCAGTGAGGAAGTAAAAGCCAATGTCAACAACACAAGGGTGAAAAACAAGCTGAAAGTCTCAAAGCTGACATCTCTACTAGTGTCACGGTCAGAGGAGAAAGGCCTCATTGTGGAGTTGAAGATGTTTCTTTAAACGCTCACAGCATCACCTCTCTCCTCCCTCACTGCCCTCGGCCTCAGATGGACTGACGGTCGTACTACTGAGGAGGATGCATCCCGTCGTAGTGATACTCCCTCCACTGCTCGGTGCTCTCTCTGGTCTTCTCGTCTTGCTCTGGGAAGATTTAGAGACTTTTTAGTGGATGAATGAGCTTGGTGGAGTGAATGAAATCATCCCTCTCAGCTACATCGGGCATTACCATCATTCTCCTCTTCGGCGTAGTTCTCAAATTCGTTCCTGTTCTGCTCGTGGAACTCTCTCCTCCGCTCATCTGCAGCCAGAATCTGCCTCTGCTCAGCTGCAAGCACAGAGGAGCAGGATGAGGCTGTGCATGAACTGAGAGTAAAAGGATAAACACCTTCGACTCAGTAGTTCTTTTGTCATAGTAATATGAGGAGGATTTGATGATGAAGCGGACTGAACATCAGACACTTTTATAAAAGAGCTGTGATACTTCAATCGACTGCGCAGGTTGAGTTAAATCCAAATCATTTCACAACGAAATATCACAACTCTAAATATCCTATATGAATTACCATTAATAGGTCATTGGTGTGGAAATATACTGGATCAACTAAAAAAAGAAGAAGCACACTTTCCATTGAAAGCTTATCTGCAAGTACAGACACACACACTCAACACAAGAACTGTTTGACGTCTGAAAACTACAACCTACCACAGAAATGAGTCACTGTGGCTGAACAAAAGCTGATATTTGTGAACTTCATAAAGCCGGTATTTGTGGTGAAGCTGTGAATCACAGGAGCTGATGGTTACCAAGGCCGACACTCAAAAACACAACAACCTGGATGAAAGAAGTCGAATGAATGTCTATTTTTCAGATCCAACAATACCCACAAAGGTCCATCTTTCTACAAAACTCACAAGCACTCTTTGACAAATCAACTGGGTGTTTTGCAACACTACAGTCTCGCAAGTGAGGACGGGTTCCACTTTGGAGCTGCTTCCGAGTACGAATATAGACACAGAGAAGTGAACTGCATGTGACCTCCGACCAGCAGGTCTGGACATATGAAGACGACCAGAGCCCATTGAAATACTCATCTGTCGTGTTATTTGTCACGGACTGCAGTAACATCAGAAAGAGCCATTAGCTGAGATAAGAGAGGTTTGGGAGCGCCATGCCAACCTTTCCAAAGTCAGGTCGCAACCTTTGGCCTTCTCGCTGGATTCCCAGCACAAGTCGGTGCCTGCAGTCGGAGCTGGAACTCAAGTCACATTCGCGTAACAGAGTTTAATGTTTTAATGATTTACCGATGACCTGCAGATGAAGACATCTGAGGGCAACAACATACTATTTGATAACTTTGCACAGCAGTGTAAATCTTCCATCATTGTCTTCAGCTGACTCAGCGCAGCAGACGTGCTTCTCATGTCTCACCAACTCTCACCAAAGAGCAGCGTTTAGAGTCTGGTGTCGACGTTTTCGCGTCAATAATGTGCTTCAAAAATGCACTGTATCCACCATCTGAACACATTTGATCAAATATTTTCCTTTGCAAATTTCACCCGCCTGCCAGCAAATTGTTGTGCTTTCATGTCATTATGCAGCAGGAGAGGCTCTTCAAAGTGAACACAGTTTATTTGTCTCACTTGGTTTTTCTCTGACCTCTTTCTGCCCGCGTGTCGGCACATTCCACATTCAGCAGTGAGCCAACACGCTCACCCACTCGCTCTCAGTCCATCTCAGTCTTTTCACTGTGTTTACGGCTTTGTGTTCACTTCATCCCAGCTTTTAACAGCACAAAGTGGTCTTGTTGTTACACACAGAGACCTCACGGCATGTTACACAACTCGAGTTCAGAGCAGCGGTCTCACCTTCCTGTTGGCAGAACTGTACATAACAGTGCCGTTGAATCGCTCGAGAATGTCAAACAGTGTACAGTGTGTGGATTTTCACAACACTTTCAAGGAGAATATTCACCGATTTACTCGGTGCGGTGAGTGTGTGTGTGTGTGTGTGTGTGTGAGAGAGCTCCATGCTGCCCTGTGGCTCCTTCTGCAGCATCCAGCAGGGGAGGCAGAGCTGCTGTGTGACCAGACAGGTCTGAGGTTGTCTCTGGTCAGGCCAGGGTCACAAAACAGTTACCAGCTGCTGGCTGTCATAAAACCATTCAGATGGTCGTTAACATGTTCACTCACTGTTCATTCAAACTACAAAAAACGAAAATATATCTATATTTCATCTGTCTTAGTGGCAAAAATTACATTTTCTTGAAGCAAGAGAGAGAAATATGTCATTGTGGTTATTGAACAATGTCAACTGTTTCGATGATTGCAGTACAGTGTTTCTTTATGCGCAGGATAAAAAGGCATTGGAGAGTATTTTGTCTTTATTTCACGCTGTATTCATGCTTAACAAACGTTGTTTGTATGATTAGTGCTTTGTTTTGTCGATGTCGGGCATATTAGCGTCATTTTTTTTTCTTTACAAGGGATGTATTTTTTTCCAAGAGGCAGAAAATGTCTCATTCACATCAATTAAATCAGATAAAATATATATTTTTTAGAATCAAATGTTGTTGATGCTAGTGGAGGAGTCTCTTGTTTACAGAGAATTACACAAATTTCTAGGAAAGTATGTAAACGTTTGCTAGATTTATCTGAGCTCTGTAGCAGAATTAGTGTCATTTTTTAACAGGTTACAATTGCAAAGTTTTTGCACATTGTACAGTTGTAAAGACAGGTGTGAAGGAAAAGCTCTTGACTGAGTGCAAACCAAAGAATCCTACACAGCGTTATGACCAGTTTGGATGCAACGTGACGACTTCCATCGTGGCATGACAGTGAAGAAATGAATTGAACCTCTGCTGCTAAAATGTCCTGTGCAATAGGACACAGATGCCAACAATCACCACAAACACACAACACCTCGGCGGACCAGACCTCACTTCAAACTGCCACAAACAAACCCAGTGAGTGAACTCACCGTTAATCTCATCCTGAGACTTTGCACCCCGTCTGGTACGTCTTCTGAAGAAGTTTGAGGCGTCCGCCTCCTTCATGAAGATCTTCTTCAGCGGACCTGCAGTGGGGAGCAGGTGGAGGTTCAGCTTACAGCATGAAGGGATAAACAGAGGGGATGAAGAAGAAGAGAAACAGCTGATGCAGCTCCTCACCTTGTGGGTCTTTAGCGCTGCCTGTGCTGCTGGGCACATATGCAGACTCTGCCTCTGGAGACCCTATAGGACAAAACGTGAGGGCTCGAAATTTAAAATACTCCATGCACACAAAGGAAACAGAAACCATCACATACATGATCCTGCATCAGACTCACAGGACAGTGCCAGAAGCACAGTGAGGAGAGCCAGGAGGGTTGCATATGTCCAGGACATCTTCAGCTCTGGGTCTGAATTTGTTGAGAGATACGAGTAATGTGGAAGACCAGGAGGGAAAGGTGAGTATGTGAGAGGTGGGGTTAGAGCCTGGAGCAATATTGAGTGATTGTCAGAGGAGAGGGAGGGTGGAGATCTGATGAGAGGCTGAATCCATAATAGGCGTCACTATAGAAATGACACAACAGGCTGAATATGCACCACTTACCCAGTTAATACCCATAGTTACGAGAGACAATGGATGACAGACAACAAAAACACGTTGACGTTTCTGGGAAAAAAAGTGTTTTTCTTGCCAAATGTCTCCTTTGCAGATGCAGCTGAAAGAGGCCCCTCAACAAGGCCGCTCTCTCTGCTTCTTGCATAAAGTCCTGGCGAAAAGTATGCAACCTTCTGTTTGCTTCAGTTTTTTTTCTTCTTCCACCTGAATTCTGTCAGTGCCCCAGAAAAGACTGAATGTTGAAAGTGTTTTTGTGGGGCAATCCAAGGTGGAGGGATTGCTGCTGAGAGAAGTGAGAAGAAATTGAGAAGGTTTCAGAATATGTGTTTTAAGTTTGTTCTGGTAAGCGAGGAAAGCATGTAGGAGGAAGGAAAATCATACTTATAGTGAAATAGGACATTCAATTCAACAGCATGTGAGTTTTGAATTCAGGCAAAAATTTACATTGTTTTTTGTTTATCCTGTTTTGTTTGTGTGTTTGTTAGTTAAACGTGTTTATATTTTTGGAGACAACTGTCATCGAAAACTTGTTAGCAAATATCATGCAGAATGGACCATTTCAGAATAACGTATATTATAATATAGCAACTGAAGTGTAGTGGCGTAAAAGTTTAAAGTAGCAGAAAATTTAAGTAAAGTAGCATAAGTACACATAATTGTAATTGAGTGCAGTTACTTCACATCACTGATGGTACTTTTCCTTAAATTAAGTTGTGACTGCTTGTCTTTTACTTGAGACAGAGTATTTATATAATGGTGGTGGTGTTGCTTCTTTGTGGGTGTAGTGCAACATTTCCTCCACTAGGGGCCGCTGTGGGGCCACTCTGACAATCTCTCTGCAGTTACCAGCACCAACCATTAGGCGACGCTGTTTCCCCGCTGACACTTTCGATGACACGGCTGTGTGGCGGCAGGCAGGCAGCGTCAGCAGGCAGAGAGGACACACTCCGATCAACCATCGTCTCTCACACTGCCATGGTCGAAAAAAACGACAACAGCGCTTCCTATTTTCTACCGGGAGTGAAACTTTAAAGCCATGATGCTGAACGTCACAGCACCGAGGATATAAGCGACAGAAAGTACCTCCACACCGAAACCCCAAAGAAGAAGAAGAAGCAGTCTTTTTTTTAATTTTTTTTCAGGCTCGGAGGGAAAGACGGCATCCGGCCTGACAAGAAGCTCCGAGGTCGGGGACTCCGGTCGGAGCAACGTTCATCGTTTCTGGTGAGAGTCACTCACATTATGTCTGTGTAGTTTCTGGTAATTTACCGCCGGTTAAGGGGCGCGAGACACATTCCCACCGCACTGGGTTGACACTAAACCGGGCTTTAACTATGTTCACTTCACAGCCCTGCGGCGAGAATGCAGCCGGTATTGTCGTGTGAGCGCTATTCACTTTGTCCCACTCACAGGTGAATGGCCGCGTTTAACGAAAACAAACTGCGAGGTGAGCTCCACGCAGCTTAAATGAATGGTGAAGTACGTCCAGAGTGGTTAATGCTCCACCATGTCTGCCCTCACGGTTCAAACATTAGTGTCAGCGTTGTTGTTTAAACGCAGACTGGTTAGTTGTCACTAAATCGAACGAGGTTTACTTGTCTGTGCCCGCTGCTCTGCATAGTTGCCACTAAAACATTCACTGACTCACATTTTACAGGTGGACTGGTCTTTATTCTTCCACAAACTATTTGTGAAGCATCGTGCAAAACTGTAGCAGCCTCTGATCTCACACACAGAGTCGGTATTAACGGCTTTAAGCCGTCTCAGCTGTTTGTGTGAAGGATCAGCAGACAGGAGCCTGTAGTTCGAGAAGGACTCCAGGAATCTCAGCTTTCAATGAAACCCTGTTCCTGTGTCTTCTTCCTAACCTGTGTGTGTGTGTGTGTGTGTGTGTGTGTGTGTGTGTGTGTGTGTGTGTGTGAGAGAGTGTGAGGGGGGCAGGATGTCCAAAAGGAAGACATCATTGTTGTGCTCATGAGGAAGTTCATCTGGTGTGAATACACCCGGCACAATCATCAAAACACGTTCAGGTTATTTTCTTTTTACGGGGGCGACCGTGGCTTACTGGGTAGAGAGGGTTGTCCGCCAACCGAAAGGTCACCGGTTCGATCCTCTGCTGTGTTGAAGTGTCCCTGAGCAAGACACTGTACCCCTAACTGCTCCCCAGGCGCCTGTCATTGGCAGCCCACTGCTCCCTATATATACAGGGATGGGTCAAATGCAGAGAATAATTTCGCCACCGTGGGACTAATAAAGGAATGTTTCTTCTTCTTCTTCTGTTGATCGACTTATAGATTTATCAGCTAATCGTTTCAGCTGTGGTTAGATAACATCGTATCATTGTGATTTGATTATTCTGGTCATTGTCAGTAATTGGTGATATTGAATCATCACACTGCATACTATTTATATCAAATAAGAAGTTTTAGTCACAATACCAAAAAATATATTTTAAATACCTTATTTCGAGGATGATCAGTGGTTTTCTACAGAGCTTTTTTGTCTACAGCAGCTGAAAAAGTACTTTGCTTAAATATATATACGGTAGTCAAAAATATGATTTAAACCACAAACCCCCTGAAAAACAAATACAAACAAGCATTCAGTTAAAGCTTTTGGTGCTTTTTTCTTTATTTATTGGTTTTCCAGACAAATGACATGTAACAGTAGTTTCAAATTAGGCTTTAAGTACGTACAGAACAGAAGATCAACAAAGAAAACAAGACTTAAAATATACATGTATAAAATAAAGCTTTAAAATAAAGCCTTTAATGCTTTTGATACTGTGCTATGGAAACATGGTGGTCAGTACCAAAACATACCCAGCTGTCCTACCCGTCACTCTCTACAGTTTACATTGTTTTACTTCATGAAAGCACTGTCGAGGCACTTTCTCTCATTTCCTGTGAGCAGCTTTCAGTTTGACAGCCACAAGCTGCTGAGCTTCCTTGAGAGATGTGCATCATTCAGAAGCTTTTAGGAGGTGTGTCGATTTGTGTGTGTGCTTAAAATACCTGGTGTTGAGCCTGGTACCTGCAGTGTGTGTGTGCCCGTGTGTGTGTGTGTGTGTGTTGGTCTGACGTGGGCTCGTTCCCTTGGTGAAGGCCTTTGGGGATGGTGGTGGCAGTGCAACCCGAGCCGCTGTGAAACAGCTGTAGCCATGCGCTGCTGATCCCTGGAGTCCCAGTGCAGATCAAATGATGGTCCAGTGTGTGTGTGTGTGTGTGTGTGTGAGAGCATACACATTAATAGATGTATTTTTGCCAGAGATTCATTCTCTACTTTTTGAACATCTAATTATACGCGGAAGGATTTCAAACCAAACTTCATAGACTTCATGGGCGATTTTTAATCCGTCTTTGCTGATTCAAATGTGAGTTCTGAGCGTGTTTGTGTGCGTGTTTTTAGTGGCAGGCCAAGGCAGCTGGCTGAAGGTTAATGTGTCACCGCTCTCTGGGGAGCAGCTGCTATGTCACAGGCACCGCTCCTGTCTATAGATAGCCATGAATACAAACTCTTCCTCTTTTCTTTGCTGCATTAAAACAAGAACTCTGGCCCCTCAGGGGCCCCTCGCATGCAGTTGCACCCCAAGACAAATGCTGCTGCTGGCAAGTTTGGCCGCCCTCCACTCCCAGATTCTCTCCGTCAGACTGAATCTTGGGAGTGTGTGGTGGAAGTAAAGACCCCACTGAGCCAGCTGGATGAGAACCTGTTTGATGGAGTTCTCATGTAATACCTTACTCCACATATCTGGGTCGTCATCTGAATGTCTGGAACAGGTGAGGGACAAATATTGCCTTTTTCCCCCGTCCCTCTTGGCAGGATTTGCGGGAGCTATTTGAACACTTGTCTGGTCTTTATTTGGAAGCACAGACACACACAAACACACACACACACACACACACACACACACACACACACACACACACACACACACACACACACATACCGTCCAAACCGACGTTATTGCAGCCAGCATAGCTGCACATATTTGAGATGTGCCGAGTTGTTCATAATTAAGTTCTCACTGGTTTAATAATAGGCCACGTTAAATCCATGCGTTTGTTCTTTTAATTAGGTCCACTCTACCGTGGCTCAGTAGGTCTTTCTAATCGGGGATTGAGAAGGTTGGCCAATGTTTGGCGTAAAGTAATTTGCTTCTTTAATGACAAAGCTCAGTGAGTTTCTCACCACTAACAAGCGGGAAAGAAAAAGGAGCGCCATCGAAACAAGTTTTTCCACAATAATACATTTTTATTCAAAGGTGGACAATCCATAAAAGATTTGATGACAAATAATGACTCGACAATGGTTTTGATGATCATTCTTCAAGCTCAAATCCCCAAAATTTGCTGGTTTAAAGCACTAAAGTGTGACTGTTGGCTCTGTTTCATATCTTTATGAAATGTCTCAAGTTAAAGCTATTTAGAGCTCAATAAGTCGATCGATTTGTCACCAACACAAATAAAAAAATATTGTGTTCTTTTTGAAGACAAAACAATCGACACCACCTTAACTTTCTGCAGGGTCGTCCCTGTGTCTGCCATGCTGTCTGTCTGAAGTGACTACAAAGGCTGCTGAGAGCCGTCTGTGTTTGCAGTTTGATTGTGAAGCTGATATTCTGATAACCTCACACTCCCGTCTGCCCTCGGTTAGATAGCAGCTTGGCCTGTTGTTGCCTTTGAACAGCCATGAAATGTTATCAAGACCCTCCGCTGCATGGATGAGCGCAGACGAGCAGGGAGGGGAGGCTAATCGACTCTCTCTCTAATGCTAATGCTCCGCTCACAAACGGACGCCAGGTGACTTCACTCAGATGAGATGAGTCCACGCCCGGGCCATTATCTCCGTAATGAGTCAGTGATAATCATCCTTTTATCTAGACTCAATGAAGGCGGTCAATATATTTAAATACATATTAAGAAATAATAACATCTAAAATCCTCGTTTTTTTTAATCCACAAAGGATTTCCAACCACAACACTTTTGATGGATGTTTTTAAAGAACTGTTTTACATGTGAGTGACACACAAGTCTGCCGCCTACCAGATGCTATCAGGTGCTATCTGTTGATCTCAGCCGGGTCCACGAGGCTTATCTGTCACAATTCATGCAGCCCCATCATCCCATTCATAAACGGTGTTGTCATGTGACGTGTTGGTGGTGCTTTAGATGTATTGCTTACATGGGAATGATGTGTTTCATTGTAAAAGCCGTAGTTATTCGTGACATATTTATGAAGGGAAATTAATCCGTTTTTGTTAAGATAATTCTGGCTTTTTGACCTGTTCTTCCTTGAGTCTACAAAACTACTTTATGGCTCAGAAAACTCTTTAACTGCAGCTACGAACTCGCAATGTTGTACTTGCTCATCGACTGTCTGTCTGCAGCGTTGGGCCACAGCAGAAGGCTTAGAGAGGAGCAGACCTGTCACTCAAGCCGCTGCCGTCACCACAGCAGCAGTGTTAATCAGCTAGTGTTGAATCTTGTCTGTGAAGATCTCTGCCTGTGTGCGTCACTGGTCTGGACTTGTCCTTCGGCCACTGGCTCTAGGCTCAGACTTCTGTTGCACACCCCCCCCCCCCCCACACACACTGACACAGCAGCACAGACCTGTCTGTCTGCACCAACTAGCCCTGCAGAGACACAGGTGACACGTGTGAAAGCAGGGTGGGGGAGAAATAGTGTGCATGTCATTAAGGATGGAAAAGAGCAAAGAAAAGACGACAACTTGATGAGACCTTTTTCCATGTGCGTGGTCTTTGGTTAAGTTCAGACACATCTCACTGTTTCATTATATGCTCACCTGCTGCAGTGTGTGTGGGGGGGGGGGGAAAGCATGCCTGCCTGGTTGTCATGCTCAGCTCAGCACCACGCAGCACACAAACTACCTCCTGCGTCTCTATTTTCTTTTTTTACTGTGCACAATGCAGCCTTTATGTTGGGCCCCCATGATGGAGCCAGCTCCTTCACTCATGTCCTCATTGTCTTGGCCAGGATGAGAAAAGGCTGCTCTTTAGAAAAAAAGCAAAAGGCTGATCTCACCCTGTGAATCACGCCAACAGTCACGCTTGTTCTTTGTCGTCTTCTGTGTGCCAAGCAGTCCGGGGAGGAGAGGCAGACGTGTTCTAGGACCCCCGTCCTCCTGACGGCGGTGACGTGAGGTGGTTTACTGAACCCTGCGGGGGGGGGGGGGGTCACGGAGAGGTTGCGACCTTTCTTTTCCTGTTTCTTGTGGGTGGCCCAGACGAGCAGGAAGTTGGTGGCTGTGATGCGATTGGTTCATCTACAGCAGAACTGGGGCAATTGCACAGACTTCTTCTGCGGTGATTGTGGAGCATTAGTCTGGCTTTACAGGGCTGTCGTGGGGGGTTGTTCCTCACAGCAGGAACTCTTTACCCCTTTAGTAGTCGCCGTCTGCTCGCGGCTGCAGGGGGGGGAAAAAGGACAGAATCCATATGAAGCATGTGTGTATTGTCACCACTGCAGCACCCATACTGCTCCTCCTCACTCCTGCTTCCCCACCTCGCTGCTGCCTCTCTCCGACTGAACTGCCAGGAAACACCGGAGGTGGAAAATGCAATTTAAACATACAGCAGGAGGTTTGTCAGTGAGGCGAGTGCTGAGTAACGTTGGATGTTGATGGTTTAGGGAATGAAAAAGCAGACGTGGTCTGGAGGGGGCGGGGGGGTTGTGAGATGGGGGGGGTGGAGACGCAAAATCAGCATGCATGCAGTCTCCTGTCGTGCTCTGCATTTTCAACATGGAAAAAGCAGTCTGGTTGCTGTGGTAACAAATCCACAATCACGGACCTCGGACCCCCCCCGCTCCCTGGCCGCCTCCCAGCATATCTGGAGCTCAGACCAGGCCTACTTAGGGGAGCAGGAATAAGGCTCGCAACAGGGATCATGTCAAAAGCTCGGCAGTCGATCCCACAGCAGGAACGTGGCCAGCGGATGGGGGGGGGGGGGGTGCACAATAGACCCCCCCCCCATCTCTTTTACTCCTCCCTACTGCTCCATTAACTTTCGATTGAATACTCAGAAAGTGATTTGTATCCACAGAGTCTGCACAGGATAGTAGGTCAAACCCCGGTTATTTATGGGATGTTGATGTGCTCCGTCTTCTACATTCATAAATTCAGAATGGATTCTGCATATCACCATGGAAACTGAAGACAGATTTACTGCAAAAAAAACACAAACACAACAGGGGATGGCCTGTGAATCTATCCCAATGTTGGTGCCAGATAATCCTTGAGTTTATCCCGATGATTGTAAACACAACACACACACTGATTTTGTTTTCTTTTTGTTTTCTTTTTCTATTACTCCTATAAATTTATGAAAAGTCCACAAAATAGCATGAAATACGTAGATCCTGCGGTGACTTCTTCAATTTCAATCGGTTCCTAAAAATGTAGCTTATGCCTCCAACTTGTGATGAAACTACGCTGATGTGTATCTGCTCCAAACCAGTTGAATGAAATGCGCCGTTGTCTCTTCCAGGGCACCCTTCTATAGTGGTTCTTTACATTCTTCTGCCTCGGTATGATGAGTGCACTTATTCTATGCAGCGCACATGTTGCAGGCTGAGCTCGATGCTGCAGCAGCAGAGCGGGTAACGCTGCGAGCTGTCGGGGAGACGACGGGCCGCTTGTTCACGCTGGAGCTGACGTGTCACGAGGCGGACTGATGTGAAGCCGTTATGACACTCGAGTTGACGCTCTGCCTCCTCTCGGATCCTGGAATAATTAGATTGATTGTTATTTGACTGAGAGCACAGAAGGGCAAGTGTGTATGAACGAAGTGCAAGGCGAGATGATTATGTAAAATATATATTCTGACCAGTTCGAATTTAAAAAACAAACAGGCTGTAGTGAAGAAGAGTGATCCATCCCTTGTGCGTATGACCCGGTAGATTTGCTCTATATGCCAAAATCTAACTTTGATGTTGTGATTGCTGGCCAGAATCGAACCAGGAAGCAAGTACTCATCCTAAACCCCTCAACAACAGGACGCCCCTGGATGAGTTCTACCATCATGGTGCATGATTTTTCGGTGTTCGGTCTGCCTCACTGCTATCAGAAGATAGAAGAAGTTTCCTTTAAATGCTCATGATCTCCAGTAATATTTTGTCTTTGCACTGTCCCACTTTGCTTTGGCCTTGAGCCAAATGGGGCAATGGGGGCCGACTCTCGGCCTCCTAAAGCTCCATACGTACAAACTGTTTTAAACCTCTAACTTACAGTTTGTCGGGTGAGAAATAGGCCATGAAGCTGCTGACTCATCTTTATCTTCTCAAGGTTTTTCATCAAGGCGCCATGTTTGCTACACTGCTTTGCTGCCACCGTCACCATGTTTTTGGACTTGTTCACCACTTTGACTTGTTTTTAAGTCAAATCTGATTTGCCAGTTTGGGCTAATCTCCACTGTAATAATCAACACCAATCTGTTAATCGTTTACGTTGTTTATCGGGCACACAGCCTAGAAATTCTTTGTTTCATATTGTTGTCAGTTGAATAACAAAGAGTATAGTTTCAAGAAAGAGCCGAACCTTCAACTGACGGTTCAAAGCATCAACATTTAGACTGCAGCTTTAGTTTCAGCCGTAATCTGATTCACCGCCGTTATGAGCGATATCTGGAAGACACGAGGGAAACGCTGACAGGCAGCGAGCCCTGAGGGCTTCCACTACCACTCATATGTTCTCATGTCTGGATTTACTCATCGGCGTCTCAGACAGACAGACACATGTCCGTATCTGCAGCAGTAGTGGAGTCACGATCTCTACATGTAGGTCACGGGGAGAGGCTGCCTGTAATCTGCCAAACATTCCTAAATATCTTGATGTCTTCATTTGAACTCCTTTGCTCCTCTTCTCAGGGATACACACACACACACACACACACACACACACACATACCGGTACTGTCTCTAGCTCTCACAGTCAGTTACTCTCATGTACACAGTAAATGCAGCTGGAATGTGTGATGTGGACTCGATGCGGCCCAGGCTAGTCCGGCTCCATTCAGGAGCAAATCCCCCTGGTTTAGGATTTGCTTTTACAGTCCGGTAAGCCGGGGCACCGTACTCTAAACTCACCCGTAAGACTCTCTCACCAACTTGTCATGTTTTCCCAGGAGGAGGAATGTAAAGCAATGTGCCCGAATGAGCTGAGTCATAATTAACGTCAAAGTGCCGATTCGTCCGTGTCGTTGGTGATTCAACGTCGTCCTTGATTTCAGTTTGGCTCTCGATGTGGGATTGTGAAACAATGCTGCAGGCGGGCGAGGTGTATTCTTTATAATTAAAGGCAGTTTATAGTTTTGTCTGAAATGTCAAGGCCTGCGACAACAATACAGCTCACAGATAGTGGTGGTAGAGTAGTCTTCTGGAAGAAACAAAACAAAAACAAGCCGTATCTGTTCATATCATTGTGTAGGGTTACAACCACCGCTCAAATATGTATTGTTGTATTTGTCGTCCTCAGGCCTCCCCTTCCCGAGAGCTCCATGGAGAAGATGAAGCGGTTCAAGCGGCGTCTCTCGCAGACGTTACGAGGCAGCCACACCATCGACGAGTCGCTGTCTGAGCTGGCCGAGCAGATGACCATCGAGGAGAACGGCCTGAAGGACAGCGGTGAGGTTCAGGAGCAGTCGGTCAACGTTGATGCGATACTTTATATTATATTGAGTCGCTGTATCAGACGTATTTTTATATTGATTTATACATTTCTCTCAATGCTCTTCAACATAACACAAGATAATGAAACAGTGGGGTTATGTATGTTATGACCATTACTTTTGTCTTTACTTTCTATCGAACAACCATGAGCCAACGCTCTGCACCGTCAGCCCTTTTCACACATGGTGTCTGTCATATTGCTGGCTTCATTTATCTCCAAGTATTTTTTTGTTTTTGGCATTCATATAGGGTTTAATAATACGGCGATGTATCGTAGAGATGCTACTCTCAGCACCATCATTGACAGCGTGCATGAACATTTATGTAACATTTTCTCCAAAACTGCACCAATTTACAGGACCTTCCATCACTTAAACAAATCTCTAAATAGAAGTACTTGCAGGTTAACGGACGAATACAATCCAACTGGAAATGAAGTGCAGTATGTTGCACTTTAGTGAGCTTTATGCCTTCTTCACTCTGAAGGCTGAAGAACTTCCACACCGACGACAAGATTATTTATTGGTATTTCTGTATTAAATAACGATAGAGGATTGCATATTTATCATCCACAACTACATTTTGTTGCAGTTCATGATACTCCAACTGAATATTTAGCTCACGGTATTTCTTACTGAAATGCCACTTGGGAGTCGTGGTTTACTTTTGTCCTCAAAGGGATTGTTGTTGTTTTTTTTTGAAGATGGTTGTATGAGGTTCTTAACTGTATAAGCTCCAGTAGATGGAGGTCTGCACGCCCACAGTTTGGATAAACAGACGGGAGTAAAGCAATGATCTACAATAATCTATCAGTTTACGTTCATGCTTTATCTAGAATATTTCACTTTTCCCTTTCCGACGGGGAACTGAAGCCGTTATCTACGCTCTCTGATTTAAAAACAGTCCGGAGAACATGAGAGCTGCTTGTCTACCGCTACCTCGATTGGTTCATTTGTTTGTGTGGTTGTTGGTTAGTTTGTGTTGTTGTTGGTTAGTTAGTTAGTGTTGTTGTTGGTTAGTTTGTGTTGTTGTGTGACTTTGGTGGATCTGAACTCGCCCTTTAAAACAACACAGACTATGGATCAGTACCTCACTCTACCCGACACAATCCAAACTATCCCTAAAAGCTTTTAAGTGAGTCGAAGCCTTGGAAATGTCACTTAAACATTGACTACCGGTACATACAGAAAACAATGTGACATTGACAGCAATAACTCTTTATTTATGTTACTGTAGAGGCACTCTGTTCCGCAGTCGTAGATACTGTAATTCCTCACGTCGTTCATCTGGATGCTGCTGAAGGCTGCGGCCTTAAAGGCGCCACAATAAAAGCATCGCGGCACCGCGGCTTATCTCCGCTGATATTCACAAAGTCTGCAGGAAGTGAAGGGAGGGAGGGAGCACGACTCGGTGTACTACCACATCCGTTGCCATGGCACTCAGGATCTGGAAACATTCTAGAGTTTCCATGACATTGCCACGGCAACTTGGATACCTTGGTGAAACCGGGCGATGCATTCTGTCAACTCTTCTTCCTCTCTTTTGGCCACCCAGAGGTCCTCTTTCAGTCCTGTCCTCGGTTTTCTGTTGTCTTTTGTCCAATTGGGACGGGGTTTTTTTTTCACCTTCTTCAATTAATCAGATCGTCCAAGTCCAGCCCCCCCCCCCCCCCCCCCCCCTCCCCCTCTGAGAACTAACGGGGCTTTGCAAAGAGCTTTTTGTATAGTGATTAATACCAGGTTTGGCCATAGTTGCGTGTGTGTGTGTGTGTGTGTGTGTGTGGTTAGCAGCTTGTGTAACAGTAAGTAGGGGGCAGAGAGGAGACAGAACGGGGTAGCCAGATGAGATGTGATCTGAACTCTGTGATTGGGGAAAGCGTTGTGGTTCTGATCTGATTATGTAACACTTCTAACTCAGGCCAGCAGCTGCAGAGAGATAAGAGAGGGGTGGCATCAGGGCCTGGACGTTACACGGGGTCAGTGTTGTGTGTTTCTGTTTTCATAGGACATCTAGGAAACGCCTCATCGGTGTAGAAGGGAAAACTGACAAATTGTTAACATGGCTGGTAATATAGGACACACCATATGTTCCATAGTTTCAACATATGTGCTTATACAACTGTTACGTGGTGGAATCTGTTTTTCAGCCCACAGTGCTCTGAACCCTGTGAGCTTAATGTTGTCAATGAGAGTTTAGTCTGTAAAGGTATTGAGCCTGGAAACTAGAAGCCAGACAAATGAGAAAGCAATGGGGGGGGGGTTAGATGATGACATGGATTGCTTCCTCTAAAGCTTTTATTATTGGGTATTGTTGATACAAAATGAGTCATGACTCTGCAACTACATGTCTTATTTCCTGATAAATGGCCCAGTCAGCGTCAGCGGTGCATTTATCTCAGCGGGTGTGGGAAGGGTCGCTGTGACGTCTCAGTGAAGTGGAGCACAAAACAATTACACATGGAGGCCAGCAAGAATACTGTGACTAAAACAAAACCTTCGTGTTGGCTTTGTAATTCTAACTCTCAATGAAAAACATAGAAATCATGCCACAGCATATATTGTCACATAGTATATTTTGGCCGTTTTTGGCTAATCCATCCATTAAAATACACGTCCTACAGTGTCCGTCCGCCTGTGAAACAGCTTCTCTGGCTCCACATTCTCCCCACATCCACAGTCGGTGTTTCAGCTGGTCCTTCTTTATTCATAATAAATCGTTCACCTCTGTCGGCTCCATTCTTGCATTTAGACAAATGCTCCGCTGTAACGGCAGTTTTAGACCCTCCAGCAAAAGAAATCCGCTGACTAAAGACGTTTTGTTTACGTACTAGAGTTTCTCACTCTAATTCTCATATTGGCTATTTACAGTATGCAGGTCACACTGGACGAGAGAACAGACCACATTGTAACTGCGATGAAGTAACCCTTGTTTCAATGGGATATTCTGGAAAAATCAAAGCACATTAAACTGCACCAAATCCCACTGGTTGCTCCAAGGTTGTTTTATTTGTATCGCCAAGACAAGTACTGTTATGTTTACGCTTTTAGGTTGTTTTCAGGTGTGCTAAAACTGTGACAATATCACAAATTCTCATGCATACGTAACACATTGCAATACCTTAAACTGTTGTATACAGTACTCAATCTACTGTGTAATCTGATGTCTATGGTAACAGTGATTCTGTTTCTTTCATCAGTCCTTTGCTTTTATCATCTCTTTTTTTCTTGGATGTTGGCTGTTTTCTTCTGTTCCTCTCTTTTAAACCCGTGAAGAAGAGAATTCAGTGTTCTTGTTCAAGTCCATTTGTGGAAACATGCTTCATGGAATAATATTTCTTCAGCGTGCATTTGACGATCTCACTTCATCACAGCAATTAACTGATATTACATGCACATCTAATAATCAGTAGAATACGAGTTGAAACCTCTTATGTAACAGTGATTATGCTAAGTAACCAGTAATGTATAGTTAGAGCTTCAGAAAGCTTTTAGTCTGTTAGAACTTGTCTTCCAAATATCATTGAGAAGTTCATTTCTAAAATGTTTTAAAGGGATTCAGTGTTTCTGTTACCAGTAGCATTAATACCGTCACAGGCAGGCTCACATTCCTGCTCAGACATTTTTTTTCTCAGTATAATTAAAAACAAATGTTTCTCCTTCCACAGAGCCGATCGTGAGGAATGGTCATCCTCCGTCGGCCCACAGTGTGCACTCCTTCCTGCACCAGTACACGGGCTCATTTAAAAAGCCGCCGCTGCGACGCCCCCCGAGCGTCATCGGAGGAGGCCTGGGCTCTCTCATGGTGATGCCTCGCAACGGCAGTCGTCTCGGTGAGAGACACACACTCACACACACACACACACACACACACACACAAAACAGGCTGTGATCACATTTAACATTTGCCTTCTTGTGACCTTTTATTTAGTTTCAAGAGGGAGAATCTGTTCAGAAGTCAGCTGAGCCTACACGCACACACAGATACATTATGTGCTCAAACAAACCACAGCTTGAGGCATACGTTGCAGAGAGACACACACACACACACACACACACACACACACACACACACACACACACACACACACACACACACACACACACATAAATATCCGTACAATCGCTCCAGTGTTGCATTCAGACTCACAACAAGCCATTTGTTAAAGAATGAGCCTATAAATACTTACTTTGGACACTTCCAGCAAACCAACAGCTTGGATTCCTAACCCAGATACAATATTTAAAATATTCACAGCACTCCCTAATATAAACATGAAGCTTGGAGGAATGTGCTTTATATCAATGAAGCAGGAGTTTGTTTAGGCGTGGGAAGATTACAGGGTGATCATGATCTATGGATTTGTCTTGTAAGGCCCCGTGGCAATGAAATAAATGAACTCTATCAGTCAAACTTATTAAACCTAATGTACTTCTTGTGCATCTCTTCACATATACACACCTGCCACAGCCAGAAGATTTATGAGAACAGAGGCGCTCATAAAAGTGTCGAGAGAGTTGTTTTCCTTTCCTGTTGAAGTCATCAGCCGGTGTTTCCACAGACCTGCTTCATCCGTCAAACTCCACCTCTCATCCTCACTTTCTGTCTTTCTCCACTCCAGATATCGTCCACGAGAACCTGAAGATGGGGTCTGACGGGGAGAGCGACCAGGCGTCGGGGACCTCCTCGGATGAGGTGCAGTCGCCCATGGGTGTCTGTCTGCGGAACAGAGGGAACAGACGCATCTCTGCAGAGGTGGGGCTCGTTTCTTTCAGATTTCAGTCAACCGTGAGAAGCCTTTTGACCTTTTTTTTTTTAATGACGAATACGTTGTGGGCAACATGAGTCACTGCAACAGTTATTTGTCTGCCTCCACATTGCCGTTGGTGTGTTTTGATTAATTCACTGAAGAGTGAAGGAATCGTTTGAGTATGAATTTATGATGAATGAAGAGTTACTGATTATTAATGTGCGTCACTGCACCACGCTGCTGTTCGTAGAAAAGTATCGCAGTGTGTCATGAACACGCCGAAGTCCTGACCTGCCCACAAAATCTCAGCAGGGGACACACACACACACACACACATATGCACACATTGACTCCACATACTGTTCTGCTGAACTGAGCATATTTTGTAAATCTGTTTTAAAAAGGTTTCACAGCTGCTACCGCCACCAACAGCCAACCCGCTTACTTACTTTCACCCTCTCTTTAAACACACACACACACACACACACGCATGCACGCACACAGACACACACACACACACACGCATGCACGCACACAGACACACACACACACGCACGCACGCACGCACGCACACACACACACACACACAGAGAGAGTCGGTAAAGGACGGGCAGATTATGACATTCCTCTGTTGGTTACATAATGTCAACACATTATGGAAAGACCTCTCGCTGTGATTATTATCGTTATATTCTGTTATTTCATTTTACCATGAAGTATCTTTTGAATCCAGGGAGGTGATTCTGCACGAATTAAAAGTGCCGCATTGTTATTATCCCACATTCATGAAGTTCCAAGGTTTGAGAACAAAAGCAGCCGTTGTAGAGCTACAGTTGTCCTGGCTTACTGCGTGCTAAGCAGAGTTTTATTCAGCAGAGCACATGGAAAGACAGACGTGCACACAAATGTAGAGCGAGATAAAGAGTGAAAGCTTTAATCCAACCGGCTCGGAGGGACACAGAGAGGCAGTGTGGAGCAAGAAGGGAAACCACGGCGCTTTAGGCAACGCATAAAGTGTCCGCATCGGTGTTTTCTGGAATTTTTCAGATTTCGGACATTGACTTGCATCATTGACTTGCATCATATCATAGGTTTCAGTAGTGATTGAAGAGGAACTAATTACATCAGTGTTTGATGCTTCCTTCATATTTTCTTTTATTGTTTAACATATATAATCAATACATTTTGACATGATGATTGGATTGAGGACCCCTGGTTTTGGCTATGTATTAACACACACACACACACACACACGCCGTTAAATGGAATGTAGTTTTAATCTCCTAAACAATTAAAACATGACACCCGACAAAGTCAAGGTGTTGCAAACAAAGTTTCCATAAAAGAACTCAAGCTAATTAAATGAACAACAATTTACGTTTAACAAACAGAGCGGTCACGTCCTTCTATCGGCACTTCGCCGTGTGGTTGATGTCGACATCTTGCCGGTGAACCACATGTTGCACAGCACCTGCTGGGCGATCATGCGAGCGGATGTCTTGTGATGAAAGAACACACACCTCCCTCTCTCCGGCGGCGTTCATTGGTTGGTTTGATTGCAGGACGTCTGGGGATTTACGAGCAGATACAAGTGGCTACGCAGACGAACCGAACGTGCAAGACTGCAAGAAAGGAAACAACGTAAACGCGTACTCCATTACTACCCACACACAGAGACATGACACGCCATCTCTCGCTGTGTAACGACGGTGTGTGCGAGCAGTGCGCCCCACACTTCCTGTGACTGTTTCACAACCTGAAGGGAGTTTATTTAGACAGAAGCAGGAACACAAACGAACTGTTTTATACTTTCTCACAGCCCAACACTCGGTGGATTGCTCCTTCATTGCCTTCGTGATGTAACACTCAGAGGGGGGACAGTAGTAGTGGAGGAGGAGGAGTGAGAAAATCCCTCCGTCTGTGTTCAGGTAGAGGATTGTGCGTCTCTCACTGGAGAGGAAACAACGCTGTTTTGGGATTACATCACAAGGATTACTGTAATACGGTCCAGATGGGCCCCTGTTGTAACGGATTAGGGCGGGTTGATTGGATAACTGGAGGAGAGAGGGGGGGGGGGGTCAGCGATGCAAAGGTCAGCTGATGGATGGCATTGTTTTCTCTGAGGACAACACTGACCCAGCACACAGAAAACATGAAATGTTATTCATAAATACGGATACATCAAACCATATTCACATGACTATTTGTAGATTCATCAAAACACCTTCGAGTACAGTATATGCTGCTTTGTAAATTAATAATATAGAGATCTGGTAAGAAGTAACATTTTTATGAAAGAATACCAACAAAAAGCTAAATCTGTCTCTGTCCAGCAGAGTAACATTTCTGATCAACACGCCCACATATTAACACATTTATTAAGGCCCTGTGCAGTGTGCCTTATTTCCATAAGTTGTAATACAAAACTTCACTTCCTATAGAACGAGTCCATCAGCTGTACAGTCGTCAACAAGGAAGTCAAAAGGCTGAGTCACTTGTGGTTTGAATGCGAGGCTTAAGGATCGGCTCACTCGTTCACAAGTCGAGGCGACTTCAGTTACAGATTCATCAATGAGCTTGTTGTTGAATTGTGGAAAGTTCAAGTTCCATGTTGTGTGTTAGCAGGGAGGGAGGAAGGGAGGAGTGTTACTAAAGGAGTGTTACTAAGTGTCCAGTGTTACCTCAGAGGCAGTGGAAGATTTAAAACAGAGAGAGAGAGAGGCCGGATTAACAGTAATCTAACAAATAGAGGAAATGCATGATGGGAAGAATCCTGACGTTGCATTGTGAGCGTGTGTTTGATTTTATCGAACAAGTCATTAGGATCATGCTTTAGTACTTTGTTGCTCTGGGAAAGACTTTACCTCGAACTCTTAAAGGGCTCCACGGCCCGCCTTTAATGCTTACACAAGTCTGCTACATGAAACTACATGGACCCATGCTACACACACACACACACACACACACACTGCCCTCTCTGTTGACCGATGAGGCCTAAAGCTGGCTGGTTCTTCCACATTCTACTTGTTTACTCTGGGGTTTCACCTTTTTGTTGTCAATCACTGGTATTTATTCAGAGTTTACGCTGTTTGCTGAAGGTTTACGCCGGTTTTTTCATGGTCATACATCATGTTGACACTGTTTTTAAGGTTACGAGGTGCTCTGTTGTTTTTTGTGTGTGTGTGTGTGCAGGACCTGAACAAACGTCTGTCCCTGCCGGCTGATATCCGGATACCTGATGGTTACCTGGAGAAGCTGCAGCTGAGCAGCCCGCCCTTCGACCAGCCGCTGAGCCGACGCTCCCGCAGAGCGTCACTGGTGAGAGAGAGAGAGAGAGAGGAGGGGGGGAAGATTAGAGGGCAAGAAAGAAAAGACATTGTGGTCTTAAGTAAAAGGACAATTACAAATGTCGATTATTTCTAAGTGGATTTAAGTCACTGAATCTAAAGATGTGAGTCATGTCTTTGTCATGACACATGACGCAAATTAAGGCAGTCCGGCGCCAGCATTATCATCACAGACCTGCTGATTGCTTTTCAACATCACCCACAATGTGTCAAAAGACGTTTCACACATATATATCACTTCATGGCCTGTAATCACCCTTGTGTTTTCCACCATTTTGCAGATAAGATCTGGATCTGCAGGTAGCTCAGAGCCACAACTGTCAGATAAAGGGAGTGGAATAGAAGCTAAAATAATTCCCTGCTGCTCGTGAAACTCGAGTGCTGATGCCTCCAAACTGCTTATGTAAATGTACAGTACTCGCTGCCGACGTTTGAGAGCGAGCCGTTGTGATTGGACAATAAGCAGTGGAGAAGAAAATCGGGCAGGGAGGGGGGGGGGCTGCTCAACATACAGAGAGCTGTGAGAGTTTTATTTAAAGGAATCTAGAAACAGAAGTGAGAGAATGAGAGCTCACACTTCGCTCCGTCTAATCTTATCCTCTCAGACTCGTGTTTTTATTTTGCACCTCAGCATTCACTTTGTGAGCCGCCTCAATAATTGGCTTGTGGTTTTACTTTGAATATGCATCCGTCAAAAGCAGAACAGAGAAGTATGAACACAGAGCCTCACCCAGTCCAGCGTATTTGCATACAAGCTCCCCTGCAGAGTTGTTCATAAATAGTATTGCACCTTAGTGTTTTGAAACTGTATTCTAAAGCCCATTAGGGATGCACCTAATGATTATTTACATGATCAATGAATCTGCAGTGTCTTTGGCCATTTATACTTAAAAAATGAGCCATTTTCTGTTGATTGACTCATTTATTAATTGACTCATTTTTGGTGGTCCAAGGCACTTGAGAGTTTTCCATTGTGTATTTAACGTAACGTAAAGTTTGCCTTCCCTTCCCTGTAAACAAACGCATTGTAAAAGCCAACAGTCTGCTGTCACAAGAGATTAGCTATGCTGGCGCAGGCTGTGAGACCTCCTGACAGCCTCCCTCTGCTGCCGCGAGGCCGTCATAAGGATTTGCCGTCGTGTCTGTAAGCTTGTCAGTGCAAATAAAGACGCTAGCCTCATTAATGCCGTTTGTCCTTTTCTCTTCTCCAGTCAGAAATTGGATTTGGGAAGCTGGAGACCTACATCAAACTGGACAAACTGGGGGAGGTACGTGAGAGTGTTTCCCTGACTTCTTCACAGGTGCTGATGTTCTCAGAGAAATATAACACGTGACGCCGCCGTTATAGAGCGTACCTTTAACCCCCGGCGGTCTGTCTCACCTGTGTCCTCCTGTCCTCCAGGGTACATACGCTACCGTCTTCAAGGGGAGAAGTAAGCTGACGGACAACCTTGTGGCACTGAAGGAGATCAGACTGGAGCACGAGGAGGGGGCTCCATGCACGGCGATCAGAGAAGGTATTAAAGGTTCAGTGTGGAATCTCAGACATTACCCACTGTGGCCTCCCAGTTAGACTACATTTTAAGTTTGTGCTATTATCTACATGTAGCTAACATGGAAGCACTAACGAGGTTTCAACACAATCTGAAAAATCTCCCAAACCTTCAGCCTTTGGCAAGAATTCAACCCCGGTAACGAGTTCTGTTTGGTGCAATTAATGAAACGCGTCAAACACTTGAAATAAGTGCTTTAACTCTAAATAAGTTCACCGAAGTACCTGAAACTACTGGTTGCCCTCCCGGAGAAATGCATTGTGGGTACTTCGGCGTAAGAATGTCAGACCAACTACAGGACAGAAGTTATATAAGGAGTTATCTTTGTATATGGTGTTAAATCTGAGACTTTCTTTATAAGTCTGATACACTTGTGTGTGACGAGGCTTCGTGAACAGACCTCATACGGCTCAGTGGTTGTAAATTCATCCCGTCGTTACAGCTGTGTCCTCTTCCTCGTCCCCTAGTGTCGCTACTGAAGGACCTGAAACACGCCAACATTGTGACGCTGCACGATATCATCCACACAGAGAAGTCGCTCACACTGGTCTTCGAGTACCTGGTGAGACCAACGAAACCTTGACCCCTCACCTCTGCCTCACGGGTTTATGCTCTGCACGGATGTTACGATGAATACAGTTGACATCATTATTATTCATGACCCTCTGTGGAGTTGAGGGTGAGGAGCACAACTGTTGATGTGCCTCTTTTAACGCCCCCCCCCCCTCCCCCCCCTCCTCATCATCTAGGACAAAGACCTCAAGCAGTACATGGACGACTGCGGGAACATCCTGAGCATGCAGAATGTCAAGGTGAGCCTCGACAGGCACCCTGCTGGGCCGGCCAACTTCATCAACTGCCATGACTTTGGTGGTTGCTGCTTTCGTCAATGCAAGAAACACTTAGTGTGCCCCCTGGTGGTGCAACGTAGGCAGTGGAGGGAGAGTGAAGTTTGTTTTCTTAACCCTTCTTTTCCACAAAAATCTCTTTTGTTTGTGTGTGTTTTGTAGAAATGTGGTTAAATGTCTCTTCAAATAAGAAAAACCCTTAAACTGCATATTGAAACTCAACTTTGGCTGTTTGGAAGGAAAAATCAATGTGTCAATTAGTCCGCAATTTATAGATTTTATTTTTCTAAATCTATAATACAAAGGGGTTTGGATAAATGAAATGTGATGTAGCAACAGCATTTATTTATGATGATAGTTGCTGATCTAATATGTCTTTCCCTAGATTTTTCTGTACCAGATCCTGCGAGGATTGGCGTACTGTCACAGGCGGAAAGTTCTCCACAGAGACCTGAAGCCCCAGAATCTGCTCATCAACGACAGAGGAGAACTCAAACTTGCAGACTTTGGTAAAAACTACGAACAGTATTTGCATCAACTATCAATCTGTGTAAGATGAACATTCTTTTGTGTCATTTGGATTAAAAAAGGACTCCTGTTTTCCAACACATTTCCTCTGTATTGTTCCATATTTAAAAAAAGGATGAATATTTGGCATTTATTGAATTAAACCCGCCAACTGCAGTTTCTACTAAATGTGCCCATTCGATCTGTTTTCACATCTCATGTTTCTGCTCCACAGGCCTGGCGAGGGCCAAATCTGTGCCCACTAAAACATACTCCAACGAGGTGGTCACACTCTGGTACCGGCCCCCCGATGTGCTGCTGGGCTCCTCTGAGTACTCCACTCAGATAGACATGTGGTGAGTGGGCCTCGCTCAACAGGGACGATTACGACTGTTAGAAAATGCTGATCGCGGCTTCACGCTCTTTACGTTCACATGACCGCAGTGAAGGTGAAGAGGCAAATCCTCAACGGGAAAGAATTTCAGATTGTCTTTGTTTATTCATCGTCTCGTACCACTCTGACGATGAAGCGTATGAAGTGCAACTATTCCTGACGTAATCCCTCCTGTCTGTGTCTTCCTGTCAGGGGTGTGGGCTGTATATTCTATGAGATGTCTGCCGGCAGGCCTCTGTTCCCCGGCTCCACCGTGGAGGACGAGCTGCATCTCATCTTCAGGCTGCTAGGTCAGTGCTGCCCCCTGCTGACAGGGGAGCACTCAAACTTTTAGTACTTTAAATCGCATAAACCCTGGCATGTCGCCCCCGGGGCAGTGTGCAAAGTCCCTCCAGCTGCCGTGGACTAGCCTGACTAATAAGGTTGATTGAATGTCCCTCCACAGGCACTCCCACAGAAGACAGCTGGCCTGGAATATCCTCTATGGACGAGTTCATGTCCTACAAGTTCCCCAAGTACAAGGTTCAGCCGCTCATAAACCACGCACCGAGGTAAGACTGGGACCCTTGTCATATCCTGAGCATCTATATCTGGATTGTCTTTTATATTACATCAGATGTAGTGTGCTGCAGCTTATCGAATGTCTCGCGGGCTTATTCCAGATGTTTAGATAGCAATTCTACACCTTTACAGTTTCTTAACACTGCCCCCCCTCGCCTTTCTCGTTAGCCCTCTAATCACTGGAGATGGAGATGAGCCCATTTTTCTAATCAGACCCAGGTATGGGAGAAGTCACTGCATGTAGCGTTTAGATTTGAGAGAGTTCGACGTTGGCATCGTTGGTTTGTTTCGTTAGGAGTGTGTGCTCTTTGTCACTTCCTGTAAGGAAATCCTGTGGAATAGTTGACTGTGTTTCCTTCCTTACACTCGCCTGCATCTGTGAGTCACCCCACCTCTACTGACCTCTCTCACCCCCCCTCCCCCGTCTAGGTTGGACACTGATGGCATCGATCTGCTGCTGTCATTCCTAAAAGTGAGTCTCGCTTCATCTGCCAGGCATAACTGGGATGTTGAAAGCAGTGTGACACATCTTGCGGCTATTTTAGGAGAGAAGTGGCACAATCGCTCATCGCTGACTCCATTTTCTTGTCGCTCTTTAAATGACTGTACGTTTCGTTTCTTTTTTTCTGCCCTGAATTTCAGTACGAGTCGAAAAAGAGGATATCTGCTGATGAAGCGATGAGACAGCCGTACTTCAGGAGCCTGGGGCCACGTGTGCACACGCTGCCAGAGAGTGAGTAATGAAGTTGTAATGCAGACTTGGCAGGCTCTGCTCGGTACAAGTTGAAGGATATTGCAGTGTACAGTGAGGATCAGTTCCAGCCTCGTAACAAAACACACTCTTCTCTTGTCTGTGTGTCTGGTAGGCATATCCATATTCACACTGAAGGAGGTGCAGATGCAGAGAGATCCCGGCTACCGGAACTCGTCATACCCCGAGTCAGGTGAGAGATGATGCAAGTATGAATACTTTGACTGCTTTTGATTTTCCTGTGAACCAAAGTTATTCAACCCGTGAGGTGCTCCTCCATAGGGGGGGGGGCAACGGGAGAGACAGTTTTTCGGAACACTTCTATTTGCCAACACGTTGAACAAATACCGGCTTAAAGACTGGGGCTCAGGTTGTAGCCACACAATGTAACTCACAGAATCCATTTTACTTCCTGTTTACAACCCTCAATGCATTATGGGAATTGTTCTTCCTAAACTTTCTGACTATCCCTCCATTTGGATGTTGTCCCTGTGTTGGGGATCCACGGAGTCCGGCTTAGACGTCGTCTGCTGTAAACTACTATATGAAAACAACATTAATGCTTTTATCTTTGTCTCCCCTCAGGCAACGGAAAGAGCAGAAGACAGAGCATGCTGTTTTAGATTCTCTGGACTGTATTTTTTTCATTTGAGAAGTCTCCTAGCTGTACAGTCTCGCCGAAGGATCAGTAACCAGGAATGGATGTTGGCGTGGGCATCATCATCACTCCCGCCCAAGCTTCTTGGGAAACTCGTCCACAGTGCCACCAAACCCCCCCCCCCCCCCCCCCCAGATCTGGCCTGAACCTGGCCCAAAAGAGACATTTATATACTGTACATCTATATTTATTGAGAAGAGAATTTGCTGCTAAATCCAACTACTGTCTAGAATTCTAACTGGCTCAGTCACTTTAACGAGTACATGCAATGTGTATAGATTGTTCTTCTTTTTTTTTTTTTGAAGTGGTGGTATTTTAATTAAGAGAATTCTTTTGTTATTTCCATTTTCATACATAAAAAAAAATAAACCTGCATCTCAAAGCTCGTGTGTGTGGGTGTGTGTGTGGCACACAGACAAGCAGAGGGATGTTTCTGTAGCAACTCAGAAGGGTTAGGTTTCTGTGCTGTTCTCAGCTGCACTCATCATTTGTGCCCGTTTACTCTGAAGGATTTTTGAGGCCAGCTTCGATATCACTGATAGTTTGATCCTAACTGGAGGCTAATGTGAGAGCAGTCCTGTTCTGTGCACAAAGATCAAATTCTTGCCAGATGCTGGCATATCATTCCAGGATGCTGCTGTCCCTGTCGGCGCCGATGAACAAATGCAGGAGGAAAAAGGCAACGTGGAATCAAACACAAGGGCATTACAGGATTAGTTACGCCTCCTAAATTCTTCAGTAAACTTAAATATTTAACTTCACCCTGACGCTTCATCTCCTCCGGTCTGTAACAAAGTGAATCCCCAGTGTTCTCCTCTCTCTCCATGAACTGTAACATCTTTCCTTTTTGTTCTGGGCTGCCTCCCTCGTTGTATTGCATGTCTGCTCTGTTGTATGAGGAAGCACACAGCAGCTGAACTCCTGGTGCAGGGAGCACTAGCTCTAGTCCTTCCCTAGTGAATACCATACTGAGTCAGTCTATTTAACAGTGTTACAAGAGATGTTTTGTATGATATTCTTTGACTTTATTTGTATGGGATTTCATTGCAGATGCCCTCCCATGTGAGGTTTCCAGAGTAAAGAAAATAAAATCTAAAGTTTAAACCGAAGTCATGTGAACTGGTTTGTCTTTTTTGCCTCACAACATTTAGCTTTAGCTGCTGTTCATGCTCGAACATTAAATGTTTTGTTTATTATGACATACTATCATTATTGTGAGATACTAAGTCGACACACACGGCGGCAACCTATAGCAAAGAAACAGGATAACATCAACTTTCCCCTTTATTATATGAACATGTAACGTTAACTTAACCGATTATAAACTCGTTGGATCAACTATTTCTGCTCTCGGCGTCCATGCTTTGTGCACTGCTGGTACCAACAAGACAATGACGTCATCAAGAGGTGCCACTTTATTAACAATTTAATGCCATGGTTTGCCACATGGGGCAGTAATACCAACCAGTGTACGTATGTCTCAACAACATATTTAACTTGTCCCTTTTCGGCTCCAACGACTTTTATGATATTTTTATGACATACAAAATTATGACCTTTTTTTGTCATTTTCTTTTGTATGACATACTATACTTTGACATTTTTTAACATTATCTACTTTGGCAATTTTTTGGAATTATAATGACATGCTATACTATGTTTATTTGTGACATTTTATGACATTTCTTTGTCATACTAGCATGACTTATAATACCTTTTATAATGACATACTATACTGTGACATTGTTACTGAGATTTTTATGACGTACTATGACCTGTTTCATGACAGTTTCAATGACATATCATGCTATTACAGTTTTATGTTTTTTTTTAATGGCATATTATACTATGACATTTTTCATGAGATTTACTATAGACATACTATATTGTGACTTTTTGTAATTTGTTTTTAACGACATACTATTCAATGACGTTTTGTGTGACATTTTGTTTGCTTCTTCATTTCAACTCGTACTGAAAAATCAACGGTAACATTGCAAAAAGGAGCTGCTAATAGCGAGTTAGAAACACTTTAAAAGCTCCAATTTTCCTAAATCTGAACAAATATAAGCTTAAAGACTGGGGCTCAGGTTGTAGCCACAACGTAACTGACAGAATCCATTGTACTTCCTGTTTACAACCCTCAATGCATTATGGGAATTGTTCTTCCAAACCTTTCTGCCAGACTATCCCTCTATTTCCATGTTGTCCCTGTGTTGGGGACATCCTCTGCTGTAGACTAAACTATATAAAACCAAAATGAATGCTTTTATCTTTGTCTCCCCTCAGGCAACGGAAAGAGCAGAAGACAGCGCATGCTGTTTTAGATTATCTGAATGGATGTTGGCGTGGAGCATCATCATCACTTGATTTCTGTCTCTTGACGGTGCTGTTCTCATCATTTGTGGTTTTGTATGATATGACTTTAATTGTTGACCATTGTCATCAGGATTTCATTGAATTTGCCTTTTGAATCATTTTTTCTAGCGTAAAGAAAAATAAATCTACAGTTTAAACAGAAATCACATGAACCGGTTTGTCTTTTTTGACTCCTAACATTTTGTTTTAGCTACTGTGACATCTTCAATTTAAAGGCAAGCATTCAATGCTTTGTTTATTGAAAATGACAAGACATTCTTCACAATACAAAATGATACAGAATACAAACTGTATACCAAGTCCAGTATAAAAAAGAACATTACAAGTGTTAAAGGTTTTCATTGATTTGAAATCTCGTCTTCATTAAAAGAGTTTGGAAAGGAAAAATAGGACAACAAGGCACAGCCGGTACTATCTGAGAAGCATAGTGCATACAATACCCCACAAGTGAAACAACCAGTTTCACATCGTGACGAACACTCAAGGAAAAACAAAAAGATGACTTTTTTTTTTTTCTTTTTTTACAAGATAAAAACAAAACAAGCTCTGCACAGGATGGGCGGCTGGCTAGCCTTTTGCAGCTAGCTACACGTCACTGCTGTCCGTCGTGGAAAGGGTCATGTGGAAATGTGCTGTACTTCATCACAGAGAGCCAGACGTCTCACAGACATCGTGGCGTATGGCTTTTACCAAGTGCTTTCAACCACTGGAATCTGAAGCAACTCAAGTGCAAAAAAGTGAGGTCACATACCGTCTTGTGGGACTTTACTGAAGCACAAAATGAACAAGACGGGCAAGAGATTGCTGCTGACAATGACGGTGAGAATAAGAGATGAAGATGGGGAGGTTCACCGGATCCTGGATCAGGATTTGTGGGTGGTGGGGGACAGGAGCAGGGAGGAGGGTGTTCCTTCCAGGGTTGGCAGGTGGACAGGCATGTGTCCGTTGATTAGGCTGGGGAACTGTGGAGGAAGAGAAAGGAGCTGAGAGTTAGCGAGGAGCGGACGGAGGCTTCATGAAAGCGGCTTTCCGGTGAGGAACTGCAGCATTGTCACTGCTCTGGTTTCCTGTTGTTCTTTTACTCATTGTGCCTCTTCCTTTTCATGTCTGTCCCCTGTACCTCCACAACAGAGGGAGAAGTCAACATTATTTGTGCACAAAGAATTCGGTATGGTGTGTGTTCGGCTGTGGTGTATGTGTGTGTGTGTGTGTGTGTGTGTGTTTCACAAATGAGGAGCAGCTTTTTAAACCAGTCCACCCTGTTCAGACTGGCTCCCCTGGGCTCAAACAGGAAGTATTCACAGGATTTCCTCTCCCTCTCTGAAACAAGACACCTCTGCTGGACCTGCTTACCAAGTCTCGACTAGTTTCACAACTGTGTCTGCTATTTCTTTTTTTTTATCTCAAAAACATCTTGTTTTTAGGTTTCATATGCTTTCTGTCAAATCTAGAAGATCAAGAGTGGCGCTTGCTTTACACAGGCACTGTTTTTGAGCACATAGTAGAGGAGCAATGTTAAGTACATGATGGGTATAAAAGAACAAATGATGCCAGATAGGATTCTAGCCTACCTGCTGAGAAAAATCAGATTCCTTCATCTTAAACTCGCCTGAGTAAACATTATGACAGAAGATTAACAGCTGCTGGGTAAAATGGGTACCGTGCGCCGCCTCGCAACTTCCTCCTCGGCTCTCAAACACTACCAGTAATCAATAATCGTGTTGAGCTCTCGTATTCTGCTACTTCTGTTGTGACCTGTGTGTCTACACCTGCGTGTGTGTTCTTACCTGAAAGAGGGAGCTGTGGCCCTGCAGCCGGGCGGGGCTGAGCGGCGCTACGGGGCTCAAACTGCTCCAGAAATGGATGCCTGACAACAGCGGACTGTGAGCCAACAGCAAACCAGAGGGAGTCTGTGAGGAGGGGGGGGGGGGGGGGCACAGAGGGAGGGAGGCTTCATGTAAATAAGAGAAACCAGTAAAGTCAAATAAAAACACAGATACCCACTGGTTGGAGAGCATTACTCTGAGGGCTTTGGTAATGCGAGACATGCTGAAATGGTAAATGGACGTGTACTGGCGTTTGGAAAAACAAACTGACGGAGCAGGAAGGAAGTCTGTGGTTTCTCCCCCAAATACAGGGCTGAGGTGGGGAGGAGAGGAGAGGAGGAGGGGGACAGTGGGGCTGTTGCTGATTGTGTGTGTGTGTGTGTGTGGGGGGGGGGGGGGCTCAAGCACTTGGAACACCAACTAGAGAAAAAAAACATATGAAATCAATTTCTGTCTCTCCCCCTTGGTCTTGTCTCCCCCTCCCCCGTCCTTTCCCCTGTGTCACCTCAGAGAAGTGAGCCAGTGTTGCGGAGGGACCCAGCCATGCTCCCATTATTAATGGAATTATTGGAGCATATGGCCTCACTTAGGGCCTCTTCCCCCCTCGCATAGGTTGGACTTGCAGAAGATTCCTGTAAATTGCTTGTTTTCCTCTGATCTCACTTTTTGCCCCCTCGTAAACAGGCAGTGTGAGCGCGGCATTAATGGCTTTCTCAAAGTGTGGCTAAAACCTCTGATGCGGCAGAATCATTTCGCTTTGTAACAACTCCGATGTAGACATTATTAACTGAAATAGATTATGCATTCCAAGTTGCTGCTTGTAGCAGAGCATTCGGGGTTATAACAAAGACCAAAACAAACCAAAATGTCACGGCTGGATTGATTTGGCTCCACATTTTTGGCGGAACACAAAGATTGTACAATAAAACCTGAATCCACCTTCCAGCAGTCACTTCCTTTAAGACTGGACAACCACAAGCGGTACCGGAGCAGCTACTGGATTCACCACACTGCTTGTCAAATGTACATTTGCTTGTGTACTTTAACTTCTCAAACTTTATTTTCGTGTCGACATACTTTGATAAGCCCTGTTATTTGCGGCACATAAACATTCTGGCAGTAATTTGGGCTTTTACCCCACAGAGCTGTTTACCGAAAGGATTTGAAAGGTTTAAGCTCGAACCAAACACAGACAATGACTCATTGAATGTGTCTAAATTTGCATTTGTTCAAAAGTATATCTAGTTTCTCTCTGACATGAAAGTGCCTGCGCACATATTGCCTTAAAATCATGCCAGTTTACCCGTTTCATACCTTTTCTCGTCTGTTTCTGAAGCAAGTTTTGGTTCAAGTGACTATTTAAAGCAATATAGCAGTAGTGTTTCCACCAACACATGCCAGGCTGTGTCAGATGTCTCCTGCTGCTCTACTCAGACCGCTTTAGGGCCACTGACATCATCTCTCTGTGGCCAGCCAGGCCACCACACAGAGGGGACAGAAACAGATAGCATCACACAATTATAACATAATTATACGATTATTATTGGTGCTTCAAATGTGGCTGACACAATCTCTATTACACCCTAAAATTATTGGGAGCAGTAATAACAGAGCCTGTAAAGATGTGTCAAATGGCAGCATTGGGTGTGTGAACATGTCTGGACTAGACAGAGATGAAGCTGGTTTTCGGGGGGGGGGGGGGGGGGAGCCTCGAGTGTATCATGCTAACACGAATGAACCGCAGCGATCCTATTCCAGCATACATTGAGCAATATGCTGGGGAACACCTTGAATTGTTTCACCAGTTCCTCGAAGGGATATGAACATGGGTAGGACACACACACACACACACACACACACACTTCCCACACAAAGTGCCGCTATCTGTCCAGGCTGTGCTGCCAAGAGATACAGTTGCGTATCATTCGGGCTCATCGGCTCACCTGTGCAGTGAAAAAGGCCGGAGTGAGGGAGCCAGACGGCAGTGCTGGACTGTTGAGGGCGATGGAGCCGATGTCGCTCCCTGCGAGCAGCAGGGACGGGGATGAGATCTCCAGAGCTTTGGGCTTTTTGCTTTTTGGTAGGAGTCCATCTCCTTGATTACTACTACTACTAGTAGAGCTACTTCTACCACTGCTGCTGCTGCTGCTCCTCCTCTTCTCAGGAGGTTGCAGGGCTCGCTCCCTGTACCCAGAGGAGAGGTTGAGGGGCTGAGCGCTCTGGTCAGAGTCCTCCTCTTCCTCCCTGGCTGCGGGGCTCCAGCGTCGGTCGGGATGGGAGGGTTGGGTGAGGGGAGAGGATGGGGAGCAGAGTTTGGACAACCTGGGGGAGATGTAGGACTCGAACCTGGCAGACGGAGGGGAGCTCCTTCCGTTGGCGTTGGTGCCAAAGCGGATGACGGAGCGCGGCTCCTCCTGGTGCTCCCGCAGGGCACGGAGCAGCTCGGGCTGGCTCTGCAGGGAGCTGATGCTGAAGGAGGAGTAGAGTCCAGAGCGGAGGTAGTCGTTGCGACACTGCTGCACACCCAGGGCTGCCAGGGTCCTCCTCTGGGCCTCCTCCTCTCCTTCCTCTTCCTCCTCCTCCTCTACCTCCAGCTCTGACGCCTCTCCTTCCTGAAGGGGGAACCTTCCAGAAGCCAGGCCCATCTCCACCGCCTGAGGGTCCATCTTCAGGATCTCAGGGAAGGACACAAACTTATAGACAAACTTCTGGCCAATCACCTTCTTGATGATGTTCTGTAAAAACAGACAAACACCATTAATGACGGGGAGAACACTTATGTTAAGCAAATGGATATTAATCGAGAAAGTACGAAGAGATTATGATTAAAACGCTGATGATGACAGCATTTCAGTCCAGCGAAGACGTACTGAAACAACTTTGTGTCAGAGTGCTACATCGCGGCCAGATTTCCACTGTACGTTTGCGGAGAAAGAGGAAGTGCAAGTGTCTATCAGGGGACGTTGTGGGTTTAAGAGAATGTTGCTACACTCCTCTCACTGTTACACAGAGGCCGTTCCTGCACGTTAACCATAGCCAGTTTCGCTCACCTTGTCATAATAGTAGCGCAGGGCTCTGCTCAGCTTGTCGTAGTTCATGTTGGTCTTGTTCTTGCGTAGCCCCCAAAGCTTGGCCACTTCCTCTGACTTCAGGAGCTTGAACTCTCCGTCTGCAGACGTCCAACATATCAGATGCTTGTGACTTTGGTCAAGCAGCAGCTGCAGCAGGAACTGCCAAAGAGTGATGGCACTGTCCATCCCTGCAAACAGACACCATCACAGTGAGTGAATCTGACATGTAGGGAGCATAGTACTCCTCATCAAAGCCCCCATTGGTCATTTTTAAAACCATCATATCGTGTGGTCTGAGGTCGTCCTCGTAAACACAATACTATGACTTTTATTGACATTTTCATGACATCCTAAACTATGACTTTATACTGTATCATATGATATTTTTGGCATACTATACTATTGTATTTATGGCCTTTTCTGGGATACTATGCCATAACTGTTTTATGACATAATACAATGACTTCATATGATTGTTTGGCATACACTGTGACTTTTTTATTACACATACGACATGTGTCATTTTTTCATGACTTTTTTGGAATACTATGACGTTTTTGGCACACTATACTTAAGCTTTTAACGAAAACTGTACTATTTGTTGTTATGACATTATTTTGGCATACTATACTATGACATTTTTATGACATATACCGGTACTATAATGTGACTTCATTACTGTTTTGGCATACGATGCTTTGACATTTTTTGGCAAAGTACATGATGACTTGTTTAACATACTATAATACTATATTCTGACTTTTTAAATGGCATGTTATATCATATGCTGATATGTTTTATGACCTAATATACGATGACTCTTTATTACATTTTTGGTACACTATACTGTGACTTGTTTGGCATACTATACAACGATTTGTTATGACATTTATTCATGCCATACTATGTGACCTAAAATTTAGATCATATTTTTCCCCCGTTAACTGTATTATATCACGTTATTACAACAATTAAAATGGATACTTCACTCAAAACATTCTCCCAATTGTCAGTGTATTGGCAATAAAAGGGATCAGATCTTGTGAAAGAAAACGTTTTTTTTAAAGAGGGATGCGTCCAAATGAGATGAAAAGAAAGATTTATGTAAGAAGAAGCGTTCAGTAAATGTATTGTGATTCACTCAGAGTTAACAGAAACAACCATCCTGTTGTTTTGAGTTGTGAGTGAACTCTAGTGCTGAGCAACCTCTCAGCACTACGCTTTTTTCCAGCTCTTTTCACCACAGCCAAACAATGACATCACCTTTTACATGTTAACACACATGAATAAATAGTTTGACAACATGCAGCATTAATAACATGGTATCACGGTAAAGCTTGTGATTTGCAGCACGAGTGCTGTACGGCATACAGACTTAATAGGTTGCGAGGAAGCGCCTGTAACGTGTGGAGTAAGGAAGAGTAGAGCGCGGATGAATAGAACAGTGTGTTTTAAAGAGTGTAGGGTAATGTGGCAGCACAAGAGAAAAAAAAAATGTAAGGAGGAACAACAGCTCAAGCCAGAAATATGCTGCGGTTCAACCTGGCCCTCTCTCCACAGGAAGTATGACGGCCCAGGGTGGGTTATTCCTTTAATAGAGGAATGTGCCGGCTTAAAACTCCTGTCTGCCTGCTCGGAGCGCACATATTAAAACTGTGTGTGTTTTTTTGGGGGGCTGTTTCTGTCACAGAACTTCATTTGATAAAAATGATTTATCAATTATTTAAAAGACAGATTATACATTGGCAAAAAATTTGATAACTGGTTAATCGTTGAGTCCTTTATTAAGTTAAAATGCTTTGCTGTTGTCTAGCATCTCAAGTCACCTTGTAATCTGAGACACTGTGATGGCCAATGAAGAGAGAGGAGATATAATCGATGATGAAAGTACACCAGAGAGACACGCCCATACATCAAACTTAAATACTTTTTGTTCGGGACTGTATGTAATTTGTCTGTAGCACGAAACTACAAAAACTGTCAAGTACAAAAATCACGTTTTAAATCAGAGTTTTGCCAATTTTAGACACAATCTTATTCACCCAGAGTTGTTCTTAAGCTGCTTGAACAGTTTGGCTTCTTTTGCTTCATAAATAAAAACAAATCCATATTCCTCAAAGTAAGGCATAAAATAAACAAAAGTAATAACTACTTTGGTATCACTCGGGTATACCTGACACAGCCCTACACACTGATGGTCCTGACTGAGTCTCATCCTGTATACTCTGCTGTCTACCTGAGGATGTGTGGAGCGATAAGTGACCGATGCTAAAAAACAATGATGACAAACTGGCCTTTCAGCCGCGACACGCCTCTGTCCAGAGAGGGGAGAGAGGGAGGGCCGAACTCATTTCCGACACAAGCGATCCCCTGTGTTTTCTATCTGCCATGTGAAACTACAAACCTGTCAAAGTCAGGACTTCCTCCTATTCTACTTCCAAGGACAAATGTTGAGGAGAGGGGATCCCACAGCAGGGGAGCGTTTCCCCAGTCCTGCCACACTTCCCACTATAACCCCAGCGGGAGAGGGTCAAAAGATCAAATCAGTGTCCCCTTTTCCGCAGCTACACCCTTAAAACCAATCCGAACCCGGACCTCGGCTTGGCTTTTAAACACTGTGAAATCAAAGGTAAAGCTATACAGGGCGACGGAGCTGACAGCTCTACAATTAGGCCAGTGTGACTTATAAACATTGAAGTTTACAAGATGCTGCAAATAGCTCAGAGGGACTTTAAAGCATGACGCACCTACTGCAGTTCAGAAATATGAGCAGATGTTTAAACGTTATCAAGTACAACCTAGTGATAACCTCACTGCTGGTACCGTATCAGAATATGAGATTGACAGGCCTACCGCGCAGAGGTGAAATCCCCAACAACAGTCGCTGTGTGAACCGCAGGCATGGAACTCTTCCTGGGAACATTACATTATGATGGCTTCAGTCGGGCATCAGGAGCCCCGCTGCAGATGCTCGGACTGAGAAGTCTCGCTGTGCGCACAAAGACATCCAATGTTGACTGAACGGAAACTGCTAATGAGATTAGATGGTGTGTGCAGACATTACTGAGTCATGACTAAATCTGCCATCTTCCTGTTCGCACACGGTGGAGAATTCAACAGTGGGGCCCATAAGAGAAACATCTGTAAACAGCAGCCACGGACTTGTTGTTGCATTGCTCGTCTTCTGTTTGTTTGCCACATTAGTGTCCGGGACTTGAAAGTTGCAGTAGCCTCACTGTTACGCACAGAGGTTTTTGGATCACCATGTTGCCCCACTGACTCATTTTCAAGATGTTGCTTGGACCGGAAGACGGCACAATCGTGTCCTCATCTAAAAGCTGTAACCTTATGATTCTTACTTTAAAACTTAAAAAAAAAAATACACTGGATCCGAAGAGTTTAACTAAACACACGGCGGAAACGTCACGGCACGGACACTTCACAGTGAATCCGGTCGCTAGTACTGCTAATCATGCATTATCACACTCTCTACAAGACAACAAAGCGATGTTCATAGAAAGATGTCCGGTTTATTTCTACGTTACCTGCGATCTCTCACTCGGGTGTTTTCCCTCCGCGAAACTTTACGGTGAAGCTTGTGTGATCCCTGTTTTTTCCATGCTTACTTCTGGTCTACACAGTTGTGCTGGACTGAAATAGGATCCTGCGCTTTTTCTTCTTCTGAGCAGGAAGTTGGAGCAGGCAGACACAGAGCCGGCTGACTTCCTCTCCCCGACCATTCCCCAGGCAGTTTGCCGTCTGTGTAAACACACTTTTCCTCCCCTCCTCTTCTCCTCGGCCTGCCCGCTGACGGCCAGCAGTGGGCCTACTCTGCGTCGGCACACATGGCGATGGAGAAACTCCTACAGCCGATAAACTGACATCATCCGTCCGCAGGCCAGCGTGGTGCGTTCAGGTTCGCCTCGTTAGTTCAAACAAACACCGACAGTCACGTGATTTGAGGTCTTATCCCATTTCGTTTTCATAACCCTAACCCACAGTGGTGGAAGAAGTATTCAGATATTTTACTGAGTAAAAGTAGCAATATTACGTTGTAAATGTACTCGGTTAGTTAAAGTTAAAGAACTGCATTCAAAATCGCACTCAAGTAAAAGTACAAAAGTATGAGGCATCAATACTGAAAGTACTGAAAGTAAAAGTACTCATTATACAGAGAGGGACCTATTTCAGATTCATATTATAATTGTGTATACAACTTTAATAACTGTTATATTAATTATTTAAGTTTTTTTTAACAACTACCTTTGTTCAGCACTTTTGGGAAGAATTCATTTGATCCCAATCGAGGTACATTAAATACAATTGTGTGTGAGATTTTGATGATGCACTTGTCTTTGCAGATAAAAATCATCATTTAACCTTTGCACCCCTACCACGTAACATTATGAATCAACAAACTGAGCTTCACATGTTCACAGTATTGTGTCCACCTCCTGTAACATTCACATGCACTCGGAATGTCTGAGAGCAATGAAGCCATCAGTAGTAATAGGATACATTTCAGATTCATTTGTGATAACATTTTAAGTCATTTTGAGAATAAGAGTCACTTGATTTTGGTGTTGGTAGTAAAACAATAACTGGTCCGGTTGTTACACTTTAAGGACAATATTGGCTACCTGTCTTCCAGCCAAATAGTTTTTAAAAAGTCAGCAGCTACGTCACGTTTGGCTCCTTCAAACACATGAAAGCCAGGATGTTTTTCGCTGCCGGTGCCTATGTGTTAAATCACGTGAAAGCTTTTGGGTCGATGTGTCGAAACATCTACGTGACCGACCTGTGGAGGTCAGTGGTCCCCGGAGGTGTGACACCGGCGAGGCGTGGCCCCTGAGCGGCGCGTCTGATTGGCGGCTGAACTTTAGGTGGCTGAAGGTGGTACCCTGCTGAGCGGCGAGCAGCGCTCACTGCAGCAAGGGACCCGCAGAAGCGCAATGCCTGGTTTTACTGTCCATATCCGAGATGAGTGGCTGGCGGTGCCCTGCCGGGATACCACGAACACCATCCGGTGGCTCGGACACGAGGCGCTTAAACGTTACATGAAGAACAAGCCAGACAACGGCGGCATCACTCTGAAGGACACTCGTTTTGTTGTGCGCAGGTGCCAGGGTTTGGGTTTGTTGGACGCGGATGACACCATCGATGACGTACTGGAGGACAATGACTTTGTCGAGCTTGGTAAAGACCGTATACATTTAAAATAAACAAGTTAATAAGAATGTTATACATCACATTTAGGAGACAGTTTTGCCACTTGTTGTGCGTAATTGTGCATGGTTATGTATGTACCGACGCTAGGGGACTGTAAATGTAGCCTATATGTTATCTACCAAGAAGAAATGTGTACAATGTTCAATATTAATGTCCTGTACTTACAGCTGTTGAAGGGGACACCATGTCTCCTGACTTCATCCCGTATGAGCCTGGAGTTTCTCATCTGTATCCTTCAACGTATTAAGTATTTGTGCCCTTTTAATAAAAGTGGGAACTTGGGCAGTGAACTTGGTACGAGATAATATTTTTTAAATCAGTTTTTAATTTTGTTTATGCAATTACATTGTTTTCAATTGAGGGTAACACTGACTGTTGCAAGAATAAAATAAATATCAGATTTACATTTGACAAGATTACATGTATGTTTTTATAATTTCTGCAACAAGATAATACAGTATTGTGCAACATCGTATCGGACGTTATCCTTAATTACTATGTGAAATAGTACAGCATTATACAGAGAACCCGGAGAGGTAAGTGTTTATACTACAATTGAAATGCTATTTCACTGACTACTTCTGTGTAACACAGCTCTTCATGTGCAGTATATTTCCTTGGATGGAAACAGCCTGACATCGACAGATCTGGTCAACTTAGGAAGAGGACTCTACAAGATAAAGGTAATGATCAACAAATTGTATTTGTTTTCATGGCTAGTCTGTTTAATCTTTGACTTTTTCTTTTTAAATCTTTGACTGAACATTTCCCTTTTCCAACGTTTCAGCTGACTTTGGAAGCAGAAAAAAACGTTGTGCAAGCCAGAGAGCTTTTGGACACTATTGTCAAAGAAAACAAAGGTAAAATATAGACCGTAAATGCATTGATCTAACTGTTACTCAGCTACTGATAAAATACGGCATTTCATAAAGTCAATGATCCCATGTACTGAGTTCCCTGTCTCTCTGTTCCTCCAGTTGTCTATGGAATCACAACAGGTTTTGGCAAATTTGCCCGAACAGTTATTCCTGTCAGCAAGCTCAAGTACAGACAACATTTTACAGTCCGTTTACTTTGACAATGTTGCATCTTCTGTTGCGGTATGAGCTGGTTTTATGTGCTGATGTGTGCTTGTTCCACAGGGAGCTGCAGGAGAACTTGGTGCGGTCACACTCGGCAGGTAATAAAGCTCTCTGTAATGCTCCATTATTAGTCTGAAATTAAAATCTCAACATTTTCAGCGCTCCTGACAAAGTCTTTTAGGTGTTGCTGTATTTATACCACCAACGTTATGCTATGGTGTGTAGGTGTGGGAAACCCACTGAGCCCAGAAAGGACCCGCATGCTTCTCGCTCTGAGGATCAATGTTCTGGCCAAAGGGTACAGCGGAATTTCTCTGGAAACCCTTCATGCCATGGTCCAAGCCTTCAACGGTAAGCCACCAGCCTCATTTTACATTACATTTACGATAACTTTCTTTTAGGGATCAGTATTGGGGAAGCTGACTGTCACATGACTAATCTTCATCTCTAACTCACTCTATCCCTGCAGCTTCCTGCCTCTCCTATGTCCCAGAGAAGGGAAGCGTTGGTGCAAGTGGAGACCTTGCACCCCTTTCTCACCTGGCCCTGGGGCTGATGGGAGAGGGGAAAATGTGGTCTCCCAAGAGCGGATGGGCAGATGCCAAATATGTAAGATCTTTCAGATATAACTGTCATAATGCCTTTGCCATGGTTGGACAACATAACTTGCTTAATCATGCAGGAAATGTGCCCTCTGCTTGTAAGAGTGACAGGTAGCAAGGTCCAATAGGAAAACATGTTTGCTTTTTGATGACCCTTAACCTTTTACATGTTTTCTTCTCCTTTCATCTCTGGCCAGGTCCTGGAGGCCCATGGACTGAAGCCAATATCACTAAGGCCTAAAGAGGTAATGTGAACCCACCGTGCTCTCTCATATTTGATTTGGCTGCACTGAAGAACCTGACCCAGGGTTCACTAGGAATGCATTGTGGTTTCTCCTCAGGCACAGACGAACAACAATAGTGTTCATAATTCTAATTAGACAACACAATATAGTGCAGCCTGCACTGCATTTTCCTCGTGGCTTCTTAAAGGGGAAACGATGTACATCTCACTCCCAGTCTTTCCCCCACACAGGGTCTTGCTTTGATAAACGGGACCCAAATGATCACCTCTCTGGGGGCCGAGGCCGTGGAGCGAGCCCAGGCGATTGCTCGGCAGGCAGACATCATTGCTGCTCTGACCCTAGAGGTGCTAAAGGGAACCACCAAGGCCTTTGACAGTGGTGAGCACACGCAGTGCTGGTGAACAAAAAGAAATGTTGACCTCAAACTCCAAGATTCTGAATGTGTTCCATCGTTCCTCATCTGCGTGTCCCATCCTGCAGACATTCATAGGCTGCGGCCCCACCCCGGACAGATCGAGGTGGCCCAACGCTTCCGCTCGCTGCTGGACTCTGATCACCATCCATCCCAGATTGCAGGTCAGAGGACAGGCCCGTATTCTAAAACAGACAAGTAACACAACACTACACAACCAACACACCAAGTTATTGTAATACACCTAACATCTGGGCAGCATGTATGGCTTACAGGGTCACAGTGAGTGGAGTTTGCATGCGACAGTAACACCATATTGGTGCCAATATAACCAAAACACAAACGTCTGTATGGAATATTTTCTCCCACTGTGCTTGATCAAGGTACTGAGCTGGAGCTGGAGCACTACTATGTGGCAGCACATAGCTCATACATATCAAACATGGTTTAAATGTAGAGGGTGTGTCTCCCCAGATGGATTAATAAAGTATAACTTTTGGTAATGTGCCTGCATTGAACCCTAAGACATGTCTGTATCTGGTGTTGGTATGTTTGTCCAGAGAGCCACCGGTTCTGTGACAGAGTCCAGGATGCCTACACCATGCGATGCTGTCCTCAGGTAAATTCAAGTTGATCTATACAGCCCAAAATCACAATTTTCTCCCTGAGGACTTTACAGTCAGTACACGCTCGATCATTACAATCTGGAAAAGGAAAAAGTGGTGGATTCTCTTGTGGTAGAGCCAATGAGTGATAGTCCTGACACAGGGCTTTGAGATTTGTTATAATTGGAAGTAGCACTGTGCTTAAAGTGTTGTTGAGTTGTTTCTGAGCATACCTTTTCCGTTTCTCTACACAGGTTCATGGAATCACCAATGACACGATAACATTTGTCCAGAACATCATCAATACAGAAATCAACAGCGCCACTGACAATCCTGTATCCTTCGCCGGCATTAAGATGAAAAAAGACTGTTACGTGATTCTAGAAGTGTCTCTGTACTCTCTGTACTCAAAACTGTAAAGTGGTTTAACCACAAATTCCAGGTTCTGCCACAAAGTTGGATTTTATTTGAAGTCAGGGGTGATATATGTTTTCTTAACGGCCATACCAGATGGTATTTGCAGAAAGAGGAGAGACCATTTCAGGTGGGAATTTCCATGGTGAATACCCAGCTAAGGTATGTATGTTTGTCACTCATATAACATTGTATTTTTTGGCGTTTGTTGTACTTTTTGTTATCATCTCTTTCATTGCCCTTTCCTTTCTTTAAGGCTCTGGACTTTTTAGCCATTGCGGTCCACGAGCTGGCCTCCATCAGCGAGAGGAGGATCGAAAGGTTGTGCAACCCGTCACTGAGTGAGCTGCCGGCCTTCCTCGTCAATGAGGGAGGACTCAACTCAGGCTTCATGATTGCTCATTGCACCGCTGCTGCCTTGGGTTAGTGCCCAAAAAGATACAATAAAATGAAGCAGTAACATCAGTAAAGTGAATTTAATTGTATTTTATGTTGATTAAAATAGATGCTGATTGAATTAAATAGGTTTTAATGTTGACTGATGAATTTCAGGTGTATTTTAAACAAAAATATATATGGTGTGTTATTTTAAAAAACAGCATTTTATCATATGCATGAAAACACTAATCTCTATTTTTGTACTGTCTAGTTTCAGAGAATAAAGTTTTGTGTCATCCATCGTCTGTGGACTCCTTGTCCACCAGTGCTGCCACTGAGGACCATGTGTCCATGGGAGGCTGGGCAGCTAGGAAGGCCCTGAGGGTTGTGGAGCATGTGGAGCAAGGTAAGATAATCCTAATATATTTGGATTATTGCTGTTCATATTTTAAACATCATATCACAGTAATTATGAGGCACAGATATGGGGAAAATGCTAAACACAGTGATTCCGTTAACAACGTTGCAATTAAATCGAATGTAGGGACCCTGGACTTCAGTGAAGTTCTTTACACTGGCATCAAATAAACAGTCAAATGGCAGAAATGACTGAAACACTAAAGGAAAAGTGACTAACTATACAAGTCACACAAGCTGCTGCATAGCTCAGTTGTATGAAGTTCAATGGTCATTAGCATCAGCCTGAAAAGCTGAAAACAGCTAATTCTAACTTTTAAAAAGTGTCGTTGATAGACATGGACATATAACATGTAATTTAAATGATATTCCCTCGTGATTCTTTTCAATATAAAATTAGAATTGACTGAAGTATCTTCAATGGGCTCCACCATCTCTTCTTAAGGAACACATCGTTCAAAACATTCATAACTGAATCCAAAGGAGTGAAGCCTTTCTAAAGACACATTCGTGAAATAATAATCCTACATTATTCAATGGCATGTCATACCTAACATTTGGTCCAGTCCTCTCACTCTACTGTGTTCAGTACGCAGTGCTGGCTACAGCAACCTTACTGCAAACACAGGATTCTCATTCAACGCACCAAGAGTAGTGACTTCAGATGTTGTGTAATGTGTTAATTGTGTGACTGAATTAATTACAACAAAAAGAGGACGTACCGACATAAGACTTTATATAAAATACTATTCTTTTGCAAATTAACTCAATAAGTGATTATGTAATTGTCACGTCAAATTTTTCATTTGCATCAGTTCTTGCTATAGAGCTGCTGGCAGCCTGTCAGGGTATCGAGTTCCTCCGCCCACTTCGTACCACCACTCCATTGGAGAAGGTCTATGAACTTGTGCGCAGTGTGGTCAAGTAAGTCAAACAGATGTGGCCAAGGTTCACAGCTTTCAGTCCATTGAAATGATGTACAGGATAGTTAATATTTATCCACTGTTCCACTTCTGACTCTCAACTCTTCTGCCGTTAACAGGCCATGGATTAAAGACAGATTCATGTCTCCGGACATTGAAGCTGTTCACCGTCTTCTACTCGACCAGAAGGCAAGTGACATACATCTCATAGATATGGGACACATTTTACAGCCACAGTAAAAATGAACATTGCTTCTGACGTATGTACATATAATCTCCACAGGGATGGAAATGGAAAAACTAAATTGAGAATTAGGTAACATGTTTTTATTTTCAACTCAGGTGTGGAATGTGGCCAAACCTTACATCGACAAGTATCAGACAGAGTTCATCCCCGAGTCCCGTCCCGGGTCTCCTACTGCCTTCTCTCTGGACTCAGCATCCCAGCGGAAACGCGTTCGCCATGAGTGAAAATACGTACGACTTCTGTTATTTTGAAGTAACTATAATTAACAGCGTCAATTATTGACAAAGATTGATTTGAGGAGCCAATGTTGTTTTGACCCTTTTAAACCAAACTCTTACTTGATTTCTAACATTTGTAATCCTTGAGCATATCTTGGTCATTTAATAATTGGGTATTTCTCGAGTAATTATTGGGTGTTTATCTTGCATAGAGCTTGACCTACACCACTGTGCACTGGAGTTGTATTTGTCTAAACCTTTGTTGTTCCTTTAAAATGTGCCTAATTGAGTTATTGCCACATGACTACCTCATTCATTGCACCATGTTCACATCAAATAGTTTTAATGTTGGAGCACAAACGCTGCTATGATTAAATGCTTTTTGTTCTGGTGGAATTACACGTAATCTGAAATGATTGTCATCTGTACATTTCTGTTAGACAACACAAAATAAAAGATCAAAAAGATGCATTCTGTAATGGTTTGTATGATTATGTAATTCCTCCTTTCTGCACACTATTATTGTTTGTCTGAACATTTTGGGCATTTAGGTGGTTTACAGAAATAACTTTACATGTTAATATACTTACTTATTTCTGGTTTGTTATTAGAGAATGTAACGATTACTTTTAGCGGTGGTAGAAGTACTGATAGTATTAGTTACAATAACAGTATATCTCTTATCATCTGTCATTTAAATGATACTGATATTACCTATATACTGCACTTGAGTATAACTTCAAGGTACTTTACTTTTCGGTAATTCAATTTGATGGTACTTTATACTTCTACTCCACCACATTTCTGAGGGAAATATTAGACTTTTTACTGCATTACATTTATCTGACAGCTGGAATTACTAGTTACTTTGCAGATTCCGATTTTACAAACAAAATGATGAATTTATAAAATATGATACTGTGCTTTAGCTCAAACCATCCAACAGTATATAAAGTAGTTAAAATGTGCTCTAGCGATAACATACTTCATAAATCATAATATTCCAATACTGTCTAAATTACAGAACTAAAACTATTTAATTGTCTTTTATCCCAGCACCTCAATTACATACTCACTCAGAGTAAACAGACAGGATTGTGTTATTGTGTTTACATTCACACTGCTTTTGTTCCCTGTGTCCTGAACTTTAGGGAAGTAAGTTTAACAGAAGCTCCGGAGTCCAGATAAACAACACCTGTGCAGACTGAGAAGCCACCTTGTGATGTAAAACCCGAGTTGTATGTCACAGACCTGCAAACGCAGCATTGGTAGACATACTCAAAGGTTACACAAACAACTCTTCACAGATAGTAGCACAGGGGCAGAAGTCTGCTGTGCACAGAAATAGCTCAATATTACCATAAAGACGTCATTGTGTCCTTAGCCTAATTCAACAAGTCAATCTGTTGCAATCTCAGCCTTTTCCAAACATACCTCCAATTTACAAACAGCTAAATTCAGTTTTTTTTCTGCATTGACTTCATTTAACCAGCGCTAAATGAAAGAAAATGTGTTTCCACAGGCTCCAAACTACACTCATAAACACAAACATAGGCTGAAGTCCAGAGGAGCAGAGGAGTCTCTGTTAAAGGTAACACCAGAACATTCAATGTTCATATAATGTTACAAACCTGCTGTCCTTAATTTATGGGTAGCGTTAACGTTACTCACAAAAATAAATCCCTTTCTGACTACTTTAACTCAAAGCAGAAAGGTTCTTGCTAACAGGACATGAAGAAAAAGACGCTAACATAAAGAACTGTAGAAACAGCTTATCAAACAATATATTTTAAGTCAACTAGATGGCACTATAGGACTGACTCACCAAGCTGCTTTAAGCAGAAAGTCCTTGAAAAATTGGTCTCCTTCGAGCCGGATTCGAACCAGCGACCTAAGGATTTCAGCCGCATTACCACTACAGTCCTCCGCTCTACCAACTGAGCTATCGAAGGGACAGTACCAAGTATTTGTACGCTTGTTTTTTGAAGACAGAGTCTTTTCAGCGAACTATCGTACCTGCGCACCCCGTTTTGCACCAATAAATAAGGAAAAACGACCGGGAAAAGATATTTTGGTAAATGGCACACCTGTGACCCATCATAATTTAAACAAATACTGAGCAAAAGATTGAAAAACTAATAAATAACCAACATCAAACGTCACCTCACCGTTGTTTCCCTGCACCCAGACACAAACAGGTGTGATATTTATCGCTGTGATTAGAGGTGGATCAATCATATCAAGTAATCTGTTGCCCTCTGGAGAAGTTTGGGAACAGGAGCTTGTTCAAGCTGCAACACAACAGTAGTCACTTTGTCCCTTTACCTGCCGGGTCCGGGTACCAAACCCTGTTATCTTCTAATAGAAAGATGCATATATGATAAATGGAACAAGACACATGGGGCTTACTCTATGTTATGTCAGTGGGATGAGCATTGAAGGGCTTGCGGATGACTTGTATTTCTTTAATTTGTCTAAAACCAAAAACAATTTGTACTCATGAATAATATCATAACTGTACTCCAGCAGATTAATTATACTTCATGCACCTGACCCATATTGCTGCATTGTTCCTAAATAGAGTAGCCTAATTTAAAAACATCTGCTTTCAAACTAAATCCAATTTAAACCACTAGGTGGCAACATCCCCCTACTTTCTCCTTGACTCACCTACTACTATAGGCTGAGATATATTATTACATTCTTGAGAAAATTAAAATGTGGGGTCACTTAAAATCATTCATGTCACTTAATCTTAAATATGTAGTGTTTGCTTCTGAAACAAGAAGAAATTAAGAACGAATACTTTAATCCTGCAAGGAGAAATTAAATTTCAAACAAGTTGAAACTGCAATTCCACACGCTGTTACATGCAAGCACCAAGCAAGGGTGCATAATGAGCTTTTAGCCCGTCTCACTAAACCCATTGTACATTCACAAGAGAGGGGAAGTACAGTCTCAGTAGATATCGGTATCAGTAACAGAAAAACACCAGTGTCCTCAAACAGCACAGGTATACAGTGCTTCACCTGAGTATTTATATTTCCTTCTACTTCCTGCTTCTACTCTACTGTATTTCAGAAGGAAATTGTGTATGTTTTCCTCCAGAACATTTATATGAGAGCTTGGCAGACTAAGATTTTAGTTATAAAACAAAGCATCATTTTATAAAATATGATACATTGTCAGAGTGACACCAACCAGTATATACAATTGTTAAAATGAGTCCCACAGCTGCATTACAATATTAAACATTGATAATCTAATAATACAATAATATAACATTCGAATGGACCATAGAATAAAAGGACCTGTGTATTATGAATACTTTTACTTTTTATACTTAATATATGAATCTTCCTGATAATATATGTATATTTGTGTATTTTACTTGTAGTATTTCTACACTTTGGTATTGCTACTTTGACCCCAAAGGGTCCCATTACTACACTGGGAGAGGGTCGTTGAGATGTAAACCGAAAATCAATGACCGTTGAGCAGAAACGTGACAACGACAATGGCTTTCAGCGAGGTTTATTAAAGGCTTGTGATGTTAAATGTAAATGGTTGCTCTCAGCCAAGATGAAGACAATCATCGTGTCCTGACCTGTCAGACAGAAAGGCACTGTGTAGCTGCTTCAACATACATTGCATTACAACAACATGGGGACAGACATGCAGCCTAAAGCAGATCCGTGAGGCAGCCGACATTCCTCTCACAGTGCCGGCAGGTTCGAATCTTCTCCATCCCTTCCTGAGATTATCATCCTGTCTGCCCCTCCACTGAGAATCCACGGGGAGCTACTTCACCTCACCCGCCTGAGGTAAAACAAAAGTCAAAGGGTTGGGTCTTCAAGTCATGTTACCATCAATCAGAACCGCTAATAGACGGCTTCACAAGACAAACTTTATGATTATCCTCAATCTAGCACCAATTTTCCAATGTTTTATGGCTTTCTTCTTCGTTAAATTGTGTGTTTAAAGCAGTAAATACTGCAAGAAAATGGAACAGTCGGTGGAATTTTCTCTCAGTTAATGGAGCTATTTTCTGAGAGCAAAGTTTAAACTGGGAACTGTTGAAATACAACCTGTATCACCTGCCAGATACACAAACAGGAACTCACACCTGTGGTATTAAAACGTGTGTCTGTTTCCTCTCTTACTGTTCATGACACTGTATGTTTTATTTCTCCTTTTATTCATGCCACGTGGCAGATGACAGCAGGTACACTCTAACACCCTGTGGGGGTTTCGTTCCGCTCCCATAATTCTAAAAAAATGAAACTGGGACACATCTGCCTGCCTGTCTTTTATGAAGGTGAAACACATTTCCCCTGTTTCTGTGTCCACTCTCAAATCCAGGCTGGTGCTCGGTCATCTGTTGAGTCTTTTTCTGTGTGAGTGTGTGTCGAAAGGTGACGTGAAATATAGAGCATAAACTTCCTGAAGTGTCTGGATGGAGTATAGGGTTGAGGTGGTGCCCTGCAAGGAAGAATCAAGAGCCTTTCAACTGTCACTGTATAATATGAATAACTAACACCGTTCATGCCAAATGAGTTACATCATGGGAAGGGTTACATTGTAGGACAAATATTTACAGAATGCAGACCCTGTTTCATTTTTATTTTGTCATTCCAGATCAAACATCTGATAAAAATGTGGGTGAGGAGAGTGTTATGGCTAGGAACAAGCAGACAGATAGCAGAGATAAACGTCGTAGAAATGGAATGAAGAGCAAGGAAAAGCAGTGACAGAAGGTGTTTGGAGCCTGTGGGCAAGGCACCCACCCTCCTGGCCTGGAGCATGTCTGGCTTTGTGTCTGGCTTTTACAGGAGAGTAGACAGATTACTTGCAAGGATTGAGACGGTTCAGTGAGCTGAAGGTAGGTGACATGGCAGCTTGGGGGGGGGGGGGGGACCCATATCCTTTTACAGTCTGGAAATAAAGCAGGCCAGAGGCGGTGGAACGGCCCCAAGTCCATCATCTTATTGGGCAATTTGAAGACAAGGGTGATTTGGCTCCGTATACGGTAATTCAAGTTGTGTAACAGAGAGAAAAAAAAGGACAAACAGCTGGATTTAAAGAGAGTAAAGGAATTTGTTTGTCACGTGCGTCGCTTTCATCCTGCCAGGGGAATATACACCACACACTGGCCGAGATCAGACATCCTTCCTCTGCAGCATTCTTCACGGTCACTCCTGGGATTTGAGGATCGAAAAGCACGCAAGTGATGTAGCAGTATTCAAGGAATGTCCTGATCTGGGATGCCTTAGGGAAGAGACTGGGAAATGCTCATGACCCCCATTCTTCTGCTTTAACATATACACTTAATATTCACACGACAGACCACATCCACAGTGAGAACAGATTACTCCTGACCTCATGTATTCACAGCGATGATGCAGATTCTCAACTGTTCCCTCTTCAGCTTCATCAGTCCTGTCCTTGGCTGTCTGCGCCACTTGTTCAGCTTTTACACGGTATCAAGTGGCAAAGCCACCTGTAGTATCATATGAGCCAGTCTTTGGACTCAGTGAAGTGACGTCACTGTTAAAAGTTTTTGAAAAAAGTGTCATGCAACGGGATGATTATTGGGATCAAGGGTTGTGTGACCCCTCAAGGCCAAGGGCTGTTCTCTGTCTGACGACGAGGCAGGTAAAGCGTGGTTAGTGATTCGCAGTTAGAAATAAGTGGTGATATGTGGCAGGAATGCAACACAATGACATGTTTGACATCAGCGCTCGAGTGCCTGAGGAGGGGGGGGGGTTTGGGTTGTGGAGGCAATCTAAATGTGTCATTTATTGTTCGGATGACAGCCAACTGAGAAAAAAAAGAGAAGATGCAACTATTTGTGTAAGGCTGATAAAAGTAGTCCTAAAGTAGATGATGACAAAGGGTCACAGTCATACTCTTCTTCATAATCACAACATCCCCTTTAAAACACAGTGAACAAGTCTTCCAGGGTTTTCAGATTGCTCCTTTTGAAAAATCTGATTTTCGGAACCAGTGTAGGCGGGGACTGGGAGACGACAAGAAGAGGGCGGTGCTAACCTCTTCATATTCCCAAATGTCAATGAACAAACAGCATATTGAACCCTGAAGCGTGTGGGCTGGAATAATTTAAGGATGATGAGCACTCAGACAATACGATCTAAGTCTAACGCGGCATTTCTACCCCATGACAGACAGGATTAAGCTCACGTTCGAGTCTCTGGGTTTTCTAAATTATAAGTGTTATTTTCAAGTAATTATTTAGTAAGGAACACGTTGGATTATTAACGACTGGATATCCGGAGATCAAGCTGTTGAGGGTGCGCTCCAAGTTGAATATACGACAGGTGACTTCAAGCAGAAGATATAACTCCTTCAGGATGAGACTGTGGACTTTACTTGTCATTATCCCGGTGTGCGCATCATCTCCTCTGCCAGCCGGTGAGTTTGAACATGTGTGTCTGAGACTTTTACGCGCGCACTTCAATACACTCTGAATGAATAACAAACAAGCATTGCGTGTGCGATTCTGGAAAACGTTGCATCCACGTGCGTACAGTGCACACCTTTTAAGAAGGCGAGTTGGGGGAAGCGGGAACCGAACTCACCACCTTTGTAGGAATGGCCTGCCTTTCCTGGTGTATAACTAAAGCACTTTCACTCACTTTACACTCAAATGAACGCACCTTTTTCTTACCAGAAACGTCTAAATCCAAAGGTCCGGCTGTGGAGAGCCGCTGCTCCGGACGAGCCTGCAACCCCCGCATGGGCAACTTGGCCCAGGGCAGAATGCTGAGCACCCAGTCGGTCTGCGGCACCAAGTCCTCGGAGCCCTACTGCGTCTTCAGAGAGACGGCTTCGCCCCGTGGCAGGGAGTCCTGCTCGGCAGCAAAATGCAGCAAGTGCAACTCTGCTATCCCCGTCCAGGCGCACCCTCCCTCTGCCATGAGCGACTCTTCTTTCCGCTACCCAAACACTTGGTGGCAGTCCGCAGAGGGGGTGAAGGAGGAAACGCTCCAGCTCGACCTGGAGACGGAGTTCCTCCTCACCCATCTCATCTTGGTGTTTCGCTCCCCGCGCCCGGCTGCCATGGTGCTGGAGCGCTCCCAAGACCACGGGCACACATGGAAAGCCCTCAGGCATTTTGCCAGAGACTGCGAGGAGGCGTTTGGTCCGGCAGAGGGGTCGCCAGTCGGGGAGAGTGGAGCAACCTGCACCTCCAAGTATTCAGGAGCTTCCCCTTGTACCAGAGGAGAGGTGAGTCCATGTGTCTTGTTTTTGACAGTGTGGCGCGAGAGGGCCCTTTGGAGGCCACATACAAATACATAGGTTACTACTTCTGCAGGTAAATAACAAAGAAAGCTATCAACTAATAACGTGTTTTGTCACCACTTTGAGGCACATTTGTGATATTGGGCGATACAGATAAATTGAATTGAAATTGAAAATGATTCCACAGGAAGTTTTCTGGACAATAATATAGAAACTCTGTTATGAATACACTTGGGTCAAGAGCCAACGATCAGTAATCTTTGAGGTTGCTGTCGTTCATAGAAAATACATTAAATACTGGATTGTGGTTTAATTTCTCAGATCTGAGAGTGACCACATCAAAACACACTGCCAGCACTTCACAGCAAAGTCTGTTTATTGGCACCGGGATGCACTATAAGCTGATATCACACAGCCTGACCTCCTCTGATGGGCTGTGGGAGACCTTTTTTGTTAGGCCAGCCTTCTAAGCTGCAAACTGCTTTGACATGCACGGATAGAATATCAGTGTGTACTTTTACCTCTGATATTCCCTTTTTTTTGGAGCTGCTGCATCATCACAGGGAGGCCTGAGCCAGACAACCAGCTATGATTAATTCATGAGCAGACCGTCCATTCACACAGAGGGTGTACAAGAGAGACTCTCACTGGAGCCTCGGACCACATTGGGAGGTTCTGGTTGAACGTCTGAATGAATATGTGGCTTTGACTGATCTCATAATTGCAGTGTATCTGGAGCAAGTATGTGTCTTGCTACAGTGTGTCAGCTCACTTGTATAAGCATGTCACCCTTTATAATATAGTCTGTCTGTTCCTCAACATGCAAAAGACCCAAAATGTAGAGTTTCAGCAATAAAGTAACACAACAGGCATCATATACTGAGTTGAAACTCTCGGCTTGCTGTAATGAGATTGCAAATCAGAACTAGCTTGCGATTTGTCAAGTGCAATGTTTATACAGTAAAACTTGTTGTCATATGTATCACTCACCATAATATATCATCATATAAAATACAGTATATTCATTTTGATACAGCATTAAGTCTCTCTTGTACAGAACAGACGATGCAGGATGTATTAAGTTTGGATTGTAAATCAAATAAATCGCAATTTCTGTCAAATAGAACTGGTATGAGACTTTGATTGAAAATGAAAACAAAATGTATTTTAGGATATAATTTGTCCAATTTGACATATTTTTCTGTCCACAACTCATCCACTCAAAATAACACAATTCATTTTGTCTTTTTTTGCTTTACTGTTCTTTTTGTGACCGTTTTAATTCTTGATGTTTCTCATATACACACAGAGAGGATGTATCTGAAAGATCAACATCCAACTACACTTAACGTCCATGTCTCTGTCAGATTTTCCTCGAAATCTGTGGAGCATGAAAAGTGAACCACAATGATGCTTGTTTTTCATTTGGCAGACCAAGAAAAAAGAGAAACTGACATAATTTATGTCATGGTCTGTCAGCGTCTGTTATAGAGGCTTTTACGAGTGGAATAACAAGACATTAAGACATTTTCTCCTCTCCTTCAATTTTTCAGGTGATCTATCGAGCTTTGTCGCCCTGGAACTCGGTGGATCCGTATGGACCAGCCGCCCAGCACCAGCTCATGATCACCAACCTCAGAGTCCGTCTGCTGCAGCGCCAGCAGTGTCCCTGCCAGGCCAAACATCCTGCCGCTGCTGTCCTCCCTACAGACCACTATGCCATCTATGATTTTATTGTCAAAGGCAGTTGCCTTTGCAATGGACACGCTGACCACTGTGTACCAGCCGTGGGCTACCGACCCAGCCAACAGAAGACCAACGACATGGTGAGCGATTTTTGAGCTGGATTTTGTGAGCTTGCAGGTGCACAATACTCCACTTAGGAAAAGCTCTTCTGTTGTGCAACCTCACTGAGATGTTGTGTCATGCTGAAGTCTGCCGATGGCTTCGTTTCGTCTCCATCGCTATTTGTTTATGTGGTGAGATTGGGAGTAGAGGGATCAGGGTTTTGTTCCCACCACTCCTTTGTTACTCAGCTGTGCGCTGGTATGTGCCACTGAAGCTGAAGGCTGCAGTGAAGTGCCACAGCTTTACCTACCATTACAGGGATTTAAGTGTGGGGAAACCTTAATTATGGCATTCAGCCTAAAGCTTTAACAACCCATAGTCTCTGTCGTGTTATTCTCTTTCCTGTAAATGGAGACTAGAAGAGCTTGTTTGATTCCAACATGGGCTAAAGAGGTGTAGACATGCTACACGGGCAGTGATAAGCTGCACACTGCTGTGATTGTGCATGTAGATGTTGGTATGTTGCAATGCTTAAGAAGTATTACACGCGTCACAGATCTCAGCCGGCTCATCGTCAGGCCAAAATGTGTTCAAATGTTTTCCAAGACCACATTACATCAACGAGCTGATGAACATTTCAAAGCCGTTTAAGGAGAACACGATGAAAACTCCCCAATTATACGTTAATCCACAATGTGTTGCAGTACTGCTTGCTCACCTTTCTCTCAGCATTGTTCCTGAGCCACGTGAAGACACACGCAGTCATTGAAAGATGCGTGCAGATACAATCAGCTGAATACGTTTCTTTGCCTGGCAGGTCCATGGCAAGTGTGTTTGCAGACACAACACAGCCGGTGAGCACTGCGAGCGCTGCGCCCCTCTCTACAATGACCAACCCTGGCAGGCTGCCAACGGCATCGTAGGGACGCCACACGAGTGCCAGAGTGAGTGATGGGGCGAGAGAGTCAAATGCAGAGTAGGACACACGGCATGTAGACGTATCTTGAAAATGAATTTAGTCTCATAAATCACATGAATGAATGAAATTTGAATGAATGAATGAATGAAATGTATTTATAGAGCGCTTTTCACAGACATGACATCACAAAGTGCTTAACAGCAGACATTTTAAAACATAAAAAACCACAATGTGACCCTAGGGTCAATAAATGACATACACAGAATAAAATAATATAAAAATAAAAAAAAGATAATACAAATTAAAACATATTTTAAGAGCAGGACATGGGTTTGTACTCAAACGCCAGCCTAAAAAGGCCACATGTGCCCTTTTAGACGCTCATGCAAGATGAATAACGGAGCAGTTCCTCTTTGTTTTGTACGTCAGCTATACTGTAAGAGTTATCACTGCTATCTCCGGGGCTTTGAGAGTTCATCAGAGCAAAACATCCGAGTGTGTCTGATTGTGCATGTCCATCTAAACCTAGAGTGCAAGTGTAATGGTCACGCCAAGAGCTGTCACTTCAGTCGTGGATCGTGGCTAGCGACAGGACGGCGGAGCGGCGGCGTGTGTGACGACTGCCACCACAACACAGAGGGCCGTCACTGCCAGAACTGTGGGAGGGCCTTCTTCAGAGACCCCAGCCGACCAAAAACCGCCCCCGACTCCTGCAAAGGTAAATCTCTTCCTGCGTGGAGCTCTTTTTTTTCCCCCCTTAAACCATAACTCTGTATGGATGAATGCCAGCGGAGAATTCCAATTAAGAGTGGGAGTCTTTGATATTTTGAGGGCAGTAATGGAGATCACATTTTTCTTTTGACCCGCCAGACTAAAGCAGATTGATCTCTTATTTTCCCTCAGCACCTTTATGAGTCATTGCCTCCCCAGTGATGAGATAGTAAGATGACTCTAGTCTGCTCCTGAACAGGAATGACGGCGACCGCACTGTTTTGGAATGTGACCGTAATTGCAAACAATGGAGGAATTTCCCATGGACCATGCGAGCACATTTTTCCCATTCTTGCCCTTTCGCCCCGCCAGGCATGCTGAAGCATTTTTAAGACCAAACATGCCGTTTTTTTTGGAAACAGATGAAGCAAGTCTGTAACAAAAATCAATCTGTCACCACGAAGGACCGTCAGGCGGCAGGCCTGACAGCGTAGAGAGGGAGTGATTTACTGTTTGTTTTTGCTGCAGCTGCTTAGAGCATGTTGCGTACCGGTACATACTCCCAGCTTGTTACAGGAGGATGGTAAAACACAGTCAACTTTTCATATCCACGGCAGTTCGCTGTGTACACTCTAAATGTGTTTGTTTGGCCTTCTACAAGTGTGTTTGTCCTTCGCATACATGCAGGCTCATGGTGTACACTGAGTGCTTATAGCTTTCTGCCAGAAAAGCAGACGCGTCTTTTGACCTGCAAACAGAGATGTTAACATGCAGCCCAATTGCTCTGTCACCCGTCTCCTCTGCAGCCTGTTCCTGCCACCCCGTCGGCTCCGTCCTCTCAGGAGGTAGCACTCTCTGTAACCCTAGCAGTGGGGAGTGCACTTGTAAGCCCGGTGTCGGAGGCCCCCGCTGTGACAACTGCATGCTGGGATACTGGGGGCTTCACGAATACGGCTGCCGTCCATGTGACTGCACAGGGGACTGTGACCCTTACACCGGTGACTGCATTCCTGGGTGAGAGCCACGATTTAATACCATACCCATTATGTATTTTTCCTTAATTAATTTAAGTGATGTCCGGCGTAGAGGTGAGTGAGGTGCATTCTGGATGAATTACACTAAGTAGAGCCCTACCTCTGTCCTCTGACTGGTTTTACCTCTGCGGCACAGCTCAGATGTGGCGGTCTTCTATACAGCCACCGGCCACATGGGACGCAGCAGCAATAATAGTGAGACGGCACTCTTTAGGCTAGAGGAGCTTTTCTCTGCAGTGCACCACTCTGGTGAGCCACAGGTCATATCACACCAAATACACTGCACATCCATCAGCACACACAGATTAAATGCAGCTGTTTTGATGTTGGACTCTATACATCATGAAGAAGTGATTTGTATGAATCTTTTTCATCCTGTTTCATTTTTATCCAGAGAAATGTGAGTGTGTAGAAGTCACACTTGGCAGCCCTAAACTCTTCTGTGCTGCGGAGTATGACTATGGTAAGTGCTATTTGACGGATGGAACTAATTCAGCATTGTAGACATTACTTGTATCATTGAGATCCATCAACTGTTTTGAATGCTTTTTCTTCCACATCAAACTTTGCATTGTTCACATCCATGTTCACTTGCTAGAAGTCTTCTCCTTCCCTGCCTTTGCTGGTGCATTGCTGTGGTTCTTGGCACATAAATGCCACTTGTACATCAGTGAGAAACCATTGGCACATGCACCAGGACACACACAACAAGGACCCACTCACAAAAAACAGAAACTCCACCGGGTATCTTTAAAGAAATGTTGTATTGCACCTCCAGGTCAGAATTGATGCTGCAGAGGCCAAGATATCTAACTTTTAGTCCACAGCCTGGATCTGTAAATGGAGGATCGTATAATTCCCATGTTGCAACTCAATAACATCTTTTAATTAGACTCGCATCTTTCAAAATGCAATGCAGGTTGTCTTTTAATAAATGTGCAGTCTCCAAAACCCAAGCCGAGAAGAAAAATCCTGATGTCAACACATTATTTTCCGAGACTTGAAAAGCTCCTGCAGGACCGAAGAAGACTTGACACAACTGTTTACAGAAACCTGCTAGTGCTCTTCATGACTTGGAACCTGATGTGGATCTGTAGTTTGAGCAGTGGAAGTTGTATCTTGTAGTTGGTAGACTGCTTATGTGTTGAACAGCTGTTTGTGTTGCCTCGGCAGTGCTGGTGGTGAAGGTAATGTCAGCTCACGATAAAGGCTCCCATGCAGAGGTGGAGGTCAAAGTCAAGAAAGTCCTGCACCAGAACCCCCAGATGAAGGTCCACAGGGGAAGCGTTACCCTTTACCCAGAGTCCTGGACCACCCATGGCTGTACCTGTCCCATCCTCAACCCAGGTCAGCTGCAGCCACTTCCAGTGGAAAACTTTGAGTGAACAATCTGCCATCTTTGTGCTGAATAGAGGATCTTTGTCGCTGCTCATGCATGCTTAGAGTGCCAACGTCCTAGCTTCACTCATTTAGATTGGACGTTTACAGCTTAAAGATTAGAGCCATCGCTCTGTTATGAGACTGTCTCACATCTAACACTTTTACAATAATCATTTCTGGCAACATTCTCTTAAAGCCGGCCATAGCAGCACAGTATTATAGTGATTTATTATAGTTATATCATGATTTGCACTCTTTTTTTTATACATAAGGTGATTTTAGTGGCATCCTCAGCAGACTTGAGATTCAGTGGGGTTCATGCTCTGCTCTCTCTTCTCCAGGATCTGAATATGTTGTGGCTGGTCATGAGGACTGGAAGACCGGCCGACTGATGATCAACACCAAGAGCCTGATTAAATCGTGGACTTCAACCCTGGGACGTAAAATTCTCCACATCCTCAGGAAAGACTGTGGCCGCCGGTAGGGCATCGGCAAGAACTACAGAGGGATGGAGAGGTGGAGGATGATCTGTGACATACCGGAGTGTGCAGAAGGAACAGAGGGACTGTTCCAATCGGGCATCGCTTTGACACTAAAATGAAAGCAAAATCGAATGCGTGTGTCTCAAGAGTGCAAATCCTCAGGAAACCGCTACAATGCCACAGTGCTGTGGCAATAAGCACATACTTCACCAGACTACAGTCACTTAAAAGTCAAAAAGAACAAAGAGAGACTTTTAATCTGAACAAAGACAAAGCTGATGGTGGAATTTCATTCCTGTACTGTATACTTTCCAGGTTATTTATAAACGATAAGCAAAGCATGTTAAAAAGTCAATTCCACTTTATTTCCTGGCCAAAGCTCCTTGATGAGCCAGTCATGTCCGACTGCATCAATTGCATTGAGAGACGTTTACTTTGAAATCTTGAAAAGGCGCAGAGTAAATGATCCTTGTCGTCTCACAGGTATTGCCGATAAATCATGAATGAAGTCAACATTCGATTGTGTGTGTGTGAGCGTGGATGTGTGCACTTGATATCCTTGTGCAGGTCAGAACAAGCAACTCCTGGACGAGGGGAGAGGATGACAAAAACATGACGGGAATCAAACGGCTTAATCTGAACAGCTCTGCTCAGCGCCGGCAAACTCGCAAGCCTGCTGTCTGACGAGAGCAAAACACACTCTGCTCCACCATTTCCAGGCCTGGCGTACACGCAACCGGCTCAAACACTTGGGATTGAGTTTGCTGTCACAGCTGGTTCAGCTGCATGAGTGGGTCATTGTCAGGTTGCTCCATTCACATTCTGTGAGGATTTTCTGCTGTCCTTGTTCGAACCCGCTTCCTTGTGCGGAGGAAGAGGCTTCTCCAAACCCATGCTTGTGGGATCCAGTGTGTGTGTGTGTGTGTGTGTGTGTGTGTGTGTGTGTGTGTGAGAAAGAGCACACACTCTCTTCACGTATGCTCCTCTTTTTGGCCCGTGACTCCTGCCGGCCCAAAATAAACATGTATTGAAAGCCATTGACATCACAGCATATCAGATCCAGAGTCCACAGTTCCCAGTTAAGAATAGGTCTGGTCCGCTGTCTCCAAGGAGAAGGACAAACTCTGTGAGAAGACATGATGCATTCCTCCAGCGTGACATCAACGCTCGTGTCCTTGTCCCATAGACTTTACCAAAATAAGAGAAATTGGCTGGTGATTTAGGGTGCATGAATGTACTCTGCCATCAATGTGATATTTGTATTGCTATTTCTGTGTGTCCTATATGTTGTTTTTTTCATCTAAACTGCAAAAACGTCAAATCGGTGTGCTCATTCTTAATGCTTCAGGGAAAAGTCTGTTTCTTTCCATGGTGACATTATGCTAAAATGCAAGACTATGAATAGCCTGATGTGTCTCACTGTAATATCTTCACTAGGGCAGGATGTTTGACTCATGTTTAAGTACCGCCCTCCTTTGGTAAAAGGAAGGAAATACACCTTTATATCATCAGATATTTGCAATGTAATTAAGTATTGGGAGCTCTTATGCACAATATGCACACAGTAATTGATGCAATATTTATAACAATTTATTTCTTACAAAACTGCCTCAAATTAAAATCGAGCAAAGAACTATAGAAATATAAATATTTCATTTCAGTTTCCTCACAAGGTATTAACAACGCATAAAGCTAAGCATCTTTAGGCGAGGTGGTCGCCAAAACCTTTTTTGCACGTTTCTTTTGCATATTTCCTAAAAGCAGCACATGAAAATGTGACTAAAATGGCAACACTACCTTGGTTACAGATATGCCCTTTGTCTATTGGCTCCATCCCTTGGAAAATAAATACTAGCAAGCTCGTTCCATGACACAAGTCTTTTGCCTTTGCTAGAATAATTACCTGGTCGTACTCAAGCAGAGGGAATTCATGTCAGAGAAATATTGCATAATTGCTATCAGTCTGCAGAGGTTTGTTGTCTTTGAGCCGTCACGCTCCTCCTGGCTGGCCTTGACTTTTGGCGCATGATTAGTAGTCGTCTCCCCGGCTCACGACCTCCTTGTAGGTGGGCCTGAGTAGGATGGTGTGCTCGTACTGGGCGGTGTAGCTGCCCTTGATGTCGCAGAGAGGTGGGTACGGGTCTATGATGCCAAGGTCACACAGATTCTTCAACGCCATCAGGTACTTGCTCTCACCCAGGCGGTCCAGCCAGCGGCGGCAGAATGCCAAAGTGCAAAAGTTCTCATTGATCACATTCAGCAGATGTTTAGCCCTTGGAAGTCTGCAGCACGATAATGACACAGAGACCACAGTGAGACAAACTAGAGGATGACTATAGGTGTAAACAATCACTCAGATATGACGCTAATCACAATCTCTTTTGTTAAAATTACAGATTGGCAGACAAAAGATGAGAATCAACCTACAAATAATTTTCCTGAATCAATATTTTCTATTTGAATACGGGGATGAGATAAAAACAGCAGCGCCAACCTTATTGGCACGTGTCCAACATTGAAGTTTTTCATGTAATGTGAGCACTCCATGTCGTCGTGGACTGCACCTCTTCCTGTGCTGCCAAATGTCTCGATGGCGTAAGCTTCACCTTCCTGACAGGCAACAAAAACAGAGCGACAATGAACTTAATTTGGTTGCTGATGTAAAATGTAGAATAACTATGACAGCCTATGCACCATTATGCAGGGCTGAGTGGGTGTGATGTTACTGAAAGGACAAAAACACTCCGGGGGGACTGAGTCAATTTAATAAAAAACCTCAGGATGCCAGCAGCTGACATATTCATCTGAAGTCGATTAAGGACAGTATAGTGTCGTTTGCAGAGCAGCGCCTCGTGTGAGTTGATTGGCCGGGTTTTGTGTCTCGATCAGCGGTTGGCTGTTGTTAGAGTCCCTGTGGTATGAGCTGATAACACTGCAACACCCTCTCTCACTGCACCGATAATCAGTCAAAGTGCTAGCAGCCCTGTGGCACGCCCAGCTGCCACTCTCTGATCACAAAGAGGCGAATGGTCCTGTTACACCAACACACTTCAGCAAAAAATACAACACACAAATCTGCCACCTCAGCAGCAGCCCTCCCTCCCCCATCACCCAACCCTCCTGAAACCATCAGGTAAAATGCTTGACTCAGCTACTTGCAAATTAAAATGCTCAGTCGTCACATCCACATTTGGCTGAGATTAAATAACATTTGCTGCCGTACAAACCTCCATCCTTGTGGCTTCTCCGCCTTTAACAATGGGGACTGTCTTCCCTGAGTGTATCCTGTACTGTCCAATAGAGTGGCCATTGAGATTCCTGATTGGCTTCACTATAAAGAGAACACCACACAGAGGTTGAATGAATAGGAAGCAGCACTGAACCTGTGCATGAAAGAAAAGAGACGATAAATGACCTCCTATTACCTTGATATGTTTTCCCATCTATCTCCACTTCATAAGACTCCATGACTTCCTGAATGGTCTCACCAACATCGCACAGGCGCACATCAATTCCTGCAAACTAAGGCAGAGAGGTGTAAACATGCACCATAAAACTACTTGTAAAGTAGCTACTGTTATATGTTATACTTGTATCTAAATATTAGTTCCTTGAATGTGAATCTGTTCACTGACCACTTTAATGAATCGCTCCTTAAAATCTGAACCAGGTAATAAGAAGAACAATTTTTTGTATTTCATCACTTACTGCAACTTCCTTATCTCCCGATTATTTGATTCTCGATACACTTGGTAGTTACTGTTTATATATATTGTACCTGTTATACTTGTTTTTCATTTTCTATATTGTACACAGTGCTTGCCCAAAATGTGTACAAGTATTATTTTTTTAAGGTAACTTATTTATACTAAAGGAGCCACTAATATCTAGAGCATGAATGATATATTTCCCGTTCTTCATGCCATTGAGTGACTGTATTTGTGCACATTTGCGGCATATTAAATCCACTTTTTTGAATTTGACTTATCCGTTCGCTTTTTTGTTGCTGTGACACTTCAATATTTTCCAATTTTTCTTATCTTATCATTACTTCCTGGTTTTGTACATATCATTTGTGTGTCCCGCTCTGTAAAATGTAATTGTAATACTTTGCAATCTAGACATAAATATTAATGTAACTGTGATCTGAATATGATTATTTTCATTCCTTGGTCAGTAATCAAGACATTTAGTGTAACCAGCAGTGCAAACAAGCACCATGCAGGGGAAGATCTGTAGTACCTTAATACCGGTGTTAGTTGCGTCTCTTACAGCCTCCAGCAGCCTGTCATACTTTGGATTGAATGTGACGGTGAAGGCACAGTCTATTATTCGACCTAAAAGACCAAAAAGTTTGGTTACTCACAACAGTTTCTATGTGGTTGTCATTTTGTAGAAATATTCAGAATTGAATTATCTAAAACGAAAAGTGTAAGTGAATTAACTTGCGAGAACAGTTCATTCCAGGCAGTAAGAATTATAATGCAATCATCATTTTACCACGTCATAAGAAAATGGCAAGTGTGCAATGGCACAGCAGACCTCAAAAAGCACTTAAAACGCCATTAGCGAGCTCTTACCGTTGATGTGCGTTCCAAAGTCAATTTTGCAGACGTCGTCGTAACGCAGCACCGTGGGGTCTCCTGCGTTTGGGGTGTAGTGGGCAGCACAGTGGTTGATGGAGCAGCCGGTGGGGAAGGCCAGGCCTGCCTTGAGCCCGTTTTCTTTGATGAGCCTCCTGGAGCAGTCCTCCAGCTTCTCACTGCGAGATACAGAAAGCAGCACAAAGGGACAATGGGTGACAGGAACAATGAGACTGTTGTCAGGGCAGATAATGAATCCAGAAGAGGTTGAAACCACAGAAGCAGTTCTGCTTTCTTTGATGATTTTAAAACGGTATATTGCAGGCTAGGACAAAGAGGTGCTGAAACCATATCAACGTCAGTCCCAAATGATCCAAGGCAGGTATGAGCAGAGGGTTACGGTAAGTCCATTAAAGGGGGCTCAAGGACAATATCTCAGCGCATGTCTCACCAGATGTCAATCATGGTCATCCCTGGTTTGATCCAGCTCCTGACGTACGAGCGGACCTGCCGATGGGCCTCGGCCGCTTCCCTGAAATCACTCCACATCTCCTCGTTGGCCATGTCCAGCGCCCGCTTCTCTTCGCTGGTGGTCCGCCACGCTGCACTGCGCCTGGTGGGAGGTAGACAGGCACACCGCGGAGAGGAGGAAGTCATTGTTTGCTCATTATACCAATACTTGTAACGAGGACATGACACACTTGTGGGAACCCTGCACAGGTGAATGTCGTGTTGTCGAACCTGACACAATCCCTTTGCTCCTGAACAGGATATTAAATCACACACTAAACATTGCACCTCATCACATTGTCCAAGTGCAAAGCAGAGAGACCCAAATAAAAACTAGGCATGTCACACAGTGGACGACTACTGCCGAGTGTGAGGGACACACACCCGTCTTTCGATGGTGGATATTCACACTCCTCTCCCTTTGGAAAGTCTCCGCTGGGATAGAGCTCACAAATAGGGATTGAGGGAGGGTCAGTCTGTCCCTTCACTGTGGCCCAGATAGTGAGAAGGAGATGAAAGCAGAGAAAAGAAAACACAAGTTATTCTCCCCATGTCCATGACATTAGCATTTCAACCTAGCTAGAGGATACAGTACAGTTCCTGACTTACAGATCTAATCAATCAAGACATCCCCATGAGTAAGCCCGTTGAATTATATTGCAAGAAAAATTGGAGGCAATAAAAAAAAGCTTATATATAGTGGGTTATAACGATATGTAGGACGAATGTGCTACACTGAGAAAAACGGCTTACATCCGTTCTTCTTTTTCTTCTTCTTCTTCTTCTTTTTTCCAGCTGAGTTCTCGCCGTCATCCCCATCTGTTGAAAGCATCATTAGTTTCAGTGCAGTTTGTAAAGTGAGAAATATCGACAGGAGCTTGGGCGCAATTCCCAGTGCGCTACTGAAAATCAGATATCACATTGCAGATATGACCGGCTGAATTTCACCGTGCACTTTCAGGAGCTTAAAGTTCAGCAGTCACCACTGCAGAATGATGAGGATGGTGGTGGTGGTGAGGAGTTACCTTCTTCTCCGTCCTCCTCCCTCTCTTTGTCCTCTAGTGTTTGCTGCTCCAACTGTTTTGTCACATCACCAACACCTCCAACTTCTCCATCCCCCTCAGCTTCATTTGCCCCTGCTACAAAGTCACACACTCATGCATGCATGTGCAGGTGAACATGCACGTGTGGCATACATGCATGGACACACACACACACACACACACACACACACACACACACACACACACAGTCAATTATTTGTGGTTCAGTCATTTCAAGAAGTGCATCCTCTATGATCTCAACTTGGCAATGTCTGTGCATAATTTCTTTCTATGCCTTGGGAGTCAATATCCTCAAGGGCACATGTACCTTGCAGCATAATGATATATAGCCCTTCAACTGAGCTGTGTGGACAACACTTTACTTATGCCAGCTTCAAAAAGTCAGGCTTTCTGAGATTTTTTCTCTTCATATTATGAGGCAGCTTATGGCTCTTTGTTTTTATTCATTTTTTAAATAATACAGTGTTTGTCATATTATTGCACTAAAACTGATGTGGATACTTCTCTTACATCATTTCATTATTTAGTGGGATTTAAGTTTAGTGGGATGAATGAAACATATTTAATCTGTAGTCAAATTAAATTGTATTCCACCAATATCTTCAAATGACAGCTTTCAATCAGTTTTGATGATCAATTCCCATTTACAGAGATTATCCCGTTTCCAAATGAGCTCAGCTCCAGCGCGCTCAGAGTTGGGACAGCTGGTCTCCTGTCCCGCTTCTCTGATGCTTGTGCTCCACATCGAGTGGCAGAGGAGACCATTTTTGCATTATTTATTTTCTAACCGATTCTCTGGTGATGCCTCTTACCTGGTGCGGTGGTCTTACTCCTCTTCTTCTTTCTTCTCTTTTTCTTCATTGACTCTGGGGCGTCCGGGTCTTCTCTCTCCTCCTTCAAGTCATTCCCGTTGAGAAGTTGGAGCTCCACATCGCGCTGTACCTCCGCCATGATCAGCGACTGAGAGATGAAGTGACGCATAAGCTGCTGGGAGCCTCCAGTGGTCAAAGCAGAAACGTGTGCTGGAGGAATCTGAGCCAATAATGAGCTATTAGAGAGCAACAACTTGACCCGAGTAGCCTCGAGGAAGACGATCGTGCACCGTCCTGAGGAGCGAAACTTTCATTTATCATCACATTTTCTGTCGGGGAAATTACATTTTGGCACAAATACACAACACATCGTCAGTTTCCACTTACAGGACAAAAGACCAAGTGACACAGGAAACCATTCATTTGCAAGGCAAGGCAAGTTTATTTGTATAGCACATTTCAATAACAAGGCAATTCAAAGTGCTTCACATAAAACCATTAAAAGCATCAAAACATAAGGCAAAAGAAAAGGAGATTTCAAAACAATTAAGAACATTCATTGAAACAATAAAAACAGTAAAACATAAAAAACAGTGTAAGAAATAAAATACAGGAGTAAAATGCAGAAATGCAGGAAATTGATTAAGCACAATATAATAACAAACAATGTTCTTTATATTCAACCATAATCTCCTTTTCCTGATTTAAATGTCGTCTGCAGTACTGTCGCACTCAGCTCGGCCATGCGCACCGGATACGGGCCGCAAGTCAAACAGCGGACTCGCTGCGGACACCGGGCGTATCCGTACATCGAACGCACCGTTTTTCCCGGTTCAAATACTGCAGGCAGGTAAAAGGCCTACCATTAGGACCCACTCAACAGGGGGCATACAATACAATGGGGTGGGAGGTTCACCTTTCCTCCTGAACTCAGACACACCTGAGACAGCAGCTGATCTACCTCGAGGCCAGCCTTTGTTTGGTAAGTTATCTTTCTTTCCTTTTTAAAATATGTGTAAAAGCATGCTTTTAAGAGTGAAATTGTAGAAACGCGATGTATTCTTTTTAATTCAAGTGTTTTTTTTTAAGGGAATAATGACTTCTTCTGTCGCGCTGAGGGAATTCAGAACTGACCCTTTGTATTTCTTTGACCAGGTGGGCCCCTGATTCATTTTACTGACTTTATAGTTTTAAAGAAACAAGATATTAATCCTGTAGTCAGCAGGATACAGAATGTATTTCTGCAAACTCAGTAACGGGTGTTTTTTTTGGTGTTGTTTTTAAATCTAGTGCCAGATGGATTCATTTCGCCTGGTATGAGATGTCAACCGGGCAGCCCAGCTGTGGAGGGGACAACATGCTGCTGCAGCAGCTGCACAACGCTGCTCCTGGAATGGTCCTGGTCAGTAAACCCGCTGCAGGCTCGACTGAAGGCTGCAGGCTCTGCTCGGTGCGGGTTTTCATGGTTCCCACTGGGTGGCAGCAGCAGTGCTTGCCTTAAGCAGAGGAGGTGATAGCATGAAGGGGATGGGGTGAGGCAGACTGTGGTCAGGTGCTGTCTTTTCCCAGAAAGCCAAACATTTATTATAAAAGTACTTTCGTCGAGCACGCAGTGAGGGGTTCTTAATTACACAAGGGTCGTCTAATTATTAGCCCAAAGTCACGACAGCTGCTCCACTGATTTTTGCTGTAAGATGAAACATTCTCCATTAGTCCATGAATCAAACAGACATCCGAGTCCTATTCACATTGTATTATACATCTCCTTTTCGAAATATCTAAAGTAAATTCTCTGTGTCCTTGTGATAGATGTACATCAGAGGGAAGCTGCTGTTTGTGGGCCACACATTCAGTGGTCACAGCTGCTCTGTCAGGGACCTTCAAAAGCAAATCTCCAGAACCAGGGGAGACTACAGATTAGGTCTAAGCCTCTCTTCAGAGTACAAGTTCAGGTACTACGACACCATACCCAGTGTGAATCTGATGTAAGAACCTGAATCATCGCTGTAATATAGTGCGAATGTAAAGAGATTCAACTTAAAACACTTGTCAATGATCATTGTGACATGTAAAGCACATTCAAGGCGAATTATTGAACTAAAATACATTTAAGTCATAAAGAATTTGAGAAGTTAACTTTTTCTAATGTGTTCATCAGTGGTGGAAGAAGTAGCGGTACTTAGACGCATTCAAATGTTTCCTGAATTAAAAGTATCAAAGTATTAGGACCAACATGTTTATAAAGTACCAAAGTAAAAGTACACATTTGTCAGTTTTATATAATTGGATCAGTATTAATTCGGTATAAATATGCATGCAATACTTTTTATCTGCTTTATGTACTGTTGGGTAGTTTAATCTAAAGGAAGATGGTCCAATGAGAGGTTTGTGACTGAATTACTTTTTTAAAATTTTATAATCCCTGCAAATTCCTGACATGTAATTTGAACGCGAGCATTTCTTCAATTCATGTGATGTGTTCACGTCACATTTTACTGCCAAGACATTGTTAAAGATGAATGACGTGCCTGATGTCTTATTCCTGAACAGAAAAAACAATCGCCTTCCTCGTGTATCACACCAACGGCGGAGAGACGTTTGTACCAAACCACAGAAGACTCACTCACCCGTGTTCCTGTTACCACACACTGAATATGCTCCAGGGACGGGATTATATCCATATTGATCCACTTGTAGTTATTAAAAAGTCTCCAAACTGCATCTACTGTGGGTTAATGCTTTTAGGTTAATGTGCAATCCAACTGCAAAATGCCTCTTTTGCTTACAATGCAACTTGAAGTCACTGATGTTCCTGAAATGCACTTCATTTTTTTTTTTCAACTTTTAGTCTTAACAGGCAACTCATTGGGGCTAAATATCTGTCATCAAAGATCATCAGTGGCAGCTGATGTTTCAGTTTGCTTTTCCATCTTCTGTAAATATAAATGGGAAACATCTGTATTCAATGTAATATTTTACTAGCAGACTTAATAAAAACACCCAAGTATCCAATAGCCTACTGTGTTTTTTTTTCGTGTTTAAAAAAACAATCTTACGTCTTAGGATCTTGACAAGCTGCCATCCATGTCCCTCCCAGAGCTGTTTCCTGAATGAATTTATGAACATGGTGACAAAGTAACATGGTGACATGATGAAAAGCACCAACCATGAATGCTGTTTTTCTTTTAGTTTTACTTCCTCAACTATACATCAAATATAGCTTACAAAGCATCAGCTGCCTCCCACTCATGTTACTAGTCCCTTAATCATACTAGTCTGGATACTATTAGAAATGATGATGATGTGGAAAGATGTGTGGGAGGAAATGCCTGTGTAATGACGAGCACGTCTTCATTCAAGTGTGTAGAAATGCTGATCGGTTGGAAGAGAATGGAATGTGTACAACATTCCTTCAAAGTTCTTGTTGCACTTTCTACTTTTACAGTCACTAACCTTTCTTTGTTGATCGATCTGGCCGCCTGTGGCCCCCGAGGACCCCTAGTGGATTGTTTAAGGAAAGAAAGAGGAAGTTCATTGCTTCACGTCGCTGGCAGTCAGTCGGTGCGGCTGCGATGAGAACGGACTGTGTGCTGCAGGATCGACATGTGTTGCACTGGCAAAAGCGGTCAAAATGTCGCTTATTAACAGATGACTTATTTGTCATCGACGGCTTGAGATGATCCGGACACCAACGGTGGTTACTGGTTCATGACAATTGACAGAAAACAGAAGCGAAGTGCGTGAAGCGATGATTAACTCAGGTAAGTGACTGAAACTCGATGATTGCTCTGGTCAAACATCTTTCCAGTGACAGCGCGGTGGCTACAGACCAAATCTATTTTAAAAAGTGTAATGACGACTGAACCATGTATTTATTTATGTGTCAGTTTATTTTATTTGTTAGGGACAACACAGATCAATTGTTCCACAGCGAGAAGCAGTGCAACGGAAGTAATGTTTGTACTGGGCGTCTAGATCAAGCTACTCTACTTTAAATGTATACAGATAATCAAATGTAGTAAAGGATTCAAGATAAAAAAGCATCAGAAGACAGATTGTGTGCATGTGTGTATTGGACAGGGAAGTGACTGGCAATCGTGATTTTCAGAAATATAGTATCAGTAATTGTGACACACTCTACCCTTGTCCTTGTCCTCAACTCCAAAATCCCCAAATCAAAATTCGTGAGTGTTTTCATAGACTTGTAGATGTTTTTGGTGTCAAACCTGTGGCTTGTTGAATGAGGAAATATGTGCTGAGGGAGAAAACCAACATCCCTCCCTGCCAGCAGGTCAGTGTGTTATTGTTTTGAAAGTTTTAAGGACACAATTTGAGCCAGATGTACCAGGTGCATGACTCGTTGTCGGTGCCTGTATCCCCTCCTCCATTTCTCTCCCACTCTTCATCTGCTCCTCCTCCTCCTCCTCTGTCTGTTGACACACACCATTAGCCGGCTTACTGTGCTGTTGTGTGATTTGAGTGGCAAACAGAAGCCAATGGGATATTTGAACCCCCTGGAGAAGTGGTTTAGTACTTTACAGCAGTTTTACACTAAGCTGTCACTAGGTTAGGATCAGTGCTAGCCGAACACTTAAAGAGTGAACCGTCATCCGTCAACTACTGAAACTGCATCAAATATACCATCTGGATATTCAGAATGAGCTTTTTATTGTGTCGGATTAGATCCACAATCTGTTTGATGTCATTCAGATTTGAAATTCGGGGGAGAAAACTACATAAAATCCTAAGTGCATCGCTCTTGTTTTTTCGGTCCTCAGGCATGCAAAAGCCACCTTTGGCCCCAAAACCAAAGCTGGCCCAGCCCCAGAGGCCAGGGCCGTCTCCCTCAACCCCCCGAAGAGACTGCCTCGCACTCCGGTCTCCTGGCACGCTGAGGAGGGTCAAACCAGTGCTGGCCCCCAAACCCTGCCTCTCCAAACTCACCACTGCTGTGGAATCCAAACCACTCGCTTCAAAGAGTCTGCTCCAGACATCTGCGACAGAAACCCCACGCAATGACGGTCTTCTTAACTCCCAAAATGGAATACAGCAAGAGAACAAAAAGACAGATTGGGATTATATTATTCCCATTTGTCTGTGTAGCCAGGAACACTGCATGTGCATCAGGAACACATCAGCAAACAGAAGGCTTCTCGCTACAGCTCGAGGAACTGTGGACAGCGGCGGAGAGAAAACAGACAATGCTAAGTGCAAAGTGATGAAGACGTCCACTAATGCTCACTTCACGAATCATAAACCTCGTCAAGAATCATTTACTTTAGATAAAGCTGACATCGACACCTGCAGTCCTGAGGTGACATTTCGGCCGTCCCTTCCTCACAGGACATGGAGCGATGAGGCAAACGGTAACGTAATTCCTCAGAGTGCACCTGGGCGTGGACCAGAGGAAGATGCTCTTGGCTCGGAGCAGATATCTTGCGTCCCCCAGCCCAAACCAGTCCCAGCAGCCTCTAGGAAGCCCATCCCTGTACCAAGGAAACCCATGGCTGTCCTGGCCCATCAGGAAAAGGTGGAGAAGGATGGTGGAGAGATTGTAGGCCAGGAAGGGAGGGAAATGAACGTCAAAGAGGTGAAGGTGTCATCAGAGGGGAAGGGCAGCTCATCACCGTCCGTCAGTGGACGTGTTGGACAAACGACGCCTATGTTTCTGTCTGCGAGAAAAGCCTGCCCTCAGCCAGCCCCTCCGCCCAGGAAAAAGCCTTTACTGTCCGCACCTGAGAAAGCAGCAACCTCTGCTCCACACACTCACCCGAAGGATGTGGAGGAGGAAGACCTGGGTTGGGACAGCAGCATCCAGGAGATGGAGGTATCGGTTGACGAGGATATAGAGGTGGAGAAGGAAGGAACGTATGATGAGGAGGCGGTCTACAGTGACATCACACAAAGTCCTCTGTCCAGCAGTCCACTCAATCAACCGGAGCTGAGCCAGCCTCCTGCCGTCACTGTGGCAGCGGAGGACGCGGTGGTCAAAGTGGCTCCCAAGAAGCCTCAGAGAAACAGCAGCCCGATGGCACGGATGCAGAGGAAGGAGTCCTCTGAGGAGGAAGAAGAGTGTAAACTCGGAGATGATGAGAAAAGTCTGAGCCTTTCTATACAGTCTCACGCTTTGAAGGACAGAGTGATGAGGGAGCTGCCTTCGCCTCCGGTCGGAAAAACGAGCAGAAAACTCTTAATACCAGCAATCATCAAGGCTAGCAGGTCCAGCATGGGCAAACAGAGAGCCAAGTCGTTCTCCGGTGCCGACGTCCTTCGCTCCGACGGACAGAAGAGGATCTCTTTCCGGAAACTGCTGGACTTGAAGCTCTCTGTGAAGATGCTTCCCAAGCTGATCGTGAAAGGAGGCCAGAGCTCAGAGTGTAATGAACAAAATGTGGACAGGGACCAAGGCAGATGTCAAAACCTCCACCAGGGGCCCAGGGCTGAACGTAAATTATCCTGCCCGCTGATTGGAGTAGAGCAAAGCGTGGACGGAGATGAGTTTTCTCCTGGAACAGAACAAGATGTTTACTATGAGAACGTGCCTCACTATGAACAGATATCAGACTACATGAACGTGAATGTAGGAGGGGCAGTTGCATCCCCTCGGACCTCCATCTCGCAGCCCGCAGACTGGCAGTATGAAGACGAGGGCATTTATGAGGAGCAGGAGCCATACATGTCCGTTGAGAAAAACTCTGGACACCAACCGTGTCAGACGCCAACAGACTATGACAGGTAGATTATGATGGCTTTCGTTACATGTATCTTTGTCCTCACAGCTGTGATTTCTCTCGTCTTCTGAAAGGAGTGCAGGTAAACCCTGCAGGCTTCACAAAAACATTCAGCCGTGAAATATTTAGTGAACTACGGCAAGTGTTTGTGTGTCATTTGTGAAAAGGGAAGGACACAGAGAAGCACAACACATTGTGTCCTTTGTTGCAGATTCCTGTCAGGGGAGTTAGACAAGTATACTGGGACGCGTGCTCGACCTCGTCAGGGGTTGATGAATTGTGCGTTGACTGATGATTAGATTGCGCGTACTAACTTTTAACAATACACTTCATGCCATCAATTGTTATCAGAGGCAACTCCAACACAACTTTTGACCAAGAGGGCAAGAGTGTGTGTATTTACGGTAGTTCAAAAGCAGTTTTGATGATTTTTTATTTTTTTTATTTAAGGCTAAGAGGACACTTGGGGCACATATTCAGTGTTTTTGTTATCAGGCGCGACAGCGTGTGGCTGGTATTGTTTTCACCTTGTGAGTCCGTGTGTCGTCATGGCAAAAAGTGATCTGGGAGACACTTTAATGTAAACTACCACAGAAGTGGTTTTGAGCACTGTGCAATGTGTTTATATGTCTGTCGACGAAGCTTTAGAGGTGTGTAGTTTATATTAAACTGAAGACAGAGTATGAAGATGGGTGTGGTCTGAGCCAGGGACTCTAGTTTGCTCAGGTTTTGAGAGATCTGTTGCTGGGATTTTTGCCGATACTCAATTACAATGGAGGTGATTGAATTCCATTTGTGATGCTCAAAGCTATGAAAAAGTATATTTAAAAAGCAGTGTGTCTTTCTATAAACCATGTTCATGTTACTTTGCATTATCCACTGAGCCCACTGTCAACTGTTTTAATTGAAAGTCATTTTTAATCAAAGAAACGGTCACTATAAAGCAGTGAGATTCATGAATAAAGACACTTCTGTTCCTTTCCTTATAAGATTTATGATTGCTCAAAACCAAAAAGTAAAAACTATCTGCATGTGCAGATATAGAGGAGCTCTCTGGAAGGTGAGAAAACATATTTTTGAGTGAACCAATTCTCACACCCCATGCACAATTCTGAGCTTGATGCTCAATTAGCTCAGCTCAACTTAGCATGTTTACATTCTTGTTAGTAGTGTTTATAATTATCCCTCTATGCAGAGAACTCATAATCTGCGTCATGAATGACCAGTGAGCAGAAGACAGTTGGGGAAAAAAATCTGATTACAGTTTGTGTAACTGTGCACTCTGCATTGCACAGCTTAGTGTTTCGCCCCTCTTGAGCTCAAACTGTGCAACAATCAAAAAGACGTTGAGCAGCTCACAAACAGAGACCAGCTAAATGCATGAGCCATCGTAAACGTACTGTGAAGGACCCACAGACTCCGGCTTATTGGGTTTGCTGCTCAGCCTCGGCCTATTTCTTTCTCTGCAGTTTTGTTCAGGGAGGGGCTGTTGTCTCGCATGTAGTGCTCCCTCAGGGAATTGTGGCATTTTAGATACGTAGTTTCCTTTTGCTGCAGCTCCCTGTTAGCTGTTCAAATGCTGTCATTTTAAAGCTGTGGTTTGCAGTTCTTCTGTTTCTGTTGCATAAGTCTGGCATCATGTGAGCGTGTTAATGGTTATCATTAAATGTTTTTTTTCCGGTTGCGTCAAGTGGTACTATTTCCTGTGTGCTTTTGTTTTATGACTCCCACTTGATCAGAGCAGGAAATGTTTGACTTGACACCTTCAGATTATGTGCTGACACAAGTGTTTTTTTTTTTCTTACAAACCTCATCTCTTTCCCCCTCTTGTATACCGGTGTATATAGCGTCCTCTCTGTCTTGTACTTTTTTATACTGATCATGCGGCATGTGGACGATGTGGTCATCATGTGCTGCATTCAATGTTTTAAAATAAATGCCTGCAGCTTCTTCTGTCTGTCCAAAACACCTGTAGTGTGGTTCGTTCATGCTCTGGCGTCTGCTTCTATTGACCTCTAACCCTAATATCCCGCCCATGTTGACAGAAGCTCTGTCGATGAAGAGGTGACGCCCCTGGATGATGGCCCCTCGGATGAGGACATCTTGATCAACACCTCAGAGGACGACAGCAGCTCCAACTCGAGTAAAGGAGACCCTGAACAGCCAGAGGAGAGTCCGGTGAGAAGCAGACAGATTTATGAATTCAGTTCCTGGAGGTGCTCAGAAATACTTCCTGGAATATTATATGCAATATTATGATTCACAGCGTGCATCTGCTGTGAGTAGCTTTGCAGTGAACAACACCAGGCTCTATTGTGGTGCATTGCAATTCTAAGTCTGTGTTTTTGCACCTTTTCTTAGACGCAGAGTGCACAGAAGAAGAGCAAGATTCACCACATCGCCACAGAAATTATGAGCTCTGAGAGTGTGTAAGAGTCTGAATTAGTTTTTCTTGAAGTGTAGGTTCACTCAAATTATGAACTAAAAAAAGTTTTTATCACGAACATCGAGAGGTGTTAAGCCATGGGGATGGTTTGTTTTTTACTTGCCCAGGTTTTGAGGTTTCTGCCTCCACCCCAGTACAATCAACCGGTATAGTTGTATTAATGCTACGAGCGCCACAGATTAAATCCATTCACCCCCACTGTATTATGGAGAGACGTACACCTCAAAATCTTGGCAGGTAATCAAAAATGATCAGCCGCCACTAGATAAGTGAGGTTTGTTTTTTTGGTCTTTTGTGGAAGAGACTCTTTTCTTCCTCTGTAACTATTTAATCAATCATAACATTATAAACTTCTTTAACTTCTACGCTCTGTGTTTTTCTAGGTTTGTTGATGTCCTGAAGCTGCTTCATGTCGTAAGTACCCCCCCACACGTCACCCTTTTGAGTTATTTGCGTCACACTTAAACAACACTTGTGTTTTCTGTGACAAAAGGAGAGTGTGAGTGTTATTAGAGTTGTGAAGTGGGAGAACTCTGTCTTTGCTAAAATTATACATCAAAAGACATTTTAAACTTCATAAGTGGGGAAGAAAATACAGTGAGATAAACTTCCACATTGAAGGTTGAAATAAAATAGTTTGAATATATTTTCTAAGCCAACTAAATTTGAAATTGTTAAATAACAGGACAGCAATTGACCACATGTGAAATAATGTTCATTAAAGGCTTCTCAAAAACATAAATATTGAACAAACTGATATTTGATGGTTTTAAAATGAATCCCCCATATTTATCGAAACATATGAAGCGAGCCACACGGCATAGTGTTGAGAAAGTTGTACTTCGGCTCTATGTGTTTTATCTGGTGCTAGTCTACTGTGTGAGCCCACATTCTCCATATGTGTTTGATTATGCCGGCCACAGGGGCACACCCCATGCAGGATGAGACCTAACTCCCTTCAGTCTCGCACCGCACAGCTCACATTCCTCGTGGTTTTTCCCGGCTTTTTTCCGACAATAGTGTGATCTGACGGTAACACTGGACCTCAATGGATTCATGTTACCTCCTTGTGATGTTTTGAGATATTTAATCTGTAACCGATCCAAGCCAACAAAATGATATGATCTGGTTTCTGTGCTGCACTTCCCTCAAAGATATGTTTGAGAAATATGAGTGATTGTCAGATCAGCGTAACTCTAACCGACTTGTAATCTTGTAATGTCACAACAGAAACCCTCTACTGTTGCAGCCACTAAGTTGCTTTGCATGTGATATAAAATGTACAGTAAATAAAGGAATGAAGGAGCACAATCCCACATGTAAGTTATAAACTGGTTCACTCTCTCAGACAAAAAAACAAAGGCAGTTTATTATAATGATTGATCTTTTACGCTGTTTAATCACAGCTACAAACACAACCACAGTGGGTTAAAAATTCAACTTATAACTGCATATCAAAAGCAGACAAGCCTAAAGAGGACCCAGCACAAGTTGTATTATGAGAGCAACTGACAGGGATTAGACATATCTAATGCATAGAGGGCCGACCTACTGCTAACCGGCATGCAACCAAATGTAACGCTGGTTACTCTCAGCATTAACAATACAATTGTATTTATTGAATTAAAACTGCTTTCGGGACGCGGGGATAGCGTCTTCCTCATCGTATCACTCCGCCAACCTTAACCATTACTAAAACTACAGGCAAGGTGAGGCATGTTATGCAGTGCCTTGTCTAACTTAAGGAACAGAATAGAATATACAAATGTAGTCACCATTAATTCAATCATGTAAATGATTTCAATAAATCTAAAGAGGTCATCTTCATTGTATTTCACCTTACTCTAATATGACCCACCTTTGTGCCTGTGTTCACAGTGTTGGTTTACCTCAAAGTCCTTTTTAGTATTTTTCAGCTTTATTTCTTTATTTTCACAAAAAAAGGACAAGGGGGAGCAGATGTTTGGAGAGATAAAGGTCTCGAAACAAGATTGTAATGGGACTGAGTCACAAACAATGACTCCTCACAGCAGAGCACAGACAGGAAGTGCTTTGGTCTCTGCAGACTGCGTGGAGGAATGGAGTCCAGCAATGAGGCTCAGTCATACCAAGTTCAAAAGAATGTAGAGGTTCATTCTCCATCAGTACCAGGCACTCAGCCAGCTTTTCACAAACTGATCGATGATCACGCCATTTTGTTTGTTTTTATCGGAGTTGCGAGCTCAGCGGTATTTTGCGCTACTGCTATGCACTGTGTGCTGTCGCTGTCTCCAAAATGTCATATCTCTGGGAACAGAAAGATAAGAAAAATGTGAAACATTTTGAAGTGAAAACATGCAAATTAACCAAACTGAAGAACAACAGCTTCTTGTCCTCCTCGTTGTTGTCTACTTAACACACAAAATATTCACTTGCTGCTGATTCAGTCACGTCTGCATTGTCATCTTTTCTTGTCTTGTGAATCATCCAGATTTTTTTCTTACCAAATCCTTTTCCACATGACGCACCTCCTTCGCTGTCAGATCTCACACATGTTAACCACAGGAGCTCTCTACTGGGTGCTCAGTCTGCAAGCAGTTCTATTTGCCACGTGTCCTCATAAACCACCAAAAAACTCTGTCATCAGAAAAGGAAGCAGAGACAGCACCCTCAGGCTCTCTTGTTCTCCTTTTTTTTTTTTTTTTTAGTTCTGATTCATGATATGGTGGGAATTTAAAAATGCTTAATGCGAGTCAGGTGTGTGTGTAGGTCATAGGTCAGCACTCTTTATCTTTTACACTGAAGGTTTCTGGAGCTTATCTGGTGTGTAGTGTTGTTTTCGGGAGAGTGTTGCATGCTTTGTAGAGCAGTTTTAAAACCTCTATTTGTTTCTACAGTAGTTCATTGAGATTCACCTCTCGGGTTTTCCCCTGTGTGCCTGAGTTCCTTGTATTTGATCATCTGACTCTTTATCTGTCTGACTGTCCACAGGACTTCCGTGACGCAGTGTCCACAGCGTCTCGTCAGAGCGGGAAGGCTGTGATCGAGGAGCGTCTTCTCAACCAGATTCTGTACTACCTCCCGCAGCTCTACGAACTCAACCAAGACCTGCTCAGAGAGCTGAAGCAGAGAGTAGCCAAATGGTACAACAGAATCCCGAAAAAGTGTTTCTACGTGTGTATGTATTGATCACAGTTAAGATTTGCTGCATATCGCCCAGCCCTAGTGTGTATACTGTATATGTGTACATATATTATCACTATTACAGTAATGCAGCTACAGATACATTCATGAGGAGGTGTCACAGCATCTAGTTTGATCTCTTCTACTTTATTCTATGTAAAGGGATGAGCATGCACAGCTAGCAGACATTTTCCTGAAGAAAGGGCCCTATCTGAAGATGTACTCCACATACATCCGCGAGTTTGACAAGAATGTGGCTCTACTGGAAGAGCAGAGTAAGAAGAACCCGGCATTCGGCGCAGTGGTTCGGGAATTCGAGGTAACGAGGCTTGCCTGACCTGTTTTCTCCGTCTGAGGGGGCGTGTGTCTGTTGGCAGACTGAGGTTCCATTGTTTATGCATGTGTATGTGAAACTTGTGTCATCTATAACAGGTGCCTTTTTTTTTTTTTTTGTTGAAGGCCAGTCCCCGCTGTGCCAATTTGGCTCTGAAGCATTACCTTCTGAAGCCTGTTCAGAGGATTCCTCAGTATCGGCTGTTGCTCACAGGTACATCTGCATTTTCATGACATTAATCGCTCATCACGTTCATTCCCAATATATGTAGATGAGCTTTATTTCATTCCAAATACACTTCCTTGTAGTTATTGACTCCTGACATTGCATGTCAGACCAACCTGTAATGTGTCATTATTAGCATCCTGCTGCCCTCTGGTGTCCAGATAAACAAAAATACTTTGGAATTTGCTCCTTCAATCCCCGTAGAATAAGATTTTTGAAGTGCAGCCCAAATCAGATTTGGTGACGTAACACGAGCTTTAACATGAGTGAGCTTAGTGTTGCAGGAGTCTAATGGATCGGGATCGCTCCGTCGGGAGCAGAATGTGAAGAATGTTCCTCACGTCGCTGTTGTATAATTTAATTATTTAAGCACCTGCAGACCTTTTCATCCAGGATTTTAATTTCAGATTACGTTTCAGGAATTTCCTGTACAACACTGAGCACTTGTAAACCAGTGTACAAAGTAGTTTCTACTGTTGACCGTGACTCTAAAATGTTTGTTATTGTGTTTCAGACTATCTAAAAAACCTGTCTGAAGACTCCCTTGATTACAAGGACACACAAGGTAAACCAACAGTCTTTTAACATCTGTATACTGTTCACTAAACCTCATGGTGTCAGTGGAATGTAAACATTGTCTGTCATGTATGTGATGTACACTTTTTCAAATTTGTATCCACTCAGCTGCTCTTGAAATAATGAAAGAGGTGGCCAATCATGCCAACGACACCATGAAACAAGGGGTGAGAACCAACAAGAAATCAGCCATATTGATTAGCGTGTTGATAAAATGCTCCGTACGGGTTGCTGATGTCCACTTTGTTTCTCTCAGGATAACTTCCAGAAGCTGATCCAGGTGCAGTGCAGTCTGAACGGCCACCATGAGATCGTCCAACCTGGACGGGTAAGGCCATGAACATTTTTCTTGGAGTTGTTTCGTGTGTTGCTCTTTTATATATAAACTATTTGTAAATAAACTTACATTATTTTGTTACATTAATAAGATGGTGACGGTTTTTGAACCTCACCTCATTTACATGGATCCCCAAAGCCCTAATCCATAAATGTAAAATGTATGTATGAATGAATGACAGTTGTGTATTGAATGTTCACTGACACTATATTATCAGTTATTACATTTTTAAGCCATAAAATGTAGGACTTCTTGTCATTGAGAGTACAATATTGTAGTATTTACCATCATTTCCTGTAAATAACATTAGCAAAATGACTACACTATTTTTATCATGTGTATCAGTGTTCATTTTAACACTGACATTTTTAAACTCAAGAGTTCGAAAATAGTTGAATCATGAATCAACAAACGTGACTGAATGATCTTGTGACATTGTTATGCTCCAGATCTTCTTGAAAGAGGGCACCCTGAAGAAGCTGTCAAGGAAGGGCATGCAGCCCAGAATGTTCTTCCTGGTACAGTGAAACACCCGTATCTTCCTCCTCTAATTTAAGCTGTATACATTATCATGGTAATACTGCAATGAGACAATCTACTGCACACGCTCCTACCTTCAGTTAAAAGGTGTGTTCTGTGAAGCTGGTTTTGTTTTTCAGTGAAGGCTTTCTTTTCTAAGTAAGACGTTATATGTTCATATAATTGATTTGCATTGAAATCAATTTGTGTTTACCAGTATTTTCTTAATCATACTTTGAGCTGCTCTGTAGGGTATTAAAAAAATACAGAAATGGCAAAAGGTAAATTGTGTTTCTTTGTCATGTCTCCTTCAGTTTAACGACACATTGCTGTACACCACTCCTGTCCAGTCAGGCCAGTACAAGTTCAACAACATGTTCTCTCTGGCTGGGATGACGGTGAGAACTTCACTCTTTATACCTATACACTCTTCCTCTTTTCACACATATGTATATGTATGTATATATATGTATATATATATATGTATATGTGTATACACTGTATATTATCTCAGGATATGTTCTTCGCTGCCTTCACTGCTCACAATGAAATAATTGCAGGTTAGCAAACCAAGCCAAGAGGCCTATCAGAATGAGCTGAACATTGAGAGCGTGGAGCGCTCCTTCATTCTCTCAGCGAGGTAATAATCAGGAACAAAAGATATTCTCTTGGTAATTTAAGGTGCTTAAGAACATGTGTTGTTTTGTTAGATACTGTGTAGGTGTGTCGTCACACTGTTTTCTCTCTGCAGTTCGGCCTCAGAGAAAGATGAATGGCTTGAGGCCATCTCCACGGCAATCAGTGACTACACCAAGAAGAAAATCAGCTTTATATCTGGCAAATTTCCAGAAGAGGTAAAGAAAACTATTTCAAGTGAACCTCGTACATATTCTGTTTGCAGTGTGTACTTTGTTATAGTAATGAACACAGTCTATTTTATAGTGTAAATATGAGCGAAGAGAGTTAACTCCTTCATATTTTAATATTCAGGTAGAGCTAAGAGATTATGGTGATGGTGCTCCTTTGGGATCCAAAGCCCCGATATGGATCCCTGACCCACGGACCACCATGTGTATGATCTGCACCTGTGAGTTCACCCTAACATGGAGGCGACATCACTGCCGTGCATGTGGAAAGGTAAGAAAGAAAAAGTCTCTCCCATCAAAAAGAGATGTAGTTTCTGAAATATAGCTTGAATCAAAAAAATGAGAGATGCAAAAGAAGATGGCTTATACAACTGCACATGTAGTAAAATAACTTATTTTATGCTTTATCATCCCATCAGGTGGTGTGCCAGTCATGTTCCTCCAACAAATGCGCTCTTGAATACCTAAAGAACCACTTGGCCCGAGTGTGTAACCAGTGCGTCCCTGTTCTTCAGCTGCAGAAAAGTAAGTCTTGCTTCTGTCTAACATTGTTTGCGATATGAATCAAACACTGTCATCCTAATTTTACGTTGTCCTGGGCGTAAACATCAGTATAGATTTGACTCAGGTCATCCACTTGTTGTATGTATTGTCTATGTATTCAACCAGTGGTTCACAAACCCTTTTCAATAACCTACCCCCTTAGAGATATTTTTTAATTTGTGCAAAACATGACTGTACAAACATAATTGTCAACGTCATTGAGTTTGTTGCAGCAGCTGACAGTTTACGGCAGTTAACGATTGCATTGGAAATAGAACTATTGAACATCAAATATGGTTTATCAAATTTATATTTACAGTTTAATTGATATTATTATTATTATTATTATATTTGTTTTCGGAATTATGCATGGCTGATATTTGTTAAATTATTCAATTTTTAAAAACTCTCAACCCCCCTGCAGTACTCCAAAGCACCCCTAGGGGCACTAGAACCCCATTTGAGAGACACTGTATTAAACAACTACATGTTCCACATTTGTGTGCATCAGGTGAACGAGCCCAATCAGCGGCTCAATCCCCCGGAAACAGAGGTACCTTTGCGTTCCCCAGGAAGCAGAAGAAGATACCCGCAGCACTCAAAGAGGTGATGATTGTTTTGCCGTGATCAAGGCGCACTGTTGGTGATAATGATCTGATATCTCATCAGATGCTTATTTTCTTTTTTTTTCAGGTGACCGCAAGCACAGACAACTCCTCAATGAGTGGGTACCTGCAGAGGTCAAAGAGCAATAAGAAGCAGGGGAAGAGGCTGTGGTTCGTTATCAAAGACAAGGTCCTGTATACATATGCTGCAAGTGAGGTAAGATCTCCTACTTTTATCAGTGAAAGCCCAGTGTCATGTTGTAATTTAACCAGCCGGGATTGATTTCATGTCCATCTAACATCAGCCTTGTGTCTTTCTGCAGGACGTTGCAGCCTTAGAGAGTCAGCCCCTGTTAGGGTTCATGTTGAAAGATGATTCATCACAGAAGTTACAGTTTAAGCTTTACCACAAAAACACACTTCACTACATTTTTAAAGCTGACGACCTCCAAACGGCACAGAGGTACAAAGAAGGGTGCTGCTTATTGTTGCATATAGTGACAGTAATGATAATACAAATAATACTTATTTTTTATTCTTTTTTTTTTAACAGATGGATCGACTCATTCAAAGACTCCACGGTGCTTTAATATTGGTTGACAGTGTGTAGCTGTTCAACATACTGTTTTACCTCAATGCTGTGAATTCTGCAAAAAACATCTGGAGACACTATAATAGTTTCACTGAAATCAAATCCAAATATAGTATTTTATTACTTGTATCAGTGTAGTTACCTTTTACATAGTTGAATTGGCTGTGTTAGCTTTGTATGTCAACATGATTTTATTAAATTTACATTTATGAAGTTTTGGCAATTTAAGAATCATATGCCCAAATTATCTGGAGCTATTTTAGACCTTTTTTGGTTACATTTAAATTTTTTTTAATTTTCTTTTAGTAACCAGCTTGCATCTCCGCAGCACAGATTTGTTAATAAAAACTATTGTCAGTAGATTTGTAATGAATTATGTCATCACATTTTCATCAACATTTACCGATTTTAATTTTTAAAGGTCAAAACAAATCATATTGAATGTTTGAGAATGATTACTTTATTTCACACCAGTGTGTGTCTTGTTGTAGAACACACAATGTGCACTCGTCATGCTTGTGTAAGAAGGCTTCACCTTACATTCGTTTTCTGTAACTCTGAGGCTAACTTAAGAGTCTTAATGGTGTGTCAGGGGATTGTCACTGTACAATAATGGGTAATGCACTTAAGTAACTAAACCGGCTGTATATATTATGTCCCTACACACATCTTCTGTAAATAAAGACTAATGTAAATTCAATGTAATCAAATTTCCATGAATCTCACTTTTATTATTGAAATTCTGTGACTGTAATAAATTGTTTTACTGTTCTTTTTGTCATGGTCAACTGTGGAGGGAACAAACAAATTGGCTGCACATTAAATGGTGGAAACGTAATCGTAAGCAAACAGGGAAATAATTACATAAATACTCTTTGTACTGTAACTGAAAGGTATTTTGAGTAGATCATATCTCACTGGACTTTAAAATCACATTCATCTCTGTGTAAAAATGTGGTTTCTATTGCAGAAATACCAGCAAGTGTACAACTGGATCCTTGAGTAGTCAATGTTGAGCAGGTTGATTTGCATTGTTCACTATATTATTGATCTTAAAACAATGAAGCCGGAACTTCTCAGACATCTAAATTCATTGCATTACATCCAATGATAAAGTCAATCCTCTGTTAAAGCTCAGTTCAGCACAACTTTGTGTGGTTGTTCTGATTAATGAGTCATGCAGAATTGTTAATACAATCACTCGTAATACACGGTGTGATATAGATATATATGCCATTACTCCTGTGACAAAAAAATTAAGCCAATTAACAATTACTGACAGGTTGACGTCTCTCTCACACACAGGGTATGAGCCACGGCTACCAAACTGCGCATGTGCGTAAATCGTTTATTGATGAAAAAAAGGTCACGAACTCTGACCCTCCCACCAACTGCAACAAACATTTAAAATAGTAATATATTGAAGACTATACATTATCTGACTGAACAGATCCTTATCCGGTAAGACATATTTACTAATGTGGACGCACGAGAGATTCAAGAACGAGACACGAGTGGCCAGTAACACAGGAAGAGAGGGAGTGTTCAGTAACGGTAGGTCTACAGCAGGGAAGCAACAGTTAGCTACCAGTTAGCAAACAGCTAGCATAGCGCGTTAGCGCTGTCGTCAATTCAAATTAGGCAAGTATGCAATCCAATTGGTATGTATACGCGACTGCACATCTGGCACTGTACATAATATTAACGCTGCATGTTAACGGGTAGCTATTAGGTAACAGTGATATTGTTAACGGGTATGCTAGTTAGCCAACTAGCTTCGTCAGGTCAGCTAACTAACCATGTTACCGTTAGCTGATGTTAGCTGCACTGCTAGCGTTGCTAGTTAGCCTCTGCAAACTAAACAGCCACAACATTAAATTAAGTCCGACTGTGAGACCGGCGCGTCGTAGTGTTAATCATCATTATTTGTCTTGTTGATTTCCTGATTAAATGGAAGTCCAGTGCCAGAATTAATGCGAATTTCGCCCCGTTGTGAAAACCGAAGTCCCGCCGTTTGACTCTGCGCTTTGGCATCATGGGCCCTGAACCCTAGCGTGCTTTAACCCTTCAATGTTGACCTTTCACCCACAGGAAAAGAAATACCTTTATCTTCCGTATCGATTTTAAATAGCTGGGCTGTCAAGAGCTTGTTTGTGTTTACTACTGCAGCTTTACCACTCGTTCGTTGAAACGCATCCGTGATATTACGCCGTATTTAATACTGTACAGTTTCGAGCTAGCGCCTCCTAGATTAGTTAGGCCATAAACTAACATAAGTTAGTTGCACGCATTATAATAAATCAAATGTTCTACATTACCTGTCAACACACATAATTCCAAGCTAATTTTGACTGAGGCTAGCTCTTAAATGTTAAGAAATATCAATCACGTGTTGGTCAGAAATATCTTCGAGCTAAAGGGAAAGATGACGTTAAACTAGCAAACAGGATGGATAAGAGTAGCATTAGTTATAACGTACGTGAGATAATTAGGTGTTTGTAAGACGTACTAGTTCCTAGTGGTCACCTTAATAACAGCTCTGAGGTATGAAACTGTGTATCAAATTGAAAATATTTTAAATCCGAGCTCCGGGTGGCTCGAGACACATTAGTATATAAAACATGCTATTTACACATGTGGTAAAAGTTATATGAACTGTTTTATGCGATCAAAATTACACACAGAACTAAAACGTCTGTTAAAAGATAAGGCTGGTTATATTCTATTGTTAACAAGATATCATTAAAGACCAAAACAAACATTTCATTGATCTGATAAATTCGTTTTGTCATTGTAGCGTGATACACCTTATTCATTAATAACTGTCCACTGTTGCCCAGAAGCTTTACAAAAAACAATTGAGCCCCACCGTTGCACTGGGTGTGTTGTTTCGTCATTAGCTTGAACATAGGGCACTGTAGTTTATTTTGTGCCAACCCTACATACACTGACCTGCTTCTGTAAATACTTGCAAGAACACTTCATGTGTACAAATCTGCGAACAATTGTCACCAAAAAAGCACAATGTTCTACTACAGTGCCCCGCTGTTTTGATTGCTTATCCTTTAAAAAAATGGGACTAGATAATTAATTGCCTGTTTAAAAAAGTTGTATACATGGGTTTTGATGGCAGTAAGAGAATAAAAGAATACTGTCATCCTTATCCTTGAAGGTATTCTTTACCTGGCCCAAAGTTTGCTTTAGTACGACATAAAGTAAAAGATATCCTCTCTCTACAGGTGTCCATGCCTCATGGGGCGCTGATGTGAAGACCAGTACAAGAAGGTGCGTGCGGTATCAGAATGGATGGACAGACTCAAAGGATTCAACTTGTGTCAGCAGACAGCAACATGGCATTAGGACACAGAATCCAGGTGACGTGATAGCCTGTCCAGCACTAGAACAAGCTCTTCTTTTTTTTTGTTTGTGTGCAAATAAACTAAATGTGCACATCATCTTGGCATGATTACTAGATCCAAGATCAAAGAATAGCGGATGGTTTAACCTAGCACTGTCTTGTATTAGCACAATTTATCCCTACTGCTCCACCAGTTTTTGTATTTAAATTTTATTTAAATTGTATTCCTCTATCATATCATTAGCCAAACTTCTCCCGCACTCTTTCTGCATACAGTCAACACTTACTCATTTTTTGTTTTGTTTCTATTTATTTTTTTCTACTAGATTGTAACTGATCAGCAGACTGGCCAGAAGATCCAGATCGTCACAGCACTTGAACCATCTTCCCCAGGAAAGCAGCAGTATATCCTAACGAACGCTGACTATTCCTCTGGTGGGAAGGTGATCCTGGCCAAGCAGGAAGGTTCTCCCAACAAGGTCATCCTCACCACTCCGGACGGCTCTGGGGTTAACCAGCTGCTGTTCGCCTCCCATGATCTGGCTGGGCAGCAGATTCAGGTATTACCGGAGGATATTAGTGGCCTCTCTTTGGTCGGTTGTGATAAACAAATAACTGGAAGGTCTTATGACCGAAGCATGAACATCTTTAGTGTCAGTCTTAACTTAACGCAATGTTTGCTGTATTCAATTATTCTGTTCTCGGGTTGTTTGTCAGTTTGTGACTGAAGGTTCAGACCAGTCCCTTGTGAAGTCTGTTGTGGAGTACTGCGTTGTCTGTGGGGACAAGGCCTCAGGTATAAATTAAGTTTAATTTGCTTCAACATTATGCCTTTTGAGCAACAGATATGAGCAAGCATTCGCTGACCTGATCCTGTTTTCTCTTTTTCTCTCTCAGGGCGTCATTACGGAGCTGTCAGCTGTGAGGGCTGCAAGGGCTTCTTCAAACGCAGCATTAGAAAGAACCTAGTGTACACGTGCAGGGGCTCCGGAGAGTGTGCCATCAACAAGCTCCACCGAAACCGCTGCCAGTACTGTCGACTGCAGCGCTGCATATCTCTGGGCATGAAACAGGATTGTAAGAGAGTGTGATATTCTTCACAAACAGCTGTAGATATGTCATCAATGTCTCGCTTCCATGAGGTCTGATGTCTTTGTTTTGTCTTATCTAGCTGTGCAGTGTGAGAGGAAGCCTGTTGAAGTGACCACAAGGGAGAGATCCGTCAACTGTGCAGCCTCCACTGAGAAAATCTACATCCGCAAAAACCTGTGTAGTCCTCTGGCTGCCACACCCACTTTTATGTCTGACAAAGAAACTGCTAGGTACAGCCACTTACTCTAATTTACCAGTTTATTAGATGCACCTGTACGGTCTAATATAACACAATAAATAACCCTGATGTAAACAATATCTTTGTGTAATATTTTTGTTAGATTATAATAACTGTGGTGTTCTATTGGACTGCATCATATTAAAACTTGTTTCTTATATTTTTTCCTCACTAGAAACACTTCTTAACATAATGTCGTCCAATACAACATCGTCCTCTCTGAAACACTTGTCTTTTTCTCACCAGTATAAGATTAAAATGGAAGAAAGATGGGTTCTGTTGCATTGGATTGAATTAGATTGCACTCATGTAACTAATAAACTGATTTGAGTTATGACTTGATCACATTGCACGGTTCTATATTACATAATGCAATGTGGAATTTTAAATATCTACACTCAGGTCTACAAGTTTGCTTGAGTCAAGCATGTTGCTCAACATCCAACAACCCTTCTCCAAGATGGAAAACACCATCTTGATTCCAGCATCCCCTGACAAGGTAACGCTGATGCAGCCAAATGACGTATTACTGAAATCACTCCTAGCCCGTCCTAAATATTAAAGCCTCTGAGCATATTGCAGTGCAAACAATGACTTCTTAATGACTGCTGACTCAACAGGTCGACCAATCTCAAGGGGACCTCGGCACGCTGGCGAATGTCGTGACATCCCTCGCCCACCTCAACAAGGCCAGGGAGGCATGTGACGGCGGCAATGACCTGATGGGAGACGAGACGCTCAGCAACGGGGACAGCTCCATGACGGACATCCAAGGAGATGAGCAAAGTGCAAGCGATATCACTCGGTGAGGGAGATGTCATAAAGAGTCAAGAGGCTTTGATACCAACCAGTAGTTGTTTCTGAATAAGTTGATACATGAACTACAGATTGGCATTGGCACTGGAAAGAAACCCAGGGGCTGTTTTTTTTATTATTTGTTCGTCACAAACCTTTTAATAGAATTTCTTACAAGGCCATGTGGTTTCTGACTCCACTCTTCAGGACTTGATTAGATTCAACTGTAGTCAATCAAAAATGAACCACATGTCAAGAGTGTATTAAGTGCTGCTTTGAGTCGTATCATGCGTCTGTGTCAGCTCCATTATATTAGATGACTAACACAAAACGTGGATCTTTCAATGTTAACTTTTTGTGGTCCTATTTTGTCTCCAATTAGAGCTTTTGACACCCTGGCTAAAGTCCTGCACCCTGGCGATGGCCCAGCGGCAGATTCCTTGGAGGCCACAATGCAGCTGATGTCGGGGGACCAGTCGGGTCCTGTGGTGGAGTTGGAGGGACCTATACTCTCTGACAGCCATTTCCCTTTCAAGGTAAGAGCACCGCCACTGACTTCTAAGCTCAGGATAAAACCCCTGCTTGTGTTTTCATGAGCTACACATATTTTATATCAACTCTGCAGTCGTGTGTTCTTCATTTACTCCACAATTTGTTTCCTACAGCTTATGATGCCTTTGCCTGTGCCAGAGTACCTCAATGTCAACTACATCTGTGAGTCAGCTTCCCGGCTACTTTTTCTCTCTATGCACTGGGCACGCTCCATTCCTGCCTTTCAGACCCTTGGGTAAGCCTTTGACACAAGATATTTCATTGTTTCATAACAACTTTTTAACTAATGGCATTGGACTTTGCATTAACATGCCGTTTTATAAAATTACTATTAAGAGAGCTTTCCCTAAAACGGCCACACAGTTCTCTGTAGCAAAATTAAATTATTATTTTATCTTCACAGTGGTCAAGACAATGACATTAACCTAATGAAAGCCTGCTGGAATGAGCTGTTCGCCTTGGGTCTGGCACAGTGCTCCAACGTCATGAATGTTGGTACCATCCTAAGTGCTATTATCAACCATCTGCAGACCAGCTTACAGGAAGGTAGGAGCGCTCTGCTGTTGAATACAATTACGGAAGCCCGGACGATGTTTTTCAGTGTGATGAAGCAGGAAATCATGCAGACCTTGAGATCTATCATGTTTATTTTTGTAAAAATCTAAACTGATGCTCTACCCCTTGCATCCATGACTCCTCTGTTTCTCCTACAGATAAGCTGTCCCCAGATCGAGTAAAACTAGTAATGGAGCACATCTGGAGAATGCAGGAGTTCTGTAACAGCATGATCAAGCTGTCCCCCGACTCTTATGAATATGCATACCTCAAAGCCATCGTTCTCTTCAGTCCTGGTGCGTAGACAACTGACCAGTTTTCTAAATACAAATTATATCTTTTGTCCTCCCATTGAGGCTGATTTCTTAGAGGAAAATCCGTAGCTACGTTGTACATAGAGCCAAATATACTTGGACTCTTATCTGACTGTGTGCACGTGTTGTTTTTGTACAAGATCACCCAGGCATCGATAACACACCACAGATAGAGCGGTTTCAGGAGAAGGCCTACATGGAGCTGCAGGATTACGTAACCACGTCCTACCCAGAAGACTCCTATCGGTCAGTAGGCTTTAGCTCTGTACTACATAATGCCTGCTCATTGACAGAAAGGTGATGGTGTACTAATACAGTACGGCTCTATATTTAGCAGGACAAATGTGTGATCGTATTACTGATGTACTTGCTAAGTACCGTACACATGTTTAAATTGGATGTCTCATCCCCCCCCCCCCCCCTTCCCCCTCATTGCTTTCAGGTTATCCAAGCTGTTGCTGCGTCTTCCTGCCCTCAGGCTGATAAGTGCAGCTGTCACTGAGGAGCTGTTTTTCGCTGGGCTCATTGGCAATGTGCAGATCGACAGCATCATCCCGTACATCCTCAAGATGGAGTCCACCGATTATAACAGCCAGGCCGTCTCTGGGGTCTGACCCGCCGTGCCATTTGTATTTGCAACTTTGGACTGTTCAAACTGGCCAGCCAGCCAATCAAGAGTGCTCCGCAGAGCGATCACAAAGTGGTCACGACAAACTGTAGTTATGACACAGCATCCAATGGGAATTCTGTTTTAAGTCGAGCCTTTGCGCTTCCTTCTGACTCCTCAGTAACCGGTCGGTAGAGCACAGCCCACAAAGAGGACAAACACCAATCAACTCCAGTGGCACGTGAGCCTGCCGGTTCCTTCCCATTCAGGAATGAACCTTTGAAACCTGCATAGTAGATTGCGCTTTTTATTGTACATAGTATTTTATCGCCTCCAGGCCTTTTTCTTTCTCTGCAGATTTTGTTTCCCCTTTTGAAGGTACCAGGGTGGTTTGTTTTTCACTGCTTTCCTGCAAGGTCATGCTTTATTTTTATTTTTCGATTAATTGTGAGGAAAAAAAGAAGAATGTGAATTGATTTGTGAGATGTCTTTATCGCAAAAAAGGTGATAACCTTTATTTCTTATGTGTTTGCTAATCCAAAGGATCAGGCAGCATCACGTGTCAACTTTTGACAGCTTGAAGGCATCGTGTATAAATTTGTATATAGAATGCACCAAGAAGGTAAAAATGGGCAGCACTTGGTAAATCATGAATTCCATCTGTTGGAGAAAGTAATGTGGATTGAAGATGGTAATGTCATTTGAAAATAAAAGAAAACACCTTTCAACCTTGTTTCTTTATTGTTAACACGATCTCTTGGGTTGATTGGATGTAAGTATAGAATAGATAGATAGAGCTGACTCCTGATAATTGTCTCGCCATATTCTTTACTTGTATTCACTGTTTATGTACTGTTTGCAAAAAGCAAGTGTAACATTTCAGGCTCTCTGCTCTTCAACACAGATTTGTTTTTGTGTCAGTATGTTGGAGAGCAATTGAGGACAAATAAACCCCAAAAATATGAAGCCACCCTCAGTCATGTTGGGTTCAATGTGGAGGTCTTCAGTCTGCATTATAATAGACTAGTGTTTTATAGTAATAGTGTTTTTGTCATGCATGTCATTGCAAAAATCCTTCAAATAATAAAACAGGCCTCGGTGCCAGCTAACCTGTTTGTTAAGCAATCAATGTAGTCAAACTATTAAAGCCGATAAACATTCTTTAGTTGAATATCATACCAAGCTAATCAACCTTTGACCTTTGTTAATCAAAGAGAGAGTAGGGAATCTAGTGTTAGTAGGTTTTAAGTAAATCAGACCCCATAGACACAAACACTTGATTTTGGGGTGAGCACTGGAGCATTTTAAACATGTCTCAAATGTGTTAATCCATCATTTGACTGTGGCTGGCAGGTGTTTATCAGCCCGAGTTGGGGCTCTCTAGAAGCGTATTTACTGAGGTTATCTGGTTACTTTGTAGAGAAAACCTGCACTAGCTCTTTGTTCCAGACTTGACGAGTCTCTGAGTTTAAAGTCTGGAACCACACTTCTTGGAACTTGCCCTTGTTTCTGTAAAGAAAGCAGACTGTTTACGTGTTCCTTCTGAATTAATAATGCAAAATCTATATCCTACTCCAGTGACTTATTGTTTGGCTTTGTGTGTCAAGTGACGTGAAGGTGGAAGATGTCGCAGGCTACTGCACAAAGGACTAGACTGTCACTGTGTTATTGGTCCATCAATTTTTCATTAGTGCTCTGCGGATACGGGTGAACGGAGGACAGCACCTGTATGCTGTAGTTACCCAGTGAATGCGTCTGGCTAATTAAAGGCACTGATGAAACCATGAAAGCTTGATTAATGATATTGTCTGCTGCTGTTCTTAGACGTCCATCAGCCATTGTATCCTGGAGCTATTTAATGTGATTCTCCACAGCCCTATCACATCACTTCATCACTTGACTCACCGTCTTTGAACCACAGACGTTAGTGCATGTCAGCGTATACGGAGCACTCACTCTATGTTCTGTACATACAATGCCTGGACAATTTGCAACGGCAAAAACAAGCACTTGTTGTGTGTAACTGTAAGGGTTAAGCGATTCGTGATGCAACATGGGCTTTTGTGCTGGAAGCTAGGTGGATTAGCTCATTCCAAGCTGAATGAATGTGAGTGAGAGGGCCAGGACTGTTCCCATGGCCTCTTGTTCTTGGGGCGTTGGGGAGAGTGCTGCAAAACATTGTGTCGCTTATGCTGAATTCAATCTTTCATATATCCTACATATTAATAATTCTAAAGCCAGCAAACAACATCTCAGCTGTGTCCAATGTTATAGGAGATTATCATAAACAAAATAAAGTAGAGACATTGTGAGTAATTACCCAAAAAACTAAAAAACAGACCACTATTTCCAGCAAAATATCACTGTGGAATATACCACGCAATAACACAAAATAGAGGATTTTCAACATAGTGAAAAGGTGTAGGTGGTTGCTTATCACAGCTCTCCCTACACAGCATAGGGAGAGCTGTGATAAGCAACAAGTATAAGCCCACATGTAGAAAATGCGCTTTACGTGGGCATTTCCTTTTAATGACACTTATTTTCTTAATTTCTACTGAACCACATTTCAGAGGGAAATATTGTACTTTAGTTTGACAGCGGAACTAATTGCTAGAGTTCACGTGGAGAACATGTAATCAACGATGAACACATTGTGCATTATTCCATGTTGAACTACCAAACAGTATAAACAAGTGTATGATCAGCTACATCACAATGCTGCCTTTAACACATCAGTAAAGTTTCAGAAATTAAATGAAATGTCCACTCCCCAAAAAATGTATCTATGTATTTTAAAGTAATCAGCCCGTAATTATAAGACGCCTTAAAGTAAAAACACACTTTAAAGCATTGAGGACATTGCGGGAATACCGTTAAACTCCTGTTGAACACAAACACACCCAAATACTAGTGAATTAAGAGGCTGTTTTTTCCCCCTTTATCTAACAGTGAGAGGCACGTGTGTTGAAAGAGTTAACCCCTCCTCGCGCAGCCACCCTGCAGAGAGAACTGGGCGGAGTTTGGGTTCACGCATAGTTTTTGTATGTTGAAGAGTCACAGCGTGTGTGTGTGTGTGTGTGTGTGTGTGTGTGAGGGAGAGAGAGAGACAGAAGGGGGATCAACATGGAAACCAGATTCGATACATTGTGAACTAGTCCCGATGTTTAACTGAAGAACCACCAGCTCCTAACTGACCGCGAACACGGGATTATTATGCCCAGCGCCAACGTGTCCGTGCGAAGTTTATCCGAAGTGGAGAAATACCTCAGCGGCCGGATGGTGAGTGTCATGTGAGTGTATTTTACAGCATCGGTGTGTCACGGACGCCGGGGTCCCGTACTGTACCAGCGGTGCATTGTTGTCTGTTGAGCCACACGTCATGTTTGTGAAACCAACGGCTGCGCCGTTTATAAGCTGCACATCTCCCCCTAACAAAGAGCCCGTGAGCCTGTGGTACATTCAGGTACCCAACGTCGAAAAACCCGCATTTATTTATGGAGATGTTTTAGTGGGAAGTGCAAGGCTGGTGCTGGAGTACTAAACCCTGGTCGGTATAATGTGATTGTCCACATATTTGACGGTATCCAAACGGGACAATGGTCGTTCTGTGCAGCCTAACAACGAGATTGGGATCGAAACGAACGATTATTTCCCGTATCGATGAATTTAATTCTATTGATTGTTGGATTTATTGTTCTATGAAATCTCATAAGCTTACCACAAGTGCCAAAGCCCAAGTCTTTGAATGGCTTGTTTTGGTCAACCAACAAACGATGTTCAGTTCAAGAAACACTTCAAGAAACACAATACTCAAATAAGTGAATTACTATTATATAATGATGTTCTGCCAATTGTTTGTTTGATTAATCAGCTTAATGTTCACAAGTTACCAGTGTTCGTGGTAATTGTTATGTAACAACATGGTAGTTCAGATCCAGTGCAAAGTACAACTATATGATATGAACAGTTCAGTTCTCCAGCATGCCAAGTAGCCCAACCGGCAAAAAGTACAAAGACCGACCAGTGCAAACAAGCCCGGTTCTGTTTCAGCTCTCTTTGAAATGTGCAGGTGCTGTTGGACTGTTGAAGTACCACCGAATGACCAAGTACAGTAACCCGGTCCTGTAATGAGTACTTGTGTTTTAAACTGAAACTGTTGATTTTGATGGGTGTTAATTCATCCTAATTCCTTCATGGCGGTGTTGTATTGCTCTCAATAAGAATTTATCTTCCAACCAAATATGATGGACAAAGTGTTTCACTTCCAGTACAATCAAATCTATTACAACAGAAACCAAGGCACTCATTGCAGTTGTTTGGTGTTGTTTTGTGGCTACTCGATGACTCAATGCCTGACCTTGTTTTTCAAGCCTACAAATTTAACCTGACCCCACCTTATAGTGGTGGCTCATGTTGTACAACCTGACGTTTAGGATATACGGTAACTTAGCAGATGTAGAAGGATTTTCTCTGAAATAAAACACAATTTAATCTTTTACTGAAAATACAACAGTTTTATTCCAGTGATCACATGCGCTTTACTACACTTAACACACTGTGATACTTGTATACGAAGTCTGTAATGAGTGAAGCATATGAATAGTGCGAATGTCTTGTACAACATTAATGCAAAGCCTGCTGCAAAGAGGGGATTGAAATCCCACAGAGACACGTCCTGACCTTATTTTATGTCTTTACACAGAAATGTAGTCAAGTCGTGCTTTAAAATATGTGCAACATACAACCACTGACTTAGAAAACAACCTTCAACACTACATGACAAGGTTTTGGGGGAAACCATCGAACCTTTTGACATTGTTAAAATCCCCTCATTTGCATTTAAAGCCAGGTGCTTTCAGGAACAGTGACACCGAGGAGAGGAATGCTCCGTCAGGCGTGTCTTGGGCAACCAGAAAGTCAGTCAGGTATCGTGCAGCAGGTTGTTTCTCTTCCGAGTATATTCATGAGCCTTCAGGGCTGCCACTCCTGTCACCGGTCTGCAGAGGGGAAGGGAGCTCAGCCAGCTTTTTCTTCATCCTGTTTAGCTTTTTCATAAAACTCCTCATGCTGCCATGTGAGCAATTGCAGATATGTTTGATAAAAAAACACTAACTCTTGAATGAAATCAATAATTTGTCCTCTGGAGTATAGCTTGAAAGATTTCCACACGTAGATAATTCAAGTAAACAATTACTTAAACCACCAACACAACATAATGGAACAACATAACGGACTGTGCTTTTCCTCCTTTTGTTGGCTGTGAATGACATTCCGGTTTTGTTCCTCAAAAAGCCATTGTGCAGCAGATATAGTGGGTTAGAGGCCAAAGATGATGCAACGCCCCAGTTTGAGTCTTTAACCCTCACTGGATGGCGGCTCTGTAGCCATTTATCAGTCTTTCCTCAACCGTATGCTCTACCTGGAGTGGTTCTCTAAGATTAATGTCACCAGACAACACATCAGTATGAATACTAACCTTTTAATATGCTATGTTCTGTTTGTTGTGAACGATTTACTGGCAAATATTGTCTCTTTTTTTGTTATCTCATTTCTTAAGGTCCATTGAGTGCATTGAATACAGCAGCATATTTGTCTTAATTGAATCCCATTCAATACTTTCTCAGTCTACGGGGAGTGTTAATGGGCTATTGATTTACTCCTGGACCAGCTTGTCTGTGAGATAATAGCGAATTACGTCTTAAGCAATTCCCTCCACTGAATTCACATGGATTAGTCATTCAGGAAACTCAAGACTTCGAACTCTGCTACTTTTATTTGCTCGGTTATTTTGAGGACGCATACTGTTTGGCCTCAAACGAGAGGTTTTGCAATCAAAGTTTTGCCGCAAAGGCAGCTGTGGGATGCAGATGAGAGGAGGAGGAGGAGAAGTTGGGTCAGCTTTCGGACTCTACAATCAAAGATGTGCTCCCTGTCGCTCTCCCTCTCTGGGTTTCTTCCCGTTTCCCTGTGAGCTCTGAGTGAGAGAGTGTCTGTATCCATGAGGATCAGCTGGAGGGAATACCAATCAGCACCGCAGGCTTCTTCCCCTCTGTGGCTCTGTTCTCTGCTGAAGGGACGGTTTTGTTCCATCTCAATGAGTGTGCCAGCTCTATTGCCCCGTGTGTGTGTGTGTGTGTGTATTTATTTGAGGTGAATCGGGGCAATGAGAGAATAAGCCTATCCACCATAGCCTCATAATTTTTAAGAAACTTCCTCAGATCAATGCAAGCACCTGTGCGTTCGTAGCTTCACTCGTCTGAATGCCTGCATGACCTGTGAACTGATGGTTACAGCTGCGATTGTGAGCACTTGCAAACATTACTTCCTCGTAACGGGGACAATGCCTTCCTGTTTGCGTAATAAAAATGACTGCGGTGTTAATAACACCTCTCCTTAACAGAGCGCCACAGCGAGTTTAGCGAGAAACAGGCTCAGTTTCTGCTAATTCTTCAGCCAGCATTCATTTCACTGATACTGCCGTGGGCAGATGAGCGGAAGGTCTATTTTTGCATGAAAAATGGAATCATTGATCCAAGAGAGAGCACACTGCAGTGCAAGATAAGCAGCATCTGCAGTTTCTCTCCCTTCCCCCCCTCCCCCCCCACAGATTTGTTGCTAAGATGTGGACGGATTTCTCAGGCAGAACAGCACACAGCTCTCCCTTGTTGGGCTCTAAGATTGAGGCTAATGCAGTTGGATCTTTATGGTATGCTGTCTAGCGAGGTCAGAGCGTATTAAATGGGTCACGGTGTTGGACAGACGCTGTTCGCTATGTAGGGCAGCGTGGGGGACGGGGCTCAAACAGGGCTGAGGTGTGAGAGGGAGGCACACAGGGCCCCCTGTAGATCCTGTTGCTGGCGATGAAGATGATGATGATTGGGATGATGTGTGCTCCTGTGCTGTGCTTTGGGATCATCCTCCCTTTTGTTTTATTCCTGTCCTCTTATATGTTTCAGTTTATGTGGCTCTCTCCCTCTTTGTCTCCGACTTTCGGTCTGTCTCTCGTCTTCTGCTCCACTCACACACTAATATCAATGGGTGAGTCAAACAGCAGTGGGCGTACACGCCTGGCATCCGTAATTTCAAAGACAACATCTTCTCACATTGATAGTGATAAACCGGATTTTGAGCACATGATCAGACAGATGGGTCTCTCACACAGCTCAGCTTATACATCTCAGAAGAAGAGCAGAACATTTTTATTAGCATGAGTCTAATTAATTTAGCAGAGCCACTGATCCAGAGACACCCTCAGATTCCTTCAGCAGTTAGTCAGCGTGGGTAGAAATCTTGAGTAGCAGCAGCGGCGGAAGAAATCGGCTTGTTCATTTTCGTATGAAAAAATAGTCGGATGTCGTAGTTGTTTTGGGGTTTGAGTGTGTGTGAAGCATCTGGGTGGTGTTATTTGTGTTATCTGAGCTGCTCTCATGAATCAGGCTTCATCCTGCCAAAAGCCATCTTGCTTGTATAAGAGAAAGCTTACGCCCATCATTCCAGCTGTGTAATACAGTTTAGCTCGACATGTACGACTCCAGGTGCTTTTGCTTCAGGCCTCAGCAGTACGGCCAGTAAGGTCACAACTTAATCTGGTTTACGCTCATCCCGTATCTATGACATCACAGCACCTGAGGCAATAAACGTCCCTGTGACTCTGTGTTTGAGAGAATATTGAACATTGAATAAAGTTAAGGTTGGTGGTGGAAGAACGCCTGAGGAGCCAGCTCCGTTCCTGTACTGCATACAGTCTAAGCTGTCTGGTCCAACAAGGCAGCGCTTTGTGTTTGTTGTTTGAAAACTAAAACGATTGATGAGTAATATGAGCAACATACACACAAGCTTTCCCTACACCTCCTCCTTTTGTGACAAAACAGGTTTGACAAAAGGTCGGCTTGTTTGTGAAACTTATTGTTTCAGCAAGAGATATTGCATGCGCTCTTATCGGGCGCAGGGCTCCTCAGGCTATACGTCAGACCAGTGAATCCATATGCAGTAGCTCGCGCATCAGAGTCCTGCACAGAGCAGAGGTAGGACATGACAAAGTGTGCTTTTTTCTCCTCAGACAAAAAGTCCTGTGTTCAAGAAGGACAGATGCCAGAGAGTGGGATGAGGACAGAGGCTGAAGTACCCAAGGCATGCTTGTAGAAAGAAGCATAGCCTTCTCTGGTTACAAACTAAACATAAATAAGTATGTAATATGTATGTACAGTATAATTATAGGCACCGTAATAATACAATTAATATGTTACATGTACAAACAAGAGTTTACAGTCATGATAGCAGTTTGTTAAAGCTGTACTTGCTTTAAGCAAATGCTAGTGCTAGCATGGTAACATGCTGTTTAGCAGGTATATTGTTTACCACGTTTGCCATCTTAGTTTAGCATGTTAGCATGCTAACATTTGCTCACATGTGCAGGGATGAGGTATTTTTGTCGATCCCGGAAGTTAGCATCGCCTTCGTATGAAGTCAGTGGGTTTTTTGAATAGGTTTTTAAATAAAAAAATAAAATAAAAAAAAAGGTCTGTGGTTAGCTTAAAAGATTCTAACGTTTTGTACTACGACATAAAATACGGCAATACATTTTTCACTCATTAGTTTTGAAGCTTGTACGTGTCTTTAAAATGTCAGTTGCTAACGAGTGGCTAAATGAGAGGACAAAACTTCATCATGGCGAACCCCTTTAGCTTAGTCGTGGTGACGTGTAGTCCTGTGACCGTGGTGTAGTTCACTCATGAAAGGGCTGTTCATTTGTGAAGATTATCTTGCTGAACCAAACTTGTAAGTGTCATAAATGCTTGTTTGTCACAACACAAGTTTATTTTCTGCATTAATCCAAATTCCAATGCAAAATCCCATTGGCTTTTTGTCGTGTGCAAAACTGCAAACTCACTTCCAGGTTTTAGGACTCATTCCTGCAGCACACTATTTGCACTGAACCCTAAATACAGCTGAGGATGAAATGAACGACATTAGTTCTGCAAATATTGGAGAAATTCTAATTTTGACCACCTGATGGTGTTAAAGGAAAAGTCAGAGGATCTTTGAAGGTATTAGGATTCATCCTCTGGGGAACGCGAATGTCTGAGCAAAATTTCAATCCATTGTAAAATGATAGTCCATCCCATAGTTGATGTATGTCGTCTGGACAGACAGACAGACAGACATGTCTGTTAGCATGGCTAACAACAAGTATAGAGCAGTTTCTGTGTTGCACATTATAGTGAAACCACATTCTAGAATAAATGTGCGAGATCATGAATCAAATTCATGCTCAATGGCATCACCCTCACAAACAAGTTTGACGAGTTGATTGAGTGAGTGAGTGAGGTTACTCACAGCAACAACAACAAGTAAACTGGTTTGACAGAGCAATAGTCCCCCTGAGGGAGAATGTGTTTTTGTTACTTTGTGTGTGCACACCAGTGTACCTCATATTTATTCACTCTATTCTTGGTAAACACTGTCTTGAGTTCCACCTGACGGGGAACTCTAGATGCATTGGTCGATTGTAAAGGGACTTAGATTGCAATATGTAACCATTGCGTGGTGATGGGGAAATGCTAAGCAGGATTCAGCTGTGAGTCTGCCTGTGTTAGCTGTTTAGTTGCTTCGAACTAGTCGTATTATGTTCGTTAAGGATTAGTGCAGCTTTGTACAGCCCATTGTGTTTGCTTGAGCAGCTTACACCTCCTGTCATTACACTGGTGTTCAAGTGTGATCAACCAGCAAGATTTGGTGGCTTGTTGGGCCCACCGGTACATTGCAGTGACATTACCGTTACAGTCTAAAAATGCTGCTCTGAAACCTAATTCAATTCTGTCTTCACATCTCTCCTCAGTTTCCTCTTTATGTAAGGTCGTTTGGTTTCCTGTCATAGTTAATCTTGTCATATTTATTCTGTTTCACTTCCTCAAGTCTACAGCAGACTATGCCCGACAGTAAACTATTAACACTTTCAGTCAGAAACAGACTGTAATTTGGAGGCTTTATCCCAAAAATGGTGATTTACTGTAAAACTAGGGGACTATGTCTGGGAAAGGGATTTCCTGAGCCGTGTGGCCTTGTGTGACATTTGTTCTGACCTACTTAAAATGTGCACGCTCTACTTCTTTCACACACATTCATGACTGTTGTCTGAATTTTGTCATCTGTGTAATCTGTGTGCTATACTGTACATAAACAGGATTAAATTCTGGATCCTAAAACATATCAGATGTGTCAAATAAGAGCATTACATACACACACCCAGATGGTCTCACTGTGGCAATAGCAGGAAAGCTGAATAGAGCAGAACTAAGGACTCGCTGTGTAGAATTACTGTAAATAAAGAGGAAGCTCAGAAACGTCCAAAAAAAACATTAAAGTGAACTTGAGAAAAAAATAGAATGTTTGTTGAAAATGTCCATTGTTCTGAAGAGCTACTTAGCAGCGGCCACGGCCTGCAGTTGCACAAATATTGTTTGCAATGCAATTGAAGATGGTAATGGGCAGTTGAAGATGTCCACCTTCATTTTACCTTTTTAAATGGGGCATTTACATAAGCAAACCTGTCTCTATAAAGAATCTGATGGTTCTGTGAGATAAAATAAAAAAGTGGATGATAAACAAGAGGAATGATTGCCATTTTTCTTGAGGCACTCGCAGCGAGAAGGTTTGGGATTTGATGCCCAGCCTGGGCAGGGCATGGCCTTTGCGTGTGGAGTTTGTATGTTGTCCCTGTGTTTGTGTTCCTCCGGGTTCTCATGTTTCCTCCCGCCACCAAAACATGTATTCCCTCCCCGGCCGCTGTGAATGGGGGGTTGCATAAGGAAGGGCATCCAGTATAAAACCTATGCCAAATCAAATATGTGGATCATGAAATCTGATTCCCACACCGGATTGGTTGAGGTCCGGGTTATTAACTAGAAATAAATGGAAAACCTGCTGGGGCAACTTCTTACGGGAACAGCCGAAGGAGGAAGAGTTGTTGTTTACCTTTTCCAGATGGCTTGTTTTGCTACTTAAACAAATTTCCATAGAATGAGATTATCCCTGCAAATGCTCCACATCCAATGCAGTATCTGTATCTGATTGTTGTTTCTCCTCCTTGTAGGACCGGAGTACTGAGGGCAGTTCCCTGAGCATCTCTGGGTCGATGCGTCGGGGTTCTTCAGAGAACAATCTTGACCTGGATCTGAGTGACGGAAGTCCTGGTGCTGCTCTGGGCTCCGAGGTCCAGCGTAGTCGTTCTTGCTTGGACAGCCTCCAGCAAAAGATCCTGAAAGTCACGGAGCAGATGAAGATAGAGCAGACGGCCCGGGACGAGAACGTGGCCGAGTACCTGAACCTGGTGAACAGTGCGGACAAGCTGCAAGTAGGGCGCATCAAGCAGGTGTTTGAGAAGAAGAACCAGAAGTCAGCTCAACACATTGCCCAGATGCAAAAGAAGCTGGAGCAGTACCATCGAAAGATGAAAGACAGTGAAACCCACCACAGCCCATCCCCTCGCCCGTCCACTGTCAAACACAGCACTTTACCCAGGGAGTCTCCCAGAGAGCTGCTGAAAGACATGACCGGCAGTGGCCGACACCCGACCATGGACAAGATCAAGACCATTGGCCCAGGTGTTTCGCTCTCCCCTCCTTTCTTCTTCAGCAAGCCCAGAGAGTTCGCCAACCTCATCAGGAACAAGTTTGGCAGTGCTGACAACATCGCCCACCTCAAGACCACTCTGGATGCTTCCTCACCGCTGCCCACTCACAGTGCAGGAAAGGGGCTGAGCAGCAGCACCTCTATGGTGGGCAAGCCCAAGTATCCCAGTGATGATGAGTGCTCCTCAGGGAGCGCTTCCATTTCAGCAGACAGTAACGGGAACCCGGCGGCGGGAGGGGTGTCAGCGGGGCAGGTGCCGGGCCAGCAGGCCGGGGGAGGCGGCCAGAGCGGACTGGCCCTGAGCCTGGAGGAGGTGAGGGAGATCAAAGACGCCCAGAGCCAGCTGGAGGAAGACATTGAGGAGATAAAGGCTCAGTTCAAGAGAGAGTATGGCATCATCAGCCAAACACTGCAGGAAGAGAGATACAGGTATGTTTATTATTACTACACTTTTCATTGTCCTTCAATGACACAGCACCACCATAGAATTTCATATACAGTACATTCAAAACTGCCTGTAAATTATAATTTCTAACTAATATTTCTGCGCCGTCTCCCAGATTTGAGGGTTTAGAAGACCAACTGAACGACCTGACAGAGCTTCACCAACACGAGATGACTGATCTGAAGCAGGAACTGGCCAGCATCGAGGAAAGGGTAGCCTACCAGGCACATGAAAGGGCCAGGGACATTCAGGTATATAATTGTGGATCTAGTGCTGAAGCTCATCTAACATCTGTTAATAAGGCTATTGTCACTGGGCATTATCATAGGTGATTGTATTACCGGTAGTTGTCTTCGTGTAATGGCTCCCTTCATCAGATAACACAGTCTATTTTGTCAATTGACATTTATGTTCTCTGTTCTTGTTCCTCTCTGCTGATACATAATCCATCTTCGTAATTGAAGATTAAAACGTCAGAAAAATGCCCTTTAGCCATTTGTGGAGACCCTCAAAGTCTCTCTCTGTCTTTCTTAGGAGGCTCTGGAGTCGTGTCAGACGCGAGTATCCAAGCTGGAGCTTCAGCAGCAGCAGCAGCAGACGGTCCAGCTCGAGAGCCGCGACGCCCGAGTCCTGCTGGGGAAGTGCATCAACATCATGCTGGCCATCATCACCGTCATCCTGGTGTGTGTCTCCACTGCGGCCAAGTTTGCTGCTCCAATGATGAGGAGCCGGCACCACGTAGTGGCTACCTTCCTGGGAGTTTGTTTTTTGACCATTTTCTGGAAGAACTGGGACCGTTTACAGTACGCCATAGACAGCTTGCTGGTGCCTGCCTGATAGTGATGAGTGCACACAGATAATAATACTGCAGAAACATGGACGCGCTCTGTTGTCAGGATAGGACTATCTAAGAGGATTGGTTGTACAATCGTCAGAAGACACGATCGCCACGCATTTACAGAGGCCATTGTTTTTTAGTCAGAATGAAATTCCATTTTTTTTCTTGTCTAGAACTTGAATGTATGTTGCTAACAATTTCAATTTAACCTTTTAAAATACTATTTATATAACAGCACATTTTGGTACATCTCCAAGCATCGCTATGAATCTTCACAAGACATTAATAGGCGATTCAAGGATCAACAAGGGTGGAGAGGAGTGCACATGAGACTCACTCTTGATTATTCTTTCTCATTTTGTTTCAGGTCAATTTTAACATCTATCAAACTGAAAACATTGCACACACACACACATACACGTACATACACACACACACACACAAAACCTCAAGCTTGGTATCTTGTTTGCCACAGTTATGAAATGCTAATGAAACCCTTGGAGGTATAGTTGTACATTTTGGGAAATAAGCTTATTCGTTTTCCTGCCAAAAGTTAGATGAGACGATCAATACCATTGATATCTGTACAGTGAATGTGAAGCTACTGCCAGCAGACAGTTAGCTTAGGTTAGCATAAACACTGAAAACATTACAAACAGGGGGAGCCAGTTAGCGTGGCTCCCCCTGTTAATCTTCGCACAAACCAATGTGTAGAGAAGGACATGTTGTTTTTAAACTCTAGGTTTTGGTTTTGTTTTCAGAGGTTCAGAGGTACACAAAGATGCATTTTTTACCATTGCACAGAGACAGGCGAGCTATTTCCCCCCCGTTTTAGTCTTTATGCTAAGCTAAGCTAACTGGCTACTGGTTGTAGCTTCATATAGCTTTCATGTTTAGCATACAGACATGAGAGTGGTATCAATCCTCAAATCTAACTCTGAAATAAATCAAGGCATATTTCCCCAAATGTTAAACTGTTCTTTGAATTGAAGAATCTACAGGCTGAAGCACCGAGGCAATGGACAACCTGTTTTTTTTATTTCTTATTGCCTTGTGTGGTCAGTCATTCCTTAAAGTTTTTTTTTCTGTTTACTCTTCCTGATGTTTAAAGTGCAATATGTTTGATTTGTAAGAGCTCTGTTTTAAATATGTTTATTTTCGGAGTGAATGTTTTTACGTGGATGTTTTACAGTGACAGGGGGCTGCTGCTGTTGGGGTCGGGTGTGGAAATGTCATTAATGTTGGCATGAGAGATCCATAACCACTGAAGCTGCTGCTGGACTCTTATAAGACCAGCTGTCTTCTCTCTGAAGGGCCAAAACTCAATCCCACTGCATTACCGCGCTGGTAGCATGGAAATATCAACGACAACCAGGCCATCTCCCCAGTGCAGGCACACACACGCACACACACCCAAACGACACACAGCAGTCCAGAGGCTCTCTTTATGTCTTAAGAGTGTGATTTTTGTCTTTTCCTAATAATATGATTGCGAGGCTATGGGTTTATACTGTGATACAGGGCCTTTTTTCGAAGAAGCAACGAAGAGCCTTCAGTACTCAGAATCTCATGTCTGATGATCTGTGATGATCTACGAGCCAATTGTTGACTGAGTGATGTGTTCTTTCACGTTTGTCTCACGAACATTGCCTATGATGATCTCAAGTGAAGCCACGGACCACTTTTTAAAATGTTTGTCTGCCATAATAACACGTTTATGTTTGTCGTCTACCAACTGTATGTTTTATTTTGTTAGTGTTTTGACATATTTGGGGAAGTTTTACCCACAGATCTGGTTTACATTCTATTTTCATCTCTGGTGCACTACGTGATCAATCAGTTGTATTTACATGCATTACGTGCCTTTGTCTGACACTTTCTGTTAAATTAAACAAGACTTTTTAATCAACCTGTGACTCATGTTTGGCATGGAGTTGTTTGGTGATTTGTCGTTGTATTCGTCATGTGATTCCTATTTTTCGTACACATTTCAGGATCCAGAAGTCTCAGTAGAGTGCAGACAACAGCCAGAAAACCATAGATTACTTCACCCAGTTGCAATTAGTGTAAATAAGGAAACAGACGGAAGTTTATTAACTCAGTGAAACTTCCTGAGGGTATCCTATTTGCATTCACAGTAGATTTCTTGATTTTCATTTTAGAAATTTGTACCAGAAGAATTGACCTCATAAAAACGTACCCGCATACAGTTTCTAACAAGTTACACTCAACATGAACACCACAAATATTTGCTCTTCTTTTACTGCTACACACTTTCTCCTTCTTCACCACCAGAGGGTGTAGGCGCCACACTGTTGTCACGTTAGAGACCAAGAAAACATATTGGAAGGCTGCAGCATCTTCCACAGCCTTCATGGTACCAACCAGGATTTATATGTAAATTATTCATTCTGTCAAAATCCATGCCACTACTTCACACAAACAGTAAGACTAACATCAGAGGACAAGAGACAACAGCGTCATGTGCCAGTAATATCACAAGCAATGTGTAAGAGTCGCGCCCTCTGCTGTTGTAACAAATTAACATTGAAGCTACAGTTTTTTAACACATTTCTACAATTTTCTAGAGCGCACAGCTCTATTGCAGCATGCAGTATGTTTTCATTAACACAAAATCTAGGTTATATTGTATTCCGTGCTGTGAACAGAAATTATTTCTGCAGACTGTAACTGTGACTGGTGTGTCTCCCATCAGGGTGGATTTTGGTACCCAGGATGCTGATGATTATAGAGAGAGGTATTAAATTCAATTACAGTCCCCTTAATGATCCCTCAGCCAAGTTGGCACAACACGCAACAGCACAGCTCCAACAATATACCACAGATACAATAATAAGTAATGACATGCATGTCATGTTTCACATCACCTTCAAATAACAGATAACATGTCACACGTACTCAACAACACAGCAGCACCAACATTACATATCCAGACAAAAAGAAAGCCCATGCGCTGTTAAACTCAGCAGCACTGCAATATGGGTCACCTGGCACAGCGGTGTGGTTCATTCTGCCTGCGTAGTGCCTGCCTGCATGCCAAATAGAAGCACAGACACACGCTGAGATACAGGAACAGGGATGTGGATGATAGACAGATGGCTTAACTGGGGATCTTTGGCACTCACACAGTGTTCCTCTACTTTATAGGAGTTTAAGTTTAAGATTGGAAATGTGAGCTGCGTGCAAATACCTGTGTGTGATGTGTGTGTGTGAGAACGGTTGGTGTTTTTTTTTTGTGGAGCAACTAAGGGCATCTGGGGAAAAGAAATACGCCGATTGGTGTGACGCAGAGATCCTGACTAACACACACAGCAACACAGACACCCACACGCTCGTGCGCACACACACACACACACACACGCACACACACACATAGGCTTAAAAATGGGGATTATGAGCTATATTTGTAGGTGTGAACTGAGAGCATCATTCTCTTTCCCGATCTCGCTCTCTTCTATGTGAAATTGAAAAGTGAGCGCTTCCCTTTGATGTGCGCTCCGATCCTGTGTGTTTTCCATTGAGCTCTCTCGTGTGGCTCCTGGAGCTCGTTGGCCCATTCACTGGGCTCCATAATGAGCTGCTAATTATCCCAGGACCTCATCAAATCTCTTTGGGCTCCACAGCTAAGCCTCCTCCTCACATAGGTTGGCATGGCGACCGTAGGGGATGGGACCTGCATGGATGAGGCCATCAAAAGGACCGCCGCAGCCTCACTCCCGCTCTCTTCTTCTGAGGGGGCGTGAGAGGGACACATTGCTATTCAAAAGAGAGAGTGGGAAATGTGTGGTTAGAATATCTTTAAGCATGGAGGGTTTTACATTTTGGGAGTGTTTGTTCTGTGTGTGCTTATGAATACATATGTGAGTGTTGTGTGTGTGTTTCAGTCACCGAGTGCATGAACTCACATTATGGGAACGTTTTGACCTCTCTGGCGACTTCCACATTGATTTAGACTCCTCTGGCAGCGCTGGGCCCTTCCCATTTCCTGTTTATGGTGTCATGGAAACAGGCCATGTTCCCTTCCTCTGCCTTTGCACTATAACATAAAAATATACCAAGAATATTATTATATATATATATATATATAAATTTTTGCATATATTCCATCCAGCAAGGAGCCACAGTCTCATCCCTCAGCGGGCACAAGATCTGCAGCTGTGACGCTGCAACGTCTGTGACCAGAATTAGAACCTCCAGTAACAAATACACAGAAACCGCCGGTGGAAAATTCCAGATTTAAGGCAACATTTATCACCAAGGTCTTCATATAAATCACCTCTTAAAATGCCCTAAATCAAATGCACCTTCCAATTTCCTTTAGTTGCTCGGCAACCACAGAGCGCCCCAGTGATGCTCGTAGTCAAAGGCTGCATGGCAGCCTCGTGGCGTGAAGAGGATTGTGGGGTGAATCACTGTCTTCTATGGCTCTGAGGTTCCATTACATGGCCAGCCGACAGTGACAATGATACACTGTCACTAGAGAGTAATTATACAGCATGTTGTTTCCTCTGGGGTATCCACTAGCAAATGATGTTAGCCTAATGCGTGTACAAGCAGCTGGACGAGCAGTCAACATTATAAACAGTGGAACTGATTTGAAATATGAAACAACATATGGTACTTTTGCTTTGAGCAACAATAGTTAAATTTTTCTCTGTCCATCAACGTCTTTGAATTCTATTCTATTGAAGGTTTTCATGCCATATGTGATGTCTGCGTTTAGGCCTCTTTTCTTTAGAGCTGTACTAGCTGTACGTTATATTTCAAGTACTGCCTGTGTCAAGTTTTTCACAACTTCCTTTAAGACAAAAGACACAACAATTGGCCATTTGGTGCCCTGAGGTAGTTTTACTAGTAGTTGTATAGCTTTACATCGTTGGTAATCCAGTATGATTGTACTATATCTGTTCTGAAGTTGTTTGCATGCTTTTTGCTGTTTTTCTTTTAATTCTTAACATCAACCTGCCCAGATAAAAATTTGCCTTTATTAAAAAAGTGAACAAACAAGAGTCTGCAGCTAGCTGCTCTGTGAGGATGTTCTGATGCTGCAGAACTGAGGTGATGGGAATGTCATGTTTCGAAGGTCTTTGCTTATGACCCAAAGGAAATTGAAAATTTGCCCTGACGATGGTGCTGGAGGAAAAGTCAGGGGATCACTCATTTTATTCATCAGGCACACAAATTCAACGCATAATCATGTTCATGGTCCACATTTTTGTGCAAATCCATTTTGAACACTGCCATCGAAGCATTGCAAGTATGTTAAAAAACAACAACTGTTGGCCCTTTGTGTGTTTGCGTCTGTGTGTGTCCATTTGACTTACGTCAATTACAGGCACACATTCCTGAGGTCTGTACTCTAGCTGTGGGCGTATGACTTGTTGAAAACAAAGACCACAGTATGAGTGGAGAGATTCCCTGCGTATGACCTCACACTCTGTTGGACAGCTCTGTGTTATGAGCAAACGGCTCATCACTTACACTCTCATGGTAGATACTTGGGGGGGGGGCGGCATTCAACAATCATCTCAGTTTGAACCAAACAGTGGGAATAATTTTAGTGTTCGACCATATAGTCTAATCTGGTATCTGCATTCTTCTGCCCTACAACCAGGATTCTGCCACACTGGAGGGACACAGGTGGATTGAAGCCAGATGTTGTCAGCTCATTATCAACACTTTGTCAGCCAACTCTCTTCACAGCTTGTTCTTCTTCCTGTGTGTGTGTGTGTGGGGGGGGGGGGGGGGGGGGGCTGTTATTGTGTGTGTTAAGGAGACTGTAGGACGACATCAAGTTGTAAGATGCCACCATGCACAGCGTCGCTGTCTAGGGATCATAGCACCCCGAGGTAAAGCTGAGCAGAGCCACACCAAAGCAAAAAAGAAGTGCTTATAAGAGGACATCAATTCCCTTTATCCATTGTTACTTGTTGTCCCTGAGCAATCACTGGCTGTTTATCACAGCTACAAACAACCACATGTCGAGACTCAGACTTTCTGCGTCTTTCTATTTCAGTTACACTAACTTCTGTTTTTTTTGGGTTTTTTTCCATTTCCTCTTTCAGGTGTCGGCTTGTTCAATGTGAGTGTGTGTGTGTGTGTGTGTGCGTGTGTGTGTGCGTGTGTGTTTGTGTACATCTGTATTCACTTCCTGCTCTTTGAGAGTGCTGTGATAGGAATATCCTACTGGGCCAGCGAACGGTTAAGCCTGGCCCTCCTTTCCCCTCTCTCTCTCCCTCTCCCTCTCCCTCTCTCTCTCTCTCTCTCTCTCTCTCTCTCGCTCTCTCTCTCTCTCTACACTGGCATATTTTAAGACTGTTTCACGGCACACCTCACTGTTCTGGCTCCTTACGTAGGCCTGCCGCACAGAAGTTGCCAGATGTGATAGCGGTTGAGAAAGAAAGAGGTGAGAGACAGAAAGGCATGTGTGTGAAAGGATGTGATGAAAATGGAGGGTGTGTGAATATGTTTCAGATGCTGTTTATAGTGTAAGAGCCACTGTTCATTGGCAGTAAACAGAGAGAGAAAGAGAGTCAGCAAGGGGAGGAAATGAACAATGGACGGGAAGTGATCAGTAATCTGCTGTGCTAGCTGTCAGCCTCCATTACAACAGCCTGTCTGGACCTCATTATAGGTAAATTCATTTGGCTTAGGGGCCAAACATACACGAGGGTTTGAGGAAGTGTGTGTGTGTGCAGGAAAACACGAATGAATGGTGAACGCTGCAGGAAGCAAAAGACAGTAGAGTTTGCATATGTTTTGGTGGTGTGATCCTCTGAACTCTTTTTGGAAACCTATGTTGTTTGTTGCAGAAATGCTCACAAGTCATTTTTTTAACAAGTCCAAGTCAAGTCTCAAGACTCTTATGGTTGTACCGGTAATCAGCATTCATGCCATCCGGTCTGCTTAGAACACTGCAAGAAATACAATGCATGTACTGCATCCTTTGATCACTTATATGATATATGTATAGGTATATGATCACTTTAAAAAGGCTATTTACATTATACATTACATACACTATACACACAAGCCTCTCAAACCCAGAGATGCTCACAAGTCATTTTTTGCAAGTCTCAAGTCGCTGTGCGCAACTTAAGTGTCCAAGTCCCCGTCACTGGTTTGTTGTCTCATATATTCAAATCCTCGACTTTGTTTATTAGGAAGTAGTAGGCAAGCCTGTTGGAATCGGCATGATAAAATATTTATAGATTCAGCATTTGGCAGCCAAATGCATTGCCATCCACTAGAGAGCTACTGTTTTGCCAACTCTGTCACGCTGGAGCTCTCAAATGATTTCATAAGGTCTATGATATCAAAGGGAAACTCCAAGATTTCCATATTCAATTTAATTTCTGGAAACTAAAAATAAATGATCTGTATCTTAATATGGGCCTTATTCATGTTGCTGACTCCGCAACGATGAAAAATTATAGGCCAATATCAAACCTCCCATTTTTAAGTAAAATAATTGAAAAGCGGTTTTCCAACAGCTGACCGACCTCTTGGCCGTAAATAACTGCTTTGATGTTTTCCAGTCAGGCTTTCGACAGCACCACAGCACTGAAACTGCTCTTGTTAAGGTTTTCAACGACATCCACTTAAACATAGACAATGGCAGAAGTTCAGTCTTAGTGTTACTAGATCTCAGTGCTGCATTCGACACGGTCGACCATGCCATACTCCTAGAAAGACTAAAAATCTGGGTGGGACTCTCTGGCACAGCACTTAACTGGTTTGAATCCTACTTGAAGGGCCGAGAATACTTTGTGTCTGTAGCCGATTACACATCAGAGCTGACTAAAATGACATGTGGTGTTCCCCAAGGTTCAATACTGGGGCCTCTTCTGTTCAACATCTACATGCTTCCACGAGCTCAGATTATGGAAAACAACAAAGTGTGTTATCATAATTAGGCAGACGACACACAAATCTACATAACTATGTCACCAGGGGACTATAATCCCATACAAGGGCTAGGTAACTGCATTGAACAAATCAACAACTGGGTGTGCCAGAATTTTCTTCAATTAAACAAAGATAAAACAGAAGTAATTGTTTTTGGTACCAAGGACGAACAATTGAAAATCACCGCTCAGCTTCAATCACTGATGTTAAAACCCACAAACCAAGCCAGAAATCCAGGTGTAGTTATGGATTCAGACCTCAACCTGAACAGCCACATCAAGACAATTACAAAATCAGCCTACTATCACCTGAAGAATATATCAAGGATTAGAGGACTTATGTCTCAACAGGATTTGGAAAAACTTGTCCACGCATTTATCTTCAGCAGACTGGACTACTGTAACGGTGTGTTTACAGGTCTCTGTAAAAAATCCGTCAGAACGCTGCAGCTCGAGTCCTCACTAAGACCAGGAGGGTGGATCACATCACTCCAGTTCTGAGGTCTTTGCACTGGCTTCCTGTCCAACAAAGAATTTACTTTAAAATCCTGCTGTTGGTTTACAAAGCACTGAATGGTTTAGGGCCAAAATACATCTCTGATCTGCTGCTACCTTATGAACCATCCCGACCCCTCAGGTCGTCTGGGACCGGTCTACTTTCTGTTCCCAGAGTCAGAACTAAACATGGAGAAGCAGCGTTCAGTTTTTCTGCTCCACATATCTGGAACAAAGTCCCAGAAAGCTGCAGGTCTGCTGAGGCCCTCAGCTCATTTAAATCAAGATTGAAGACCTTTCTGTTTGCTGCTGCCTTTAATTGAACCACATTCAATTAATATATTAATCAATTTCCTGCATTTCTGCATTTTACTCCTGCATTTTATTTCTTATACTGTTTTTTAATTGTTTTTAAATATCCTTTTCTTTTGCCTTGTGTTTTGATGCTTTTAATGGTTTTATGTGAAGCACTTTGAATTACCTTGTTGTTGAAATGTGCTATACAAATAAACTTGCCTTGCCTTGGTGTGATGATACAGGCATTGTATTAGTTTTAGTGGGGGGAAAGGAGGAAAGAGGCACTGAAAAATGGGAAGAGGTTGAAACAAGTGCTAAAAAAAGAGTGTAAACCAGGCAGGTAGAGAGAGAGAGAGAGAGAGAGAGAGAGAGAGAGAGAGAGAGAGAGCGAGAGAGAGAGAGCGGTCTGCGAAGGGAGACGTCTGGAAAACAGCATCTTTCCCTCCACTGTGCTCCTCCCCTCTTCCCTCTCGGCATCTCTCCCACGCTCCAGAGCTCAGCCTTCAGCTCCCCGTATCCTCCCTAAATTCTCCCGAGGTCCAGCCTGTTTTTGTGTGAGTGTGCATATGTGCATTGAAGCCTGCGCGTGTGTGTGTGAGTACTTGACGCTGTGCTCATATACTCTCTCTCTCTCTCTCTCTCTCTCTCTCTCTCTCTCTCTCTCTCTCTCTCTCTCTCTCTCCGTCCCTGCTGAGGTGGGTGCGTGGAGCCTCTGACCCTCTCTCGCCCACTCTCCTTATCTGCCTCTCCCTCTTTGCTGCAGCTACAGGGGGGCTATGGATGGACTGCGTTTACCTCCACTCATCGAGGAGGCTTTGGACTCTACAGGTCTGTGCAGCTGTTTTTATTGCTGTCTGTTTTCGATTATGTCGGATGTGTGTGTGTGTGTATCTGTGTCTGTGTGTGTTTTTAGTACCGCGCTAACAGATCAAGATCAGGGGTCGATGCGTATCTCTGCTGAGGAAGAGTGTTTACTCCTGAAGTGAGGGATGAGGCTGTGAACCGAGGAGGCGGAGGAGATGGAGAGAGGTGGTCAGGTGGTAGGAAGCGGGGAGGTGGGAGCTCGTCGTCTTTATTAGGAGCTGTAGTCGAGCTGACAGACTGACTGACGACTGGGCTTTACTGTCGGTTGTGGCATCTGTGGACATTTGATGGAGGCGACATGCTGCCAGGTAATAATAGAAGGCCGGCAAGTAATAGACTCAGGAAATAATGCGGTCATTAGTTAGCTGTGCTGCACATGTTATTCTGAGGATGATTGAGGATTGATGCAATTGGAGTGATGGCTCTTATTTTAGCTCAGTTTGTTTTTAAACGTTAAACTTCAGACTGCTTTCGGCTCGCACTTGAATTCTTGTGTATATACTAATTATGCATATCGCTGTTGTGTGTTGGACAGCCCCTGGTAAGCTGGTTATGATGTCCCTGAATGTGGCTCTGTGATTATTTGGCACAATGCATCCTTACAGAATCCGGACTGTGTAACTGTCTTCAGGGAGCAATGTGTGGAATGTTTTCTTGTGTCTGTGTGTCCCAACAAGGGAGAATAGTGTGTTTCCTTCATGTTTTGAATGGGCGCGCAGACAGAGCTGCTGTGTGTGGGACACTGGGAGGAGGATGTTTATTGGTGTGGAGCGGCTCAGAGAGAACCACAGGTCAACAGCCCTTCGACCAGCCGGACAGGTTGCCTGAATCTGGCTTCCTTTTCCTGTGCCGTCCTAAAGTTGAACTCTCAACAACAAGTATTTGGCGGAGCCTCCCCCCCGCCCTGTAGACTTATTAAACCACTTTTGGTCTCAGTGGTAATTTCCTTTCTTACTTTTATTATGCTGTAGCCTGCGTATTGACCATCATAACATGGATGCTGTCTCAGGAGAAAATTGTTCCTCCCTAATACATCTTCCTCTTAACTCTGGAGACCTCTTTCCATTCATCACAGCCTGAGATGTGCTCTTAAAGCTGGAACTTCAGCGTGCAGTGATGGCCAGTGTCTGGTTTAATGTAGCGTGAATCCTCATCATAAAAAGAATAGACATACAGCAAACAACAAAAGTGATTTAGTAGTATTACTTTGTATCTTTTTGAATTTGTGGCTCTAAAAGGATTAAACTGCATTTATTCTGTCCTGGCTGAGGTCAGTCAGCTAAGCATCAGTCAGGGCTCTTAGGAAAAAGGCACTTTGCTCGAAACAGTATTATTTGAGGCTTTTATTTTCAATGCTTTTTGAGTCCTGCTGAGAATTAATTCCACTCTGCACTGACAAAAATGCCTCTAAAATCTCTCGCCAATTCTACCAACAGGGAATACAGATGCTCTCACACAGACACCGATAAAACACCATCAGAAGCCGATTTTACGTTTGCAAGCTGTCTGTGTGTATTCCAACCATCCGCCACCATATTGTTCCTCCCACTTGCACGAGTCGGTGGCCATATCTCTCTCCATCCTTCTCTCTGCTTTCCCACTCAATATCTCATCCCCCTCTTTCGAACGCAATCCTCTGCTCTCAGCGCCCACACACCCTCCAACGCACACACACACACGCACACACACACACACACACACACACACACGTGCACGCGCATGCAGAGAAACACAAACCTTTGCACCTGCCAGTGCCTCAGCCCACACAGCATTTCTCTTCTGTCCTCTCCTGCTTTTGTTGCGCCCTCACGTTGTGGGATTCACATCAGCAGTGTTGTTATTCCCAAAGGCGGCACAGACAATGCAACTAATAAACTAATAAACAGCAAAGTTGCTGCTGTAGACAAACTTTGTATCGATCTGGGAGCTGCAGAGACCTTCTGAGAAAAAAACAACAGTGTGAGATTCTAACATCAGTGTTTGATATGGCCCGGCAAATGAAAACAAACATTGCATGTTTTTCCACCATCAGGCATCCCAGCACCCCCCCCCCCCCCCAACAGACATTAGTGCTTTTTAAAGCAGGCTTTCAGGGCACTCTGCAGGCCCCTATCAAAATTGAATGTGCCACATGTTGTTTTATTCTCTCTTGGTTGCATGATGGAAAAATTCCTGAAACTTTCGGGTGACTAGAGAAGTTTCACAAACTCATGTGGCTCCTTCCTGCGGGTTATTCGATGGATTTCTAAAAACTTTTCTTCTCCCCATGCAGAAATGCTCGGTGCCGCCAACCTGTCATTGGGGCTCACGCTCTCTCCCTCTGGGTCTTTATCCATTTCAGATTTGGCAGCTACTCCCTCTTCGCTCTGTGATTTAAGTGATTGCGAAACCTTCCACGGAGATTGCTTTCAGTGGGCACTGATTTGTGTGATCACATGGATCGTTCCCACACCACTTGTTTTCATGCTTTGTTCTCTGTCGCCATTCATATCTCTGAACGGAATACGCAACAAGCACATGTTCACACAAACGCAGCCACACGAAAGCTTCTTTTCACCGACAGTATGCACACACTGACACAGATGTTGTGCACGCTCATCTAATGAGGCCAAATTACAGCTCATTCTACAATGTATCTCTATTCCGTTGACCCATTTTCTCTTATCTCACTTTGAAAGTGCAAACATGGATTTTACCATTTAAATAACAGAGCGGCTCATTAAGTCAGTCCAACTCTTTGGTGCTCATGATTCCTGTTTCTTTACTTGTCGCCTCCTGCTGCTGCTGTTCCTCAGCTTTCAGGCTCAAAGTACTGAGAGAGAGAAAGAGATAACCTCGCATTAACCTCCCGAGACCTCCTATCCTGTAGCCCCCTCCTCATCTCAAGCTGTTGAGTCTCACACCGTTTGAAGTCAGAAAACCTCATATGATGCTTCACCATATGGGGCTTCATGAATGGCACCTGATAAAATCACTTGGGCTGCTCTGTGGGGAAAAGCAAAAAGCAGATTTCCATGCTTATTAAAAGCAACAAAACAGCTTCATCACCATGGTGACTTTCCACATGGTGAAGCCCTGGGTTGTTGGTGTGCAGGGGTCACCATGGAGATGAATCAGTGTGCTGCTTCACCTGAGTCCTTCCACGTCATTTCAAGAGGAAGTGAGCAGCTCGAGTCCCCTCGGGCACTTCATGACTCCTCCTTCTTTGCACCTCTTTTATTGTCTTCTCCTCCTTTTCCTCTTTTGCTCTCGCGCAGTCTCTCCATCTTTACCGACTCTCCTTCCATTATGTGTTGCTGAGGAAGTGTTCCAGTTGGAGAGGAAAAGCTACAGCATCAGTGCCGAGCTGGCTTCAAAGCCGGGGTAGAGGGGTGCATTATGCATGGCCTCCTACACAGCTGCCGAGATCCACGGCATATATTCAGACCCGTGTGATCCTATATGTGTATAGAAACTCATCAGAAGTGGGCCCAAGAGATCATACAACCTAATGATACATGAGCCTGCATGCCACTGTATATATTCACACACACAAGTACAAGCGCATATGCCTACATTCATATACATTTGATGATAAATTATAAAAATGCCGCACACATACACAAGCACCACCTGTCTCCCCAATCCTATTTTCAAGCTTGGTTCAGCACAAGGCAACCGTCTCATCACACCTGTCGACAGCATCCAGCTCTGGTTTCTGTGGGCCGCCATTTCTTTTCACAGCTGATTTGGCTCCAGATGTTCCTCTCAATACAGTGAAATCAGACATTTAACTAGCAGTCAGAGGGGGAGAATGGAGATGTGCTACATAGAGAAGTTCACATTTTAAATCACATAGCACCTGATTACATAAAGCAGTATGAAAATCAAGATTGTAGAAACGTGTTAAGGTAAAATGACAACTCATTTTGCAGACATTTCTTATTCAGTAAATTGCGATCTACTCTACCACACTGTACGATAGATTTTCTTGTTGCTGCATATTTAATGTGCAGAAGTATAAGTGAAACCGCAGTGTTTTACGGAGAAAGGCTTGCCTGTGGTGCCAGGTAAAAGCAGCTCAGCAATCCTCTGTCTGCTAAAATCCTCACGCTGCTCCTCAATTTTGCAAAGTTCAAATTTCATGACTCCATCACTGAACACTAAATCAGAGGCAAAACAACGGGCTTGTGTTGCCACATTGATGCTCACATTTAACCTCGGACAGCTATTCTGAGATGCTGACGAAGAACAGTCACTAGTTGTCTCCTCTCTAAAGTGGCACAATGTTTGCAGTGACATCCTCAATGTGTTTTGCTGCAGTGTGATTACAAAGGAATGTGGCGTGGCTAGATAAAGGCATCCTCTCCCCGGAGCCGTAACACCGCTCCTGAGATGACTCTCCTGCCCGACCCTGCTCTTGTATGCAGGCAGCGTCCATGTCTAACGCAAGCCCTGCGTGACTAAAGACCAGCGCTGTGCCAAGTATGCGGTGGAGTGATCACAGGTGTCGCTGCAGCTGATTCTGCTGCACAATGTATTTGACATTCACTCACAAGGTGAGGTGATAAAGCGTCCTTAAGGACTGAGATAATTAACAGGCTGTTGGGAATAGCAGGCAGGCAGACCTATGGCAACACTGAACCGATAGTTGGAGTGGTTTAATAGAGTTGGCGATGAATGCAGAATAATATGTCAGTAGAGGTTGAATCCTTTGCAAAGATGTCATCAAAGGAAGTTGAAGCCAGAGCAGCAGTGCAGAAAGTGTGAAAAAAGTGTGCAACCTCAGCCCAAATGGCTTGAGCTAAAGCTGCCAGTTATCACGCCCCCAGCTAGAAATCCTGAAGGATTCGAATGTGAGTGACATTCATTAGGGGGCATTCATTTTGTCTCTTGATGGCCTTTAGTTGCCGCTGGCCATACAAGCAGCTCCGGCTCTCTCCCTGCCACACGGCTTCCTCCAGCTCTCTTCTTTATGACTAACTCATTACACCACCAGCATCAAAGTTCAATGACAAAATAGCCCAGCGCTCATGAAACCTCTCACACGCCTCTCAGGGGTTTGCATTGTTTAAGCTAACATTATTATGAGACATGAAGAAAGCGGCCTGCTGCTAATGTCATACAGATATAATAGGAAAATGGTGCAACTGCTCGTGATGGAAATAGTTACATCTAGTGAGAGGAACAACAAGGCAGAGAAATAATTACCTCAAGAGATGGAAGCATCCCCCGAGCCAAGATTGCACCGCTGAGCATCACTCTTAATGAGGTAGATCTTTAGTTAATACTTTACTGTGTCCCCTGCTGCACCTTCTTCTCGTCACATCTGTCCATTCTCGTCTCTCCAGTTCCCCTGTCCCATCCTCGCACTGCTTTCTGAGCACAAACAGCAACTTTGAGGCACTCGGAGATCACTCAAACATGAATGCGCGATGCTCCACATCAATTTATTTCTGAGATTGGACTTGACCCTGCAGGGCGTGTTATTAAGAGAGAAATGTAGGCCAGTGTGTGATGTACGCCACATTTCCAGGGATGAGGCAGTAAGTAAGTAATGCACGAGTAACTGCACACGAGAACAAACTAACATTGTGGATATAATCTCCTTCTACCTCTGGTCTTTCCTGCCTGGCAGCACATTTAATCTGACTAATGGGAAAAGCTTTTTCTTCCTAGTCAAATGGGAATTTACCGTCACGATGCTCTTCCTTCCAGTTTTCTAACCTGCTCTGCATTCGTCTTCGCAGTAAACAACAGCGGTTAGTGTCAAATCAAGTCTATTAGTATGGCTCTTCATCATATACAATGTCTCATTGGGCTTTACAGACCCACAATAACAACAGTCCAGTCCAGGCTGTCTGCAAGGACGAAGAAAACCAACACAAAAAAAAGCAAAAGCAAAATGGCAGACGACCATGTAATGTGACACAGTGTGAGAGCAGAGAGAGATGTGTGTTTGTCACATCTCTTACTATGAGTGGTAGCTCGGGTTATTATGGATTTGGCGGTGCATTGCTAAGTGGTGAGTCATAGTGATTGCTTCAGCATACAGGCCCCCCCCCCCCCCCCCCCTTCTCTCACTGCATCGTGTCAGCTCACTCACTCCACCTACTGGTCAGACATTTAAATTCAATAGAGGAATGAAAAACATATGTGAATTAACATTGTAATTAAGTGCCATCAACACGCGGTATGAATTAATGACGTCTCACTTAACAATCACACAAGTGTCAAAACTGTGACACACGAGACATGTTTCGACATGTGTATATTTTGAATGCGTTCTTCCCGACAAGAATGGAGTTCTTGATTCCTTTCTTTGAAAAGCTCAGCTCTAATCTCATAAGAGGGCTATCAGTAGTTCTGCATATTTAAATCAGAGTGTTACATTGAGGTACATGAGCATTGAATGCATTGAATCATTGTTGAAAGAACTCCGCTTTAATCACAAGATGGTGCTGTTGATTCAAAAGAAAACGCAGTCAATGTCGCGTTCCCCTCTCTTCACCTATCAGGCATCTCTTTCTAACACCGCTGTCATTCTGTCATCAGATGATCCGTGCGATCTGAAAGCAGAGTGCAGCCCCACCATGGACAACAACATCACAGCGAAGGAGAGAGGCGTGCTGGAGGAGAACAACGAGAAGGAGGAGATGGACCAGGAGAGAGCTCAGGAGGAGGAAGAGAGGAAGGTGAAGGAGGAGGAGGAGGATGGCGAGGGGGAGGAGAATATGAAGAACGAGCAGGAGCCGCTGACAGAGGAGCAGGAGCTGGATGAGCTGAGGGCCCAGGTGCTGGAGCTGCTGCTGGAGCTGGACGATGCCAGAGAGACCTCCAACAAACACCAGGAGGGCTTCCATGAGCTGCAAGGTGAGACTTACAGCCTTGGAAATCACTGGATACTATTTATTCATTGTTGAATGCATTGAATCATTTATCTTCCCTCTATTCAACAGTCATCTGACCTGAAATCAAAATCTATGGAACCAAATGCAAACATCTTCCAAATACCCTAAATCCTGTCATCCTGGGCAAATTTGCTTTCCTTTATGAGTATTAGTCATGACAATATTTCACTCACCACCTCCGCTATGGAGATTTCAAAATAAATGTAAAAATCCCAGCTATCGGGGCAAGGACTCCAGAACTCCAGCAACACTTATTATTTACATCTTATTGTAAGACCAACGCGTTTCAGCTCGTGGCCTTCGGGTCAACAATCAGATCCAGTTTTACTTCAAGCAAAACAAGATTAAAACATATATTAGATTCTTTGGGATTGATTACACACTTGTTGCAGAATTTGGCTCATTGATCTAAACTCTACTTCAAATAAGCCAAATAAGGCAACACTTGGAGATAAACATCTCACTTCTATGTCAAAATGAAACTCTGCAATCAAAACCCAACAGTCCTTTTTCCAAATGGCATTTGTGCAACAAAATGACACACATGCAACATTTGAATATCTCTCTCAAAGCAACACACTCATGACTTTAGTGCTTTGTATACTTTTTTGATTTGATCATAAAGACTTCTGATCATCACAAAGATTCATCACAAAGATTGTTCAAATACTCTTTTGCTCACAATGAACACAAATATATGCAGGTTTTTTACAAAAACAACAACATAGAAAGTAAAATGACAGTACATGAATCAAAACAATGTGTTACTGTTATCTGTACAAAATAATAACAATAAAAGTAAAATTACAGTGCAGCGGTAAACAAAAAGAAAGTAATGTAAGGGTTGGTGGATGGTTGGTTTTGGATCCCACCTTCTCTTGGGGTTCTAACCATCCCCTCATCCTTCTCTTCCTCCTCCTCCTCTTCTTCCTCCTCCTCTTCCTCTCGTTCTTGTGCTCTCACTGCCTCCATGTTTGAAAGTCCTCACAAAAGAGGTGACCTTACCTGAGGTCTATTTGTAGTGCTAAGGCTCAGACTGATTGGTGTTCAATCAAGTTGAAGTGTTTTCATGTGTGTGTGTGTTTGTGAGAATATGTTTTGCATCATTTGTTTTCCCAATGATTGCAAGAGTTTTCTCTCTTGAACGTGTGTCTAATGTGTGAAACAGTGTGTAGTGCTTTGTAAAAAGTGCAAAGCAGAAAATGGGTTTGTACTTTTGTTTAAGGCATGGTGACAAAAAGGTATGGTTTTGATACCTTTGCGTTCACTGAGAAAGCAATTGCAAAAAACTGTAACTGTAACTGAAATGAACAGCTACTGCATTGTACTCTAAAGAAAACCCCTGTCCTCTCTATCCGGACGGCTTAACTTTCCACCGGAGACATCTCCTGTTCATCACAATCTAGTTGAACATGTAGAAGCGTAAATGTTTATATGCGGTCACTGACACAGTTCCTCATCATGGGCGCTAAATGGAGCATCACTTCATAGCTTAGAAATGATGAGCTTAACGTTCAGGGACACCAGCAATGAGTAAGGCCTTGGGTATGGTGCTGCAGTGAACTCAGTGTGTGTGTGTTTGCGTATATTTATGAGTGTGTGTTTATGACTGTGTGTCACACTGAAAGACATGGCGTGGTGGGCTCAGATGTTTGTTTGGCAGCGGTAGAGGCATTCCTCAGACAACTGCGTGCACGCTGAGGGAAGCTTCCAGACTGGGTGTCCGAGACCACAACGAGAAATCTCTTTAGGTCGACTCCCACTGGGAACAGTCAGCTGTTCATGCTGCTTCATGCTGCTGGCAGCTGTTGTGGGGGGGGGGGGGGGGGCGGGGGTCCTGTAAACGGTCAGAGAATTACGTTTGGGAGGTAAAGATCATAATTATCAATATGAGTATTAATACAAGCTGCTTATTTTGTCTCGTTATCATATTTTTTTGTCCATTTTTTAAAATTATATTTGTGAAGGTATATTGTCATGTGATCTTATTGTCGTATACATATAGGATATTTATAAAACTGATATAGCAACAAGTCTTATACTAATACTGATGGTCCGGCTCGTGTTGTATTGTAACACACAGAACTGCTTGTGTCATTCAGTCATGCCTCAAGGTTGAACCGCTTATCAAGTTGTCATCTTTCTATTGGCCTGCTGAACTGACATTTCCTTTTATCTCTCTACCCACTCCCCCCCTCTCCCCTCTCCCCTCTCCTCTCCCCTCTCCTCTCCCCTCTCCTCCCCTCTCCCCCCCCTCTCCACCCTCCTCCCCTCCCCCCTCTCCTCCCCTCTCCACCAGGTCTGTTGGAGGATGAGCGTCTGGCAAGTGCCCATCAAGCTGAAGCCTTCACGCGACAGATCCAGAATCTACAAGGTATTGATTCGGGGGCAATTCATTTCTTGTGGCCATTTTTTTGAAAATTACATTTTACGTCAAGAAATCATTCACACAGAGACACAATTATTCCTCAGAAATCCTTATTGAGATTTGAGCTCAATCATGAGTGATCAATAAAACACACCTCAGAACCAACACAATACCAAACAAACAAGGATAATGGCTCTGAGTAAGACAAAAGAAAGAAAGGAAACAACATCTTTACACAAAAAGAGACAGTTGAATATAGAAAATGGAGGAGCTGAGCATAGTTTTTATAAAGCTACAACTTTTTTTTCAGTCAGTTGGGGAACTGCCAAACTATTTCATGATGGATCTGCAATGCACGAATTATGTCTGAACTGTTTAATCGAGTAATTACTGGTTTTATTGTCATTACCCTTTATTATTGCTCTTGTTGTTTCCTGAAAATACTAAGCCAACAATCTGAATCTGACCCTGAGAAAAAGGTCTGTTACCATCAGTTACATCAGCTCCTCTTTCAAACAGTACCCCCACACACACACATGCAAGAACACACCACCCACACACACACAAACACATGCAGGCCCACTGATGCAAGACCTCAGGTAAGATCATAGCAACACACACGCGCACACACACACCCACAACACTTATACTGATGCTGCAGTCTAACCCACATTGCCCTCCTCCTCTCCCCACAGCCCAGCTGCATTCTGTGCAGGAGGAGATGGACAGCCTGGAGGAGGAGAAGGAGAGCGAGCTGGCCGAGGCCCAGGAGGAGCTGCGTGTCGCTCAGGAGGAGGTGTTCCTGCTCCAACAGGCGGCAGAGGAGGTGGGGGCAGAGAGGGAGAACGACATCGCCTCCCTGCAGGAGGAGCTGTGTCGCCGGCGGGTCGAGCTGCAGCGCCTCAGCGAGGAGACCCAGGAGTACGAGCTGGAGATCACCACGCTGAGGGCCGAGATCGGCATGAAGAGCCAGCGCAGGGAGGCCGAGAGGAGAGAGGGTGAGGGACGAGGAGTGTCGAGTAGATGGGTGTAGATGGAAGCAAGGGAGAAGGGATGAACTGATGTAGGCCTGTTGTTTTATTACAGTACAGTACAGGTATCTATAAAACACAAGAAGTCTTGGTGCACCTCATCGTCTCATCTTGTGCAAACAGCCATCATGCCCATGGCCATAGTCTTTGTTGCTGATATTATGAAAACAAAGCACGATGCTATGGATGTTCTTATTCCATGCTCACATCAGGTTAGCATCCCACAGTCAAGCACGTAAATCATTTGTGGGGTTTAATAAATATTACAAATTACAAATGTGGTCGCTGAGTGCTGCAAGGGGAGTGGTGTGTGTGTGTGTGTGTGCGTGTACAGATGTGTGTGTGAGGATACCGTGGACATGAAGTCATGAGAGGGAGGGATACGCACTTCTAACACATGATATCATCGCTGGGCTCCGCAGCTAAGCCTCGGGTGGGATTGAGGGAGGGGAGTTCATATTGTCAGACTCTTTCATCACATCAACCAAAATGTATTTCATAGGCAAGTACAATCTGACTAATAGCTGTTTACCCCCGTTTCCAGTCTTTATGTTAAGCTCAGCTAACCAGCTGCTGGTGGTAGCTTCATATTTAACAAGTAGACATAAGAGTGATGTCAAGCTTCTCATCTAATTCTCGTCAAGAAAGCGCAAACACAAGCTATTTCCTGAAATACATTCCATACGTGTAGTAATGATGTTAAAGCCTCAGTCAGTGACATTAAAGCTCAACTGTCCTCCTCCATCTCTGACCTTCCTTGTTCTGTCAGGTGACGTGGACCTGCTGAAGGAGGAGTGCCGTACGCTGAGGGAGGAGTGTCAGACCCTGAAGGAGGACAACGGACGCCTGACTGAGAGGCTGCAGCTGCTGCAGAGACAGAGGACATGGTGAGAGTTCAATGGCTGTTCACTCGTCAGCTGTGCATCCTGGAGGGGATGCCCTCTGGAATACTACGCTACCCACAGGCGTTCACATCATGTCTCACTTAGAAAAGACTGCTCGGCCACCTGTTTAATCACTTAACAACATCATGCCAGGGATTACACATGAATGTATTAGTTGATAAGTAGATTGACAGAGAATTAATCAACGACAATTTTGAGATTGAAAGTTCATTCTTGACGTTTAAAAAGCGTTAAGCTGTTAAAACCCACTTAGGCAGTCCTCATTCACCAGTGTTTCTATATTTGGGATTTGTTCTTATGTAAGAACACACAGGCTAAAGAGCACACTTACGCACATTTGAAAACTGATGTGTTTGTACATAATATGTTTGTACTGCGTTTTCATCAACTCTACAGTTTCTCTAGATACGTTTCTTTGGATCTTTTTAAAGAACAAACATAAAAGGAACATAGGAAGATATTGATGATTGAGGCCCGATCTATTTAGGAGCAGTTGTGTTTTTTTCTTCCTCAGCAGACGGGGAACAGGGTGTACTCCATCAGGAAGATCTTGTGTTACATCGAACGCAAAAGCCAACTTTATTTATAGCACTGTTCTAAACAGACGTTACGCAGTGCTTGACAGGAAGAAGAGAAGGGAAACGGGGAGTCAGAAGAAACAGAGAAGACAATACGTACAAAACGGAGAAATAACTTACAAAGTATAAAATCAAGAAAAACAGCTGAGAAGTCCCAGCAGCATAAGCACGATGGCCATAACAGTTGCTGGACCATGTGGTGGGGCAGCAATTTAAAATGATGACATCGTTCCATGCTTTTCTCTGTTTTGCATCTTTTTTAATTTAATTTAAAAAAAAGAGTTTTGGACTGTTGGTCAGACAAAACAAGCAATTATACTGTGATGGGCCTTTTTCATTGTTTTCTGACATTTTATCGACTAAACAATTAACTGATCATAAAAAAACAATCATTTTATTCGTCGAAATGAAAGTAATCTTCTTGTCCTTTTACAAGGAGGGCTAGATACATTTGGCGGCATGTCAGAAACAGAAACACACACAAAATGGAAAAACTGTGTCTTCATCAGTTATCAGACTAAATGTACACCATGAGCAAATCTCTGCATGCATCAAGCTCTCTGGTTATCACATCAAACGGCATAGCAACCACACTCAGCCTTTGAATCATGGAGATGATCAGCCCATTTCTGAGCTTTCGGCTATTTCAGCTGAAACAGAAAGTTAATGCTGCGTTCTTCACCATCACTCCTTTCGTCCAGCTCCAGTGTCTACCTGTCACTGAAAGAGGAAGACGTAGAGGAGGGCACAGAGGGAAAGGAGATGGAGACTGGCTCGGATGAGGTCATGACAGAGAGCTACATGACTATGGCCAAGTCTGGGAACTGTCGCCTGGTGGACGCCTCTATCCAGAAGAATATTTCATTTGATGGGAAGCCCGTGACACCAAGCGGCTGGAACGGAGGCATCGGGGAGATTTTCTCCCTGAGGGAGCAGCTGAAACAGGCTGAGGAGAAAGCCTCACATGTGCAGAGAGAGGTACGACGCATAACAGTGTCTTAGTAGTTGATGAGAAATATGAATAAAGCATGGGCAGATTTTGCTCAACCATTATTAGCACATGGATTTCAATCGAACACACTAAAACTTGTTTCAATAAATTCTGTCAGTCCGTCCACTGCTGTAAAAAAAAAGAAAGACTGAACGTGACCTCTTGTGTCCTCCAGTGTAACGGTCTGAAGGTGGAGCTGCAGGAGCTGCAGGTACTGTATGACAGCAGTCAGAGGGAGAGAGCAGAGCTGGAGGAGGAGCTGCAGCGCTGCAAGGCAGAGCTGGAGAAGCTATCAGGGGGGGCTCAGGTGAGGGACAGACGTGAATAATACAGGAATATACAGTTGGTTTCAGAAGAAGGGAAACTGATGTGATTAATGTAGGTTTGTGTGGTTTGCTTTGCATTCCTACCTTTAGATTCCAAAAGCACCTTTAGAGCAGGCTGTCTCTCAATGCTTTGATTTAAAAATGAACCCAGACTGTCGACTAACATAACACGCCTGACATCACACGTACTGTATCCTGTGTCTGTTGAGCCCACTTTCTCTGTGTCTCATACTGCAGCAACATATGTTTGGATATGAACTGACCTGGCCTGTCAGCCCATATCTTTTGTGTGCTTTCGGCTGGGAAACCTTCCCTCCCACTGTTTCTGTGTTCCAACTTCTCTGTGACAGCAATTATTTGTATACTGTTGTTGGACTGAAACAGAAAATCTGCTAAAAACATATTCAGGCATTCAAGCCAAGAATTCCTATTGCTCTTGTTCTATAGAGAAAAAGTAGTGAAAGGACCTTTGCTTATTTAGATGTTGTGATGTGTGTTCTCTACCTTAAGGCTACCTTCCGTTCATTTCAATAAGGTGCTGTGTGAATGTCAACTTGTAGTAAATGAAACATGTCTAAAATAACAATTTGAAACAATTACTGAAGTCACAGTAACACTACTGTTGCATGATAAATGTTTGAAAGCGTGGATAGTTTTGACGTGTTATTAAGTTCTCACGGGAAAATCCAAAACTCTTCACGCAAGAAGCTGCAGTACCAAATGAATGTTCCTTTAATGTCGTCGTCCTCTGGGTTTGGCTTTTCGACAGCACAGTTTGACGCTTGAATGCACCAACCCGAGGACAATCTGTGGATTCAACTGCATTTCCACACAAAGACAGACTCAGTATTCTGCAGGTTGATTTTCACACAGTCCTAAAAGGAATGAACACCAATGGCTACCTGTAAGGAAAGAAAATATGCATTCAGAAATCTTGAAAAAACAAAACAAAAAGACAAATCTATTGGTTGGAAGCCATGCAAAGCTCTGTACTGTAATACGGTCCTTGTATGTAGAAAGAAACAGGACTAAACCTCTGTGTTTTGTCTGCAACCGCCGTGATGAGATGTCTCTGCGTTGTGTCAAACTGTCTACCCGTGCCTGTCTCTGATGCTGTCCTTGTGCTCTGAATGTCCATGACCTCTCAGCCTGTGCGATAACAATTTTAGCAAAACATCAAAAAACAAACTACGTGGATAGAGAGAGAAAAAATACCACCATATGCAAGTCACAACAATCATGTTTGTCACCATAACATCACACGCAGCCTAAAAATGCCACACAGGACTGCTCACACATACTCAAGCTGAGTTGATGTGTATGTCACCTTAAAGTTATGCTTTGTTTATTTAACAGGAAATGTAAATCACTCCATCACAACCTTTCCCCTTATTTCACAGCCATAGACCATGTCACACTTTTAATTTAGCGATGTGTAGTGGTGGTCCATTTGTGCTGTTGTCACAACCTTTTTTCTATCTGTGTTTTTATTATTTGGATACCGGTACTTCATTCATTCCCTTCATTCATTCCCTTCATTCCCATGGTCCTTGTGTTTGTTTTTATTCCCTCCTCAGAGATTCATCCATCCGTCTGAGCACCCTGTTCTCTCCATCCCCTTCATAGGAATGATTGTAATATTGGCTGTGGTCTGGTGCTGGTTGTCGGAGTTGGCGTCCCAGAGGGCAAGGTATGGGAGGAGCTTATCTCTATCTGATGCATAATGCTACGTATGGTTCTTAAACACTGATTAAAGAGTCAGTTCACCCAAACGACATAAAAACAAAGTTTCTCGCATCCCATTTCGAGCTGTGCAGATAGTTGTGGTTTTATTTGCTCAGGTTTTCAGATGACTGTTTTTGAGAATTCTGTCTTACAAGAAAACAATCAAACATTTTCATGGGAGTCAGAGAATGTATTCTGTGAATTGTCCAGAGTGATCAGGACACTATTTCTGAAAAGAGGTGTTGCTGGATTTAAAAAAAAAGAAAAAAGAATCTCTGTTATATTTGGGTGGAGGCAGAAATATGTCATACCTTGGTTATGGCATCTGCATGGTTCAATACTGCAAGATGTTGGTAAGACATATATATGTGTTATTTGAGTAAACTGACCTTTCATATAAATGATTGATTAAGATCCACTGACAGTGGTGGATGTTATGGGATGGTCTAAACTGCAGAAATGCCAGATAAGATCTTCGATGAAAGAAGGTAGATAATGACGTGAAACATTTACAGAAGGTGGACGTGGGACGGGTGGGCAGTTTGGCAAATTAGAGCAAAATATTTCCTTTTTATGGAACTGAATAAGTCATTTACAGGAATAGTTCAACATTTTAGTAAGTGCCTTCTTGCCAATAGTTAGATGAGAAGATTGAATTCATGGTAAGAAATCTTCTCATCTAACTCTCTATAAGGAAGCGAATAAAATAATTTTCCTAAAATGTCAAACTATTCCTTTGAAAGCCCAATACTGGCTGATGGATGGCCCGCACTGGCTCTTAACACTGCTTTTTTCCTGTCTCCCCTCAGGGGAGTGAGGTAGGTTGGAACTCCATTTTGACTATCACTGCAGCCACAGCGGTGCTGCTGATGATGACGAGCTTGTTGAGAGCTCTCGTCCGATGTTGATTGGATGGGCAACAACTGCACGGGGACAGAGGTCTGCTTCAGACTCGCCCTCGTTCTTCTCCTGCCATGTCTACAGACTCAACTGTAATTCTCTAAATGTGCTCGAGCTCGTAGAAAATGTATGGGATGTCATGTCGCCAATGAGAATGTACTACCTGCACCGAGAACGACTGCGCTCAGTCTCATGCGCGATTGAAGATGATGATGAGCTGACCTGCAGGGAGCCCACACGAGGACGGAACTCACTCCACTAAATGTATGCTAGTGACATAGTAGTCACTCCTCCTCTGTGTCTGTGAATTTCATTTTTCTCTCTTTTAGCAAACAATGTGATAAAAAAATAGAATTAAGATTTTGATTGTCAATGTGCACCTAATGGTTTTCCATTTATTTAACCTTTATTTATTTATTTGTTTGTTGAAGTATTGTTCATAGTTGTCTCTGATGATATTGACAAACATGGAGTCTGGACATGTAATGCACTGAAATGTACACATGCCCTTTAAATGTAATTGTTAAGTTTTGCTAAGTTGACTGTTAATTACTTGTTGCTTTCCCCCCCAAATACTGAATGCAATAAATTCGATATTCTGCAAAACTGGATTTCTTAAAAGGCTTATGTTCAAAGCTTGGCTGGCTCTTCTTCACAGTGTGCAGGCGCTGTCACTTCCCCCTGCCTCACAATTAATTGTCTTGTGTCTGTTTCTGAAATCAAACAACTCCTACACTCCTCTTATCAGTTGGACCACGATGCCAGAAAGTCTGTGCAGTGTTTCTGATTCATCTTACCTGCCCACAGCTCACTTTGAAATTCTGAAATCTTACACCCACAGCGACGTTGTTACACTCACATTACGGTTTGCTGAAGTTTTCTTACAGCAGATATCTCAGCAACTTTGGGAGCCAATTGCAGAACGATCAAACTATATGAATGTGTTTAATGTCTAACATTTCAATGTGCAGAAATGAGCTTTTGTTCCTCTCCAGCAGGATTTGAATGGCTAGCGTCGTAGTATTGTTGTTTAGATTCATGAGGATCGCAGGTTGTTCAGGTACTCAAGTGTGAGAATGTTGACAGCCGGCGTTTCCTTGTTTACCGACGACACGCTTTATGTAACAAACTGCAGATCTGATAAACACCGGTTGACATGCGGTCACACTTAGATTGAAACACTGATGCGTCTGAAGTAAAACATCGGGGTTTAGTCGTGAAGGCATTTTAGAAATTGATATGTAAAAGGGAAGGTGTCAGTAAAAGTTTTAGCATTAATTACAAAAAATATAAATGTATATGTCGAAGGATTAATGTTTACATTTGTGAAACGTTTTTTTTTTGTTTTGTGAAAATATTTTAGAACAGAAAAAAGCATGTTAGAAAACATATAGAAGCACAATATATCATTTACGTTGATTATGTTACTTTGTATTTCATGTAAATAATTATGACACAGAGTACTATGGGAGAGATGTTTCTGAATCCATTTGTACTAGCTTTGTAGAAAGTTTATTCTATTTTGAAAGAGCATCGTATATTTGATAGCCAAATGATATGGACATGTTTATTTATGGTGACGTTACTCAGAAGAACTGCTAGCGTTGCTAATAATTTACCTCTCTGTTCGAAGGTGGTGTAGTCATTGCATGCATTTAGATTGCATTTGACCTTAGTTGCTGTGAGCAATATGACTCGTTAATTTCAGAAGTTTTCTGAAACATTTGTCATTAAGCAGAACCTTGATAAACAATGCCTGAGCTGTTATGTCTGCATATGAAAACACACGATGGAAATTATCTGCTGCTGGACTGCCAATGTTGTCACTGTCTATTTACAAAATGATCAGTTTGCAATATAAATTAGATTCCCATTGACTGCAATGGTACATATGACTCGTCTGAGTTTAATTATTTTTCCTTTTTTCAGGACTATCAATGTCATCATAGATTAACAAGCTTCTATACTACTCAGTGTTTCTCAGCTTGTTGTTGCTTGTTTGATTCTTTTCAATACCGTGGTGGCTATTTTGTTACCTGGAGGTCTATTTTGTACTGCAAATGACAAATGAGAAAATAAATATATCTACCCCAAATGATGTCTCAGAGCTTTCTTTTGGAAGGTGACCTCAGTGTCAGTCACAGGGTTTAAGGTGTCGCGGAGTCCCATTCATGAAATCACCAGCAGTCGACCTGAGCGAGAACCGCCTCTGCTGGGATTACATTACACGGGTTGTATGGATATTAATAACCGTCACTCCAGAGGCGTGACATAGGCTCACAGATTCCTTACAGATGGCAGTAACTGCTGTGTCAACGTTGTTGATGAGGCCCATAAACTATACACTCATTACTCGGTTGCCACGACTCATGGTTCTCTATCAGTTCAAGTGTGTCTAATTATCTAAAAGTAGCGTGCATGAGCAGGCCTGGTCACGGGTTGGTACAGTTAGCTTAGCCCTCGTTGAGCAACCTTCTGTCACTTGAGGTTTAATTTAAATTCGTTTCCAGAGTCTGCACATATTCCCAACAGATTCTGAATCAAGTTTCTGTCTCATTCTGTGTCAGAGTTGTGGCTAATGAAAAATGTAAAAGTGGCTTAACAGTCGAAATGTCAGATCCAGATCACCAGTGGGACGTAGGCCCCGGGCCTATCTGTCCAGCAAATTAGCCCCAAATCCCTTTTTAAAGATTTAATATATTCACCTGACAGACTAATGAGGAAAAGCTAATTAAAAAAGGTGGAATGCTGACTGTGAGAGCAGCCATTGGCAGTCTCTGGGGATATAATGTCAAGTGAACAGTGCCCAGGTCAACAGTAGCTCTGTGACTGGGTTTTTGGTTTAGCTCACATACTTTATACTTCCTATCAAAGGTGGAATTATATTGTAATATTATTATGAGACAATAATACTAAAGTATTCAAAACAACATTGTAAAACGTGTGTTTAGCACATTGACTCAAATGTGTTTTTGTTTTGTTTGTGTAAATAAAAGAATAATCGTTTCACTTTTGGTGCAACTAAACTTTTCTAGAGTTCATTTACACACAGTGGTGTTTACTCAAATACTGTATTCAAGTACATTTTTAGGTTCTTGTATTATGATGAGTGTTTTCATTTATTTGGCAAATGTAATAAACTCCTGAAAATTAATGTTTTACATATAAAAGTTAATAAAATATGGGGATAAACCCACCTAGCAGTCTATACAATTTCAAAAAGTTGCTTTACTCTTTCTGGATACATTGTAAAATGTCACAACTAATAAATCGCTAATAATGATTTAATTTCATGAAATAACACTGAATCAAAAGTAAATAAACTTTACTTACTTTTACTGTTGATTCTTTAAGTACATTTTGCTGTCAGTACCTTTGTGCTTGTACTTCAGGCACATTTCACAAGACAGAATACAGGACTTTTACTTGAAAACATACCAAACAAATTACCACTTTTACTTAACTTAAATGTGTGAATACTTCTTTCATCACTGCTTACAACATGAGAACTGGGAACCATGATATGTCAGGAACAATACATTTTTACGGAGAGATGATGGTATTATTAATTTATTGCCACATCTGCCTTCCAAGCCCCTTGAGATAACAACAGGATGTAGTAAAAACAGTATTAAAGTCTCCCTACTTGTATTATTATTGGAGAATATTCTGGCTCATAATTCAAGTGAGGAGAAAATGTCTTAAATGGTTAAAGAAGAAACAAAAAAATCTTAAGAGTATGTTGTTACATGGTGGGTGGTGAACCTGGCTGTGTCCAGACTGAGTACCATAAGAAAGCCTTCTGCTTGTGTCACAGCTATTCTTACCTCCCACTACTTCGTCAAGGATGGTGCCCGGTGTCACCGCCATGTCCCTGACTGCTGACTCACAACAGCATGACGGCCCCCGCACCTGCAGCTCACACAACATTTATTGGAAATGACTTGCTTTGTGTGTAGATGATCAATTTCACTCTCTGCTCTGTCAACTGTCTCAGTGTATTTCTGTTCACAGCCTCAGCTTCGATCAATGAATGCTGTCATGTTGACAAAGTTGGAGATGACACTAATTTGCTTTCTGTCAAATCAAGAAGTGAGTTTTGTCCTTTCTTGTTCAGAGGAAAAAAATATTCTTTTCTTGCTCCATTTGAAAGCGTAAATTGGTCATACATTTTGAATTTAGTGAGTTGAAAGGCAATTACTCTCAGTTCTTGCTGGTGACACAATTTAATACATTTCCTACAATATATTTTATTGTGGTTTTGCTTGATGGTGCAGAAACATTGATTGTTGTAAAGGCCTATTCAAATCCAATATTAAGCACCTTTCCATAACCTTCCCTGAGCTTCTATTGACCTTTGCTTGTCAACACCGAAATGCATTTCACTCGGGGGTGGCAGATGGCTGTGAAACACACGTAATGTCATGGCTTCAGTCTTCAGCAGGGTGACCTCATCCTTCAAAATGTTTCATCTCCAAGGCCTCAGTGACAGAAGTTAACCTGCAAAATCAAACTTCTGACACTTCTCTCCAGTAAAAACACAACATATTGAGACAGAGGGACTCGCTGCACGTTCTCACGTTCTTTTCTTAGCTCGATTGTTCAGCCATTTGGATCCTGAGCATGACACACATTCGCAACAATCGTCAAGTGCCATCCCCCAGCCTCTCAAATAGGAGCGCCTAAAAATAAAGAGCATGTTGCGCTGCCTGGTGTCCTGACCAATCACTATCCCATCCTCCCCGTAAACCGACCCCGACTCACGGGATCCTTATGGATTAGCAAATAGACTATGATCACAGTGGCTGAGTGACGCGGCCCCGGGTCCTTTATAAAGCAAACTCTTTCCTCTCTCAGCATTCAACTTAAACACGCTCAGTGTCAACTCTAACAGTGCTGCTCCAGCTGCTCCAGCTGCCACGAAACTCGACATTCTTCTCGGGGCCATAGTGGAGAAGGACGACTTGACAAGTGGGTGCCAATTATTAAAAAAAAAAGCGGACGACCAGCTGCCTTTGCATATTGTAAATCGGATATTTTAATCCATCACTGTCCTGACTTTAAGTGGTTTCTTCGCAAGTACATCTGAAAAATCTCTCGGCTGCTTTTTGAACTCCATCAAGTTTGAACTTTCCTCCGCGTGAGCGCGCTTGCCATCGACCTGCTAAAGTTTTCCGCGCTGCCGAGCGCACAATTCAACACTTACGTGTCACCGAGGTATAAAACTGGACTCGGAAAACGCCAACATGATGAGCAACAACTACGGCGACGACCAGCAGCCTCCGCAGTATTACCAGGCCACCGACTTTGGGGAAGAGGAGGACGACGAGATGCCAGCCACGGAGAAGGACCTGGCCGAAGACGCGCCATGGAAGAAGATCCAGCAGAACACCTTCACCAGGTGGTGCAACGAGCACCTCAGGTGCGTCAACAAGACCGTCACCGACCTGCAGAGGGATTTTACTGATGGGCTGAAGCTAATTTCACTCCTGGAAGTTTTGAGCCAGAAGAAGATGTACAGAAAGTACCACATCAGACCCAACTTCCGTCAGATGAAACTGGAGAACGTGTCTGTGGCGCTCGAGTTCCTGGACAGAGAGCACATCAAGCTGGTCTCTATCGGTAAGACTTCTGGAAACAATACATTAGTAACATGTATCCTAAACACAAGACAACAAAAGTACCATGCTATTATTAGATAGCTGTAAAAAGGATGCCCTAATACTTTAAAAGACGAACCATGACAGCAACAACATTTCATATATTTTTATAATTTTAAAGGAGCTGTATAAACCATTCAGAGCATTAATATAGCAGCAAAAAAAGATATAGTGAGGGACTGTATACCTGAGCAGAGAATTAAGTCACTCTCTCTCGCTCTCTGTTGTTATCTGAGCTTTGCTGTGATTGGTTGACAAAACCGGGCCAGCCGTGCATGCTAGTAGAACATATTAGTGCACGAGAACGTGCCCCACTGGTTCGCTCATGGCTGCCGCTCTGTGTGCTGCTCGTGTATGGCGCTTATGGTTGATAACGCCGTCACGACCGACGGCACCGTTGCGGATAGCACCCATCCTCCGGTTCCCCTCAGGTCAATACTGTCAGCACCTGCGCCTCTGGAACGCTGCATTGAGCTGAGGTCAACAGCTTATTGGAACGTTACTGCAGACTGGGTGCCACTGAGGTCATTTACTTGTGTCAGGGCCAAGGGCTGGTGGCTCCAGAGTATGCTGAGGCGTATTCCTGCCGCAGCAATGTGGTAAACTATGGGCTGGAAATTCACGAGGCCTGTGCTAATGAGAATGACACTATTTATACGTACATGTGGACAGCACTCACACACACACACACACACACACGCACACATACACACACACCTGCTCATATCTCCTGCTGATCGCGGGAGGGCAAAGGTCACTATCACAGATATCACCACAAAGTCTGCAGGGTGTGTGTCCAGGAATGTGTGTCTGGGACTTCATATGTCAGTGTGAGGCTGGCACCGTTGTCCCAGCTGTACAGACACACACCAGGTCAGACGGGTTTGACAGAAACAGGGCGTGATAATAGCCTCGTAGCACCCTCTCCCTCCAAGCAGCTCTAGTGGGTCAACGCAGCCCTCTTAAGATAATGCCTCAGTCTCATTACAGTGATCCAGAGACACAACAAAAAAAAATCACCGCAGGCTAACTAGCACATGTGTCGCAGTGTGTAAATAGATATTGATGGATGTCTCTTTGAGCACACAGTTGCCCTGAAATTCAGACACGGCAGGATCAAAAGCACACCGTGCAATGCCGTGCCACCTGCTTATGCCAGTCAAACGGCGACACATCAAACATTACCCTCTGATCGGAGGCCCTCATCTATGAAGAGATAAATTGTCTCAATAAAACAGTCTTGTGAAAAACAGCTGGCAACAAAGTCCCTTCATGAATAAAGTCTTACTGAATTAAGTGGAGTGTATCACACGAGATTAGTCAATCAAACATTAAAGTCAAGCGCTCCTCAGAGGTTCTTTTAAATGGCTGAGTTTCTAAATTGAGGTGGATTTGAAATGGCTTATTCTGCAAAGTTTTCCTCAGAGAACTTCGGGAAATAAGCTGCATGCTCGCTGTCAATGAATCTAATCTCCACCGATTTGATTTATCGCGCTCTAGCGCTACAAGTTTTGGACGTAATTGAAATCCGAGTGGTGTTTATGCAGAGTGGGCTCCACTTCCACATGTCCTCAGCTGTCACTGTCTTCAGAGTGCCATTGTGACTGGATGACAGATTGTCAGGGGTCCTCAGCCAGACAGCTGTCTCAGAGAAAGGGGCTCGGGGGAAGCAGCAGGGGGCATTCGATTCTTGTCTCCTCAGCAGTCAATCATCATTGTTTATATTTCTGGTCAACGCTGCAGAACAGCAAGGAAAGACTATTTTAATATAATACACTTATGTTCAGATCTTAGGTCTTGATTTCTTTTGGTTTAGCTTTGGGGTTCCTTGATTACTGATAACAATATACAGAATGAAAACCAATATACTTTTGCTAAAATCTCCCCATAAGGGGACAATGCAGAATCTACAGCTGGAAGATGCAGCTAACTGGTTTACCGTCAAATGCTGTGGGACATGGTGCATTATCTAAACTCTTTGGAAGTTACAAATCCTCATGAACACTTTTGTCTCTACTGTCCAACTACAGATAGCAAAGCCATCGTCGATGGGAATCTAAAGCTGATCCTGGGTCTTATCTGGACTCTCATTCTCCACTACTCGATCTCCATGCCCATGTGGGACGACGAGGATGAAGAGGAGAGTAAGAAGCTGACCCCCAAACAGCGGCTGTTGGGCTGGATACAGAACAAGGTGCCCCAGCTGCCCATCCACAACTTCAACCGTGACTGGCGGGATGGCAAAGCTCTGGGAGCTCTGGTTGACAACTGCGCCCCTGGTAAGAAGTGTGTAGCAGCACCAGCTGAGTCCACAGGCAGGGCAGAGTAAGTGCTGAGTCAGAATCCGTGCTGCGGCTGTTGAAAGGGTTGTTGTATATAGCAGTTTTCCTTGGTTGCTATGGGGGTTGGGGTCAGGCATGTGTCAGACAGTATCACCTTCTCAGGAGATTTTGTCTCCTGTGGTCCTCATCTAGAAATAAGCGCCATATATCTGTTGCAAATTATGTAGCACACACACATGCACACACACGTCCGGATTCAGATTTCAGCCTGTGTAATCTGTCTCTGGAGAGCAGGTATGGGTCAGCGGTGTTGAAGAGGGGTTGCTGATAGCTGGGGGGGGGGGGGGCGTCCCTGCCAGCTGTCCCACAATGACTGACGCTTTCACTCTCACTGTCTCGGGCCCTGAGGCCCAGGCCAGGCTTTAGTGTTTATAGCCTTGCTGCTACACAACACTCCCAAATTTGGGCACCATTCCTCCTCTTCTGTCAAGGGGGATGCTTGGCTCCGCATCAAAATGCAGAGTTATCCGTCACAGGGAGGTGCCTATAAACCAAGGACCACAAGGCCACAGTTTGAGTCACTGCCAGTTCAGGCTGCAGCTTCCAGCGCTGCACATGCGAGTCCTCTCCGAGCTGTGCTTCGCAGAGCGAAAGGTGGAGGAGTAGCAACTGTGTTTAACTGTGTTTATATGAGCCATTGATCTACGGAGACGCATCTTTCAAACACTGTGCAGCACTGTGCAGCACTGGCCATACAAGGTTCTGTTGTTTCATCAGCTAATACCAAACAGCAGGGCTACTGATGAAGCTCACTCTGTGCTGAAACACAGAAGCTCTGCTTTTGAATCAGATACAAATGCACAAAAGAAGTTCATATGCCAGACCAGGAAGAAAACCAATATTCGATCTGACAGACAGACACAGTTTCTGCTATGATATCCAATATTTTCAGATACAACTATAGCATATGGCCATCTCTTTTGGTGTAACAGGGATGTTGCATTACAAACCACGTAGCTGTGGTTTTACAGTGCTGACTGACATCATTTTGAAGAACACTGATTTCTTATCGAAACATGGTGGAAGGCCCACCCTGGTGCCTCCCAACTGACAGCTTTTCAACGTTTTTATCTGCACACTCCTCTCTTGCCGATGTACGTGAACTCAACCCTGTTAACACTGTGGGGCCGTGTCTATATTAATTGGATCATAGTATTCTGTGGTGTGCCTGTATGGGCCTTTTGAGCGAGTGGCCACTCCATCACCAACACTAATCCAATTTAAGCATTAGCAGCACGGAAGCGCGTAGCTTTTAGACACAGTGGAAGTGCCAGAGCGCCTCGAGCCTTTGAACCGCTGAGAGACCTTCGTTGTCGCAGGTTCACAGGAGCAGAGCAGCGTGGGTAAGATTGTAGTTGGAGGTGTTGGGCAGATAGTAGTGGCAGCCCAAGTGGCCTTATTATAGCAACAGCAGCATGTGACTGCATTTGTCTGTGCAGAATTGTCTAATTGCCCTGTTTGCTTTCTGTTAGGTTTGTGTCCTGATTGGTCAGACTGGGATCCAAACCAGCCCGTGCAGAATGCCAAAGAAGCCATGCAACAGGCGGACGACTGGCTGGGTGTGCCTCAGGTACGATGCATGATAGATCTCACTCACAACGTGCTTTTTAGTTTGCTTAAGCTCAGCTGGGTGTCCGATGGGTGGGGTTGATCGCATAAGACAATACATCGAGATAAGCGGGTGTCTTTTTTTTTGTATTCGTATGGCAACGTAGTTTATACTCAGTGGATAGAGATTCAGCAAGCATTAATCATTTTCAAGCAGTTTAAAGCAAGCACCGAGACACATATGCAAATGAAAACACGCCTCACCACATGTCCACACTCCTGCGAGGCAACGCTGAACTGAAACAATGGCAGTTCTCTGTATGAGATGGAGCCCCGTGTTTTTCCCAAGGCGATCCTGCTGCAGGGTGTCATGAAATATTTATTACCCATCTCACTTCTAACGTTTCCATTTACTTTATTGTAGCTCTCAGTAAGTGAGAGTGTGAGAGTTATTTTCAGTAGATTCGTGAACTTGTGGAGGTGGGAGATTTCTGACTACCTTCCGAGCCACCCCCTGAAACAGAGGCGTAAATATGCACATGCTCATCAGAATAACAATGTCAACCCAGCCAGAGGGCAATATTTCCAGTTCTGTTTGTAAGACTGTGTGTCTCCGTATTGTAATGTTCTCTATGCAAGCTGTTTTCCATGAGGCTTAGAATTGGCGCGATAGCCAGGGTCTGTATGTCATGGCTCTGCAGTCCTGAGGGCTGGAGCACAGTGTGGTGGCGTTAAGGAGATGTTGGAAAGGTCTGGCTCAGGATAAATACCCCTGGCTAGCTTATTGAGGGCAACAATCCTTAACCCTGCTGTCCTGGGGTTAAATATAACCAGCGTGCTTTGTGCCACGGTGTGATAGACAGACAAACAAGTGCTGGAAGGGAGAGAGGACTCAGAGGTGGGGGGGTAAATTAGTTGTTAAATTCCATTCCACCTTATTGCTGAATAAGGGAAAGTTGTATAAAGAGTCAACCACATCCTTCTTACAGCAATACAATCAATATAAACATGTAAACATGGAAACATATATTAGGCTATGGTGTTTGTGATGTTGCATAAAAACTTAACTTCATTGCACATATTATGAACCTTTTTTTTGCCGGTTGTCTTCCTCTGCTGTAGGTGATAGCCCCTGAGGAAATTGTGGACCCAGATGTGGACGAGCACTCAGTGATGACCTATCTGTCTCAGTTCCCCAAGGCAAAGCTGAAGCCTGGCGCTCCTTTCAAGCCCAAACAGCTTTTCCCAAACAAGGCCAAAGCCTACGGGCCTGGTGAGTAGCCCAGCAGCAGCCACGAACACCTGCACGGTTTACAACAGTTCATATGAACAGTATCAATGTGTTTGCCTGTTGCCAATAATGTTACATTGCTCCAAACCTTGCAGAATATATCACCACACGCTTTTGTCTTACTTTACAGGTATTGGGCCTCATGGCAACAAGGTGCTGCAACCAGCTGTGTTCACTGTGGAAACTCTGGAAGCTGGCAGTGGTGAGGTCCTGGTCTATGTGGAGGATCCTGAGGGCCACAAAGAGGAGGCAAGTTATACCCGATAGACAAGCGATCTTAGCGTACAACCCGCTTCCTACTGCAGATAATCCTGCTCAGTTTCAGTTTTCCAAAATGTAGCATCTCGTTTAATCTAACCCTCTTTTACTTTGTCGTCTTACACTCCAGGCTAAGGTTAAACCCAACAAGGACAAAAACAAAACCTACACCGTCACCTATGTTCCTAAAGTTGAAGGTGTTCACAAGGTAAAACATGAAGTCCACACGCTACTCAGCACAACATGAGCAAAGCACTCTATTTAAAGGATCCTAACTTTGTCTTGCTTTTTTTCTCTTTAGGTGAAAGTGCTGTTTGCAGGTCAGGACATTGACAAGAGCCCCTACACTGTGAATGTGGCGAGGGATATGGGCGACCCCAGCAAAGTCCATGCCAGGGGACCAGGTCTGGATCCTACAGGCAATGTGGCGAACAAACCCACCTACTTTGACATCTACACAGCTGGTTAGTAGTACAGAAACGTCCACCACTGTACATACAACAGGAATATGATCTGATGAAAGGCTGGCAGTCATTTTAAACAAAGTCAAATAAATCATTGGAAGACGAAAGCTGCAGCATTTACTGCGATAACTGATAATTTTCCTGTCAAACTCAGGTGCTGGTAATGGCGACGTCAGTGTGGTAATCGTTGATCCTCAGGGCAAAAAGGACACCGTGGAGCTCATCCTGGAGAATAAGGGCGACAGTGTTTTCCGTTGCACCTATCGTCCGATGCTGGAAGGGCCTCACACCATCCACGTGCTGTTTGCAGGCCAGGAGATACCCAGGAGCCCTTTCACTGTCAACGTTGCAGAGGGTGAGCCATCTGTCAGTGCTGTAAATTACTGTCAGACAAATCAGATTTCTTATCATGCTGTTAGTGTCAGGGTGATCTATCCATCACAATCTACAGTCATCTTTATTTTCCCTGGGAACATACCACCCGGTATAGACCGTAACCCTTCCTATCTGTCATTTCTAGCTCCGCCCGTTGCTCCTCCCACTGGAGCTCCACTGCAGATAGTCCCTCAGTCAGTGCGCACCCCTCCCGGAGCAAAGGGTGGAAAGGGGGTACCCCCCCAAAAACCTGGCCGCCCAAGTTAGTATGGCTTGCTGGGAGGAGTCTGTGCCCATGGCTCAGCCAGATACCCCCAAAACTTTCCCTATGCCGTGCCCTGCAGATGCCCCTCTGTGCATTCTTTATGGTTACGGTGCCGCGGCTCAATGCCGTGCTTGGTCGCCTGCTCCATTTTCTTGCGTACTGCAGCTTGACTGTTTTGTTATGTTCAGACAGGGATGAGATGCAATGTTGTCCAAATAGTGTCGAGATTGTCCCACTTTGCACTTCTGTCTACTTTGTTCTTCTCTCTTTAAATGTCTTTGCTTGTGCTGTTGACATGTTTGTTTTGAAAACATGCATCATCCAACATTCAGTTTAAGCCTGCAGTCAATATTTTGACTGACTGAAATGTTGTCCGAGGCTCCCAAATGTGCCAATATCTAATAACCTTCAACATTCTGCACTTTGTGTTTTATGTGCTGCAAAAAGCATCGTTCTCATTTGCAGGTCCTGTCAGTCAAGCTTTAAGGAATCCCTCTTGAATTGGATATTTGAACGTCTTTGCTACTAACATCGCTGTCAACTGCTGGCGACTCTCAGTTGCCGTTTGCTTTGCTAAATATTTCCCTTTTTCACACTTGATGTTATCCCTTTCAGAAATAAACCCAAATGCCTGCAGAGCAACAGGCAGAGGCCTTCAGCCTAAAGGCGTGAGAGTAAAGGAGGTTGCAGACTTCAAAGTTTTCACCAAGGGAGCTGGCAGTGGATCGCTGAGCGTCTCAGTCAAAGGACCAAGTGAGTCAGACAGCGCTCTCTACTATGCTTCTCACTGCTCATATATTTTAAGGATTATTATTATTATAAGGATTAGTGTGTTTTGTCTGGAGGGTATTCACATATGATAAACAAAATGCAGAATATGTTTCTGTGTTTTGATACACATATTGACTTTATTATTCATCCTCAGCTGGAGCAGAGGAGCAAGTGAAAGTGCGAGATGCAGGAAACGGCGTGTATGAATGTGAATATCACCCCCTTAAGCCTGGTAAATACACAGTCACCATCACCTGGGGAGGCCAGCCCATCCCACGCAGGTAGGGTTCAATTGCTGCCTTTAGCTAGTCATTAACAATGCACATTTACATTGACGCTAGGTACTATTGTGTAACCTTGTGTGCCACCAGCCCCTTCGAAGTGGAGGTAGGCAAGGAGGCCGGTTTTCAGAAGGTGAGGGCCTGGGGTCCTGGTCTGAAGACTGGCATGGTGGGAAAATCTGCTGACTTTGTGGTAGAAGCCATCGGCACTGAAGTTGGAACTCTAGGTGAGCGGTGTTCAAGTGTGATATGACTTTTTACAGAGGTAAAGTGGATTAAAAAAAGTATTCAGAGTGTGAAATTTGAATGTTGAATTTTCTTTTGATGTTTAGGCTTCTCCATCGAAGGCCCATCACAGGCTAAAATTGAGTGTGATGATAAGGGTGATGGCTCCTGTGATGTGCGCTACTGGCCCACTGAGGCCGGTGACTATGCTGTTCATGTCGTCTGCGATGACGAGGACATCAAGGACAGCCCCTTCATGGCCCACATCCTTCCTGCCGCCAATGACGTCTTCCCTGAGAAGGTTATTCCCACTCACTGTACTACAAAGCAGTATATGCCAGTGCATAAAGGCAGGTTGCCATGGTGAAATGATTATATTCTAAACAAAATGCATTCAAATGACAAAATGTTGCAGGTGAAAGCATTTGGTCCGGGCCTGCAACCAACTGGCGTCATTGTGAACAAAGCAACTGAATTCACCATTGATGCTCGCATGGCTGGGAAGGCTCACCTCAAGATCTACGCACAGGTACGGAGAGCTCCAGTTCGTGAAACCTTCATTGTTTATCTACAGGAGCACATCATTGATATTGCATGCACAGACCAGAGCTGACATGCTTTTGTATCCACTAAGGACGCTGAAGGCTGCACCATCGACATCAAGATCACTGACAAGGGAGACGGCACATTTCTGTGTGTGTACACCCCTGTCAAGTCCATCAAATACACCATCATCGTCACATGGGGGGACGTCAATGTGCCCAACAGCCCCTTCAGGGTAAGACACATGACGATGTACGCACACATAACTAAGCTGCACTTCAAATTCAGTCAATTTAATGTAATGATACTCCATCAAATATGGATAATGTAAGGGGACTGCGGCAGTTGTACTTTTGTCTCAAGTACACTTTGAATTCATTAGGTGCTGGTTGGAGAGGGTTGTCATCCAGACAGAGTCAAGGTCTATGGGCCTGGAGTGGAGAAGACGGGGCTCAAGGCTAACGAGCCAACATACTTCACAGTGGACTGTGCTGAAGCTGGTCAAGGTGAGCATGCGCTACGACATGGTGTGGGTGGTTTCAAAAACACTTCTAAATTGTGTTGAATCTTCATGAAATAAGTGTTTCATCATGTGGATGTTGAACAATATAAAGCACAGAATGAACAGACTGAGTAAAGCTGTGCAGCTTAACTGGCAAAGTTAAATTTGAAATGTACTTAAGCTAAAGCTCCGGGCAGTGCCGCATTTATTCAGATCATCTATTTTTGAATGACCTTCTTGAACTGTGCTCATTGCTATGCACCATTAGGCGACATCAGCATTGGAATCAAATGTGCCCCAGGGGTGGTTGGCCCGGCCGAGGCAGACATCGAATTTGACATCATCAAAAATGACAATGACACCTTCACTGTCAAGTACACTCCCCCCGGTGCAGGCCGGTATACCATCATGGTGCTGTTTGCTGACCAGGTTAGAATACAGTTTTCAGTGCAAGAGGGACTGATGAGTTTTGTAAAAATCGTTTTTTTGAATTTTATTTGGTCTTATGTCATTGATTATGAATATTTCATGATTGGCTTTGTCAGGAAATTCCCGTCAGTCCTTTCAAAGTCAAAGTGGATCCTTCCCATGATGCCGGTAAGGTGAGAGCAGAGGGCCCCGGACTCAACAAGACAGGTGAGATCCGCCGACGTCGAGAACCGTAACCAGTATACATACCAAGCGCACCAAATTTATAGGTGTTTGAATTAGTAGAAGACACCGACTACAATACTTTAATGTCATACAAATCATTTAATTTGACTTGGATTGTTAGAACTGACAAAACAAAAACGTGTATTTCAGGAGTGGAGGTGGGCACTCCAACCCACTTCACCATCTTCACAAAGGGAGCTGGCAAAGCCAAGCCTGAAGTGAATTTTGCAGCATCAGGCCCAGGAGAGGCAGTCCGTGCCTTTGAGATCATCGATAACCACGATTACTCCTACACTGTCAAGTACACGGCGATTCAACAGGTACAGAACAGTAGGCCTCTGCTTGAAGCCCGTTAACATCAGAGCAGGATGCAGAGATGATTCACAACAACGCATCAATCTAAATAATTCTTCATCTTGTGTTTTTTCAGGGTAACATGGCTATTTCAGTCACTCATGGAGGAGATCCCATTCCCAAGAGTCCGTTCCACATCACAGTGGCGCCAGCTCTGGATATTGGAAAGGTGAAAGTGGAGGGATTAGACACCAGTAAGTTACAAACACAAACTACTATATTCTTGCCTTTACCATGAAATAATAGGTAACTGCAACACAGCAAGTGTTTCCTGTTAATCCCTCTTGCAGAGGTGGAGGTTGGAAAGGATCAGGAGTTCACGGTTAACACAAAGGGCGCTGGTGGGCAGGGCAATGTGGGTGTGAAGATGACCTCACCCTCTGGCCGACCAATCCCATGCAAGCTGGAATCAGACAAAGCCAAAGGCACTCACAGTGTGAAGTATATTCCCCCAGAGGAGGGGCAGTACAAGGTTGATGTCAGCTATGATGGCAACCCGGTGATGGGAAGCCCCTTTGGGGTTGAAGCAGTGATGCCTGCTGATCCTTCAAAGGTAAACGTTCATGAAAGTTGCATGTAGTTCGATACTTGTTTACTTACTTGAGGCTCATGAAACAGAACATACAAATATTTGATGTTTTGTATACCACATCTCCAAAACTGACCTGACTGTTGCATCACAGGTGCGAGCCTTTGGCCCAGGCCTGAAGGGAGGCATTGTGGGTAAACCAGCTCCATTCACTATTGACACAAAGGGAGCTGGAGCAGGTGGGCTGGGTCTGACTGTGGAGGGCCCCTGCGAGGCGAAGATTGAGTGCCAGGACAATGGTGACGGCACATGCTCGGTGTTCTACCTGCCCACTGATCCCGGCGAGTACGCCATCAACATCTTGTTTGCTGAGAAGCACATCCCCGGCTCTCCCTTCAAGGCAGCAGTGCGCGCAGCCTTGGACCCCAGCAAGGTGACTGCTAGCGGGCCGGGCCTGGAGAAGGCCAAGGCAGGCGAACCAGCGACCTTCACTGTGGACTGCACCCGGGCAGGCGACGCTGAGCTCACCATTGAGATTGTGTCAGAGACCGGAGCAAAGGCGGAAGTGCACATCAAGAAAACTGCAGAGGGGACCTTCTCTGTTACATACATCCCACCCTTCCATGGCACACACACCATCACGATCAAGTACGGTGGCCAGATGATTCCCCAGTTTCCCAAAGTCCTGCAGGTTGAGCCCTCTGTGGATACCAGCGGGGTCCATGTCTATGGGCCGGGAGTGGAGGCCAGAGGTAACAAAACCAAGAACCTCAACTTATAACGAGCTACAATCCATGTTAGGTTTTAATACACCAAAGGTACCAGTGCTGAAAGAATTAGTCAATTAATAATTTGTTAATTGTTAGAAAAGCATTTAAAGTCGTTTATCAAGACAAATTACTTTTCTCTGTCTTAATATCATTATGATTCCAATTTGACCTTTGGACTGTGGTTCTGAAGACAACAGCTATTCGGAGATTTTGAATTGTTAGTTACAGCCTGAGCATTTCAACTAGTTCAGAAACAGCTCACACATCTGTTCAAAGGATGTACAATGTCTTCAGTCTTAAAATGACTGAGCCCACTTGGCCTTGATTCTCACCAGTACCACATCACCTGAGGGGCTTTTCTGTTTCTAGGAGTCCTCAGAGAAGTGACAACCCACTTCATCGTTGATGCTCGTACCCTCAACAAGGTTGGAGGAAATCATGTGAAGGTTCACATTATCAGCCCTTCCGGCACTACCACAGAGACCTACATCACTGACAAGGGAGACGGCACCTACAGAGTGGAGTACACAGCATTCGAGGATGGTAGGGAACAAAATATATTATGTCATTTAACAGTGTTAATTCACACAATGAAAGGATCATAAGGTGGAGAGGCACCGAACAACGATGAGGAAAGTAGAATCCATGTCAAATTTGTGACATTAACAAACCGCACCTGCTGCAGATAGGATTCATCACAGGCAGGCTGTCTGAGAGAGAGCATACAGACAGACTGAGAAATCACGAACAGGTGCTTGTGTTGGCCGCCATTTGGGAATAAAGCAGGATAGTGAGAAAAGAAAGAGAAAGAGAGGAGTATAAATACAGAATGATGCATTGGAGCAATGATGTGAGGGGCAGAGAGCAGGGAGGCAGAGAGGCAGACAGACTCCGTTTTATAAATAGTGTGCTCAGGAACAGAAGCTCTTAACAAGGCAGGTATGTGTGCTGAAGGCTGCCTGCACACAGCTATACAGCAGGGGAATGACAGGGGATATTAATAGAGACCTATAACACAAAGCAAAGAGATCACAGAGCACTTCTCCACCACCAGACATGCTCTAATATCATCGTCGTGCTGCTGGGAATCTGGCATATAGTCCTACTGAGAGCGCTCTGTCAGAAAAACGTTGTAACAGAATAATGAAAAGGGAACAGATGCAATGCCTTGTACGTTCACCAGAGCGTCTGCGCTCTAGATGGAGTCTTTTATAAAGAAACAGATGTTTATCTCCCTAAAAGGGAAATTGTCTGACTCATAATTAAAAGCAAGCGGCAATAACAGAAAACATTTGCTTGCTTGGAGACCATTCAGGCAGAGAGGTATGACATCAGACACTGTACTGACATCTGTTTGTGTGCAGGAATGCATATGATCGAGGTGCAGTATGACGATGCGCCAGTCCCCAAGAGTCCCTTCAGAGTGTCTGTGGTGGAGGGCTGTGATCCGACCCGGGTCCGTGCCTTTGGACCAGGTCTGGAGGGAGGAATCACCAACAAGCCCAACTGCTTCACAGTGGAGACCAGGTACCGTTGGATCACATTTGAAGGAGATATTTGTGGGAACTTATCTCAAATGAGAAATTAAATACAAGTGTTCTCTCTCAGGGGGGCTGGTACGGGAGGCCTGGGCCTCACCATCGAAGGAGCCTCAGAGGCAAAAATATCCTGCAAGGACAATAAAGATGGCAGCTGCAGTGTGGAGTACATCCCCTTCACTACTGGAGACTACGACGTCAACATCAACTACGGTGGTCACCCGATCCCTGGCAGTCCGTTCCGTGTTCCAGTGAAGGACCCCGTGGACCCCAGCAAGGTCAAGTGCTCAGGTCCAGGTCTGGGTGCCGGAGTGAGAGCTCATGTTCCTCAGGCTTTCACGGTAGATTGTACCAAGGCCGGACAGGCCCCACTGGATGTCAAACTCTACGGCCCAACAGGTGAGGACATGCTGTTTGGATATGAAACCCTCTCGCCTGCTCTAAGCTGACAAATAACAGCATGTTGCTGTGTGATTATTTCCATAATGTCTCATTTCCAGGTGCTGTGGCGCCAGTTGGTGTGAAGAACAACGGCGACGGCACCCACACAGTTCACTACACCCCAGCCCATGATGGCCCTTACACTGTAGCTGTCAAATATGCAGATCAGGAAGTCCCACACAGGTACAGAATGTGTTGGAGAAAAAAACAAACAATCCAGGCAGTATGTGCAGATATGTGTTCATTAAAATTCTGGCTGGCTGGATTTAAAAAAGAAAAGTGCACTTCTGCAAATTTTCTGTTCCCGTTTCTGTCTTCTGTAGGTCTGGGTTTAGTAATTACACTTGATATTCTCTCCTTCTTCCATAGTCCATTTAAGGTAATGTCTCAGCCTGGGCATGACGCCAGTAAAGTACGAGCTAGTGGACCTGGTCTAGACACAAAAGGTGTGTCTGCAAGCCTGCCAGTTGAGTTCACCATTGATGCTCGGGATGCTGGAGAGGGACTGCTCACTGTGCAGATTCTGGTGGGTTCAGTTGCCTTTCACGCAACCTTTCTTTTTATTTTTTACAATCCACCATTTAAAATAACTTCATATTGTCTTTTGACAGGACCCAGAGGGCAAGCCAAAGAACGCAACCATCCAGGACAACAGGGACGGCACCTACACTGTCTCCTATGTACCAGACTCTACAGGCCCCTACACTATCACCATTAAGTATGGAGGAGATGAGATCCCGTACTCCCCTTACCGCATCCAGTCCCTACCCACAGGAGACGCCAGCAAATGTTGCCTCACAGGTAGAAAAAACACTGTAGATTCATACTTAAAATAAATACAAATAATATATTACAGTTATAGCATTTATATATTTATATTCACAATCTGTATTATCTTCTTCCAGTTTCTATTGGAGGACATGGCGTGTGTGAGTAACAGAGGCTTCCTTTTTATTTATGTGATGCAGTGCTTGAAAATCTTTTGCGGCAGCTCTTACCCTTTATTCGTATTCCCTCTCTGTCCTGAACAGCAAGTCTGCAGAAGCTGCAGACCTCCGAGGATACGGTAATCACAGTGGATGCCAAAGCTGCTGGGAAAGGCAAGGTGACCTGTAAGGTGCAGACCCCACAAGGGATGGAGCTGGACATGGATGTGGTGGAAAATCGTGATGGGACCTTTGACATTTACTACACCGCCCCTGAACCTGGGAAATATGTTATTACCATCCGATTTGGGGGACAGAACATCCCCAAGAGCCCCTTCCATGTGGTGGTGAGTAAAGGAGTATTTAACCAGCGACTACAATTGTGTGCGAGATGCACAATTCTTCTGATGTTCTGTTTGTATGAAAACTATTTTTCTTCACTCTGTGTTGGCAGGCATCAAATGAGCCAGTTGTTCCCCGCGATACTGTGGATCCTCTCTTCCGTCCTCTTAACTTCCTCGTCCCCTTCATGCCACAGCAAGGGGAAATCACAGGTGTGACAAACACCACTCAAACAGAAAGAAAATCCTTCTCACACACACACACACACACACAAAACATCTTTCTTAGGTCTCTAACATTTCACCAAACTGATGTCATTTCTAGGTGAGGTGCGGATGCCTTCAGGCAAGACTGGCCGCCCGCATATCACTGACAATAAGGATGGCACCATCACCATAAAGTACCAGCCCACAGAGAGAGGTCTGCACGAGATGGACATCAAATATGACGGCAACCACATTCCAGGTCAGAAACACAGCACATTCCAGCGATGGGAAGCAGTTGCCAACTTCTGAAATAACCTTTGATTTGTTTTTTGCTCTCTTATTTAAATGCAGTCGAGACCTTTCACAGTTCTCAGTCTCATTGTTTGGCAATGATTATATCCCTTTAGGAAGCCCTCTGCAGTTCTTTGTGGATGCTGTGAACAGTGGAGTGGTGACTGCTTATGGTCCGGGTCTGAGTTACGGCATGGTCAACAAGGCTGCCACTTTCACTGTGGTCACCAAGAATGCAGGAGAAGGTGCTAAATCGTACTTCCCCAGTGATGTTTGCTATTACACGGTGGATCTGTGGTAATACAGTGAACCCTTACTACACTGCAGAGAAGTAAGAAATATGGGTGTTGATTTTCTCCCTCTCAGGCGGTCTGTCTCTGGCAGTGGAGGGTCCCTCTAAGGCCGAGATCACGTGTAAGGACAACAAAGACGGCACCTGCACTGTGTCCTACCTGCCCTCAGCTCCTGGAGACTACAACATCATCGTCAAGTTTGACAACAAGCACATTTCTGGCAGTCCCTTTACTGCTAAGATCACTGGTGAGGAAATGAACACGTTTTTATGCTGTTGATGTATATTTCGAGTGGATGTCTACATTACAAATCAGGTTTCGATGGGTTGACAAACAATTTGTACAGATAATATATGTTGGCATCGACGATGTCAGCAATACATTTGAAAAAGAAAACATATTTGGTACAACCAATTACTGAATGCGACGTGAGCTTGAAAGAACTTGTAATAACTTGAAATTGAGATTTGAGTTGATGGATTTGAAAGTTTGCCAGATAATTTCTCCAGAAAAGGGTGTCAACAAATAACTTTCACCCCCGACCAACGCCACAGCTCCACCTCGAGACCGAGCCGCGGCAACATTCAGGAATGTCTTTCTGACTGCTTTTCTTTATATCAAGGGGATGACGCCATAACCAGGACATCACAGCTGAATGTCGGCACAGCGGCTGACGTGTCCCTGAAGATCGCTGAGACTGATCTGAGCTCTCTGACTGCCAGTATCAGAGCCCCATCAGGCAATGAGGAGCCCTGCCTGCTCAAGAGACTGCCCAACAGACACCTCGGTGAGATATTCACTTGCCAGATACAGAAAATAACAGGAAGAGTGGAACATAGATAAAACGTTGTCAGATTTATTGAATGCATTTATATTTCATTTTTCTGCTTCTCTGTCTTGATTTTCAATCCTTTTTTTATGCTTGCAGGTATTTCTTTCACACCTAAGGAGGTCGGCGAGCATGAAGTGAGCGTGAGGAAGAATGGGGTGCACGTGGCCAACAGCCCATTTAAAATCATGGTTGGCCAGTCAGAGATTGGCGAGGCCAGCAGAGTGAAGGCTTTTGGTGAAGGCCTGGCGGAGGCACACACATTGGAAATGGCTGAATTCTTTGTGGACACGAGGAACGCAGGTAAAATTAAGAGACGGTTCGTTTCACCTTTATGCCGAACACGGTCAGAAAAAATACAAAGGCAACGCATACTTTTTCAACTTCTCTCTACGTCTCTTCTTCCTTCAGGTTATGGAGGTCTGGCATTGTCAGTCGAGGGTCCGAGCAAAGTGGACATCAACTGTGAAGATGTGGAGGACGGGACGTGCAGAGTCACCTACTGTCCAACGGAACCTGGGAGTTACATTGTTAACATCAAGTTTGCTGAAAAACACATCCCAGGTTAGAATATTTTACATGTACAAATACAAAAAAAGAAAAGAAAAAATGTTATATCTTAAAATTAAATAAATCTGTTCATATTTTGATCACTGTATATGTGTTTGTGCCCGACAGGAAGTCCTTTCACAGTGAAGGTGACCGGAGAAGGAAGGATGAAGGAGAGTATTACTAGAAAGAGACAGGCCTCTTCCATTGCCTCAGTCGGCAGCACATGCGGTCTCAACCTCAAGATCCCAGGTGAGTACAGGAGCCAGTCAGAGGTGGTGAGAGGGCAGCGGTCAACTGTCTTAAAATACATGCTCTCACATTTGTATTTCCCCCCGTGTAGGAAACTGGTTCCAGATGGTTTCAGCTCAGGAGAGGCTGACCAGGACATTCACTCGCAGCAGCCACACCTACACCCGCACTGAGCGCACGGAGATCAGCAAAACCCGTGGTGGAGAGACCAAGCGGGAGGTACGAGTGGAGGAGAGCACCCAGTTGGGCGGAGCAGGAAGCCCCTTCAGAGATGTTTTTGGAGACTTTTTGGGCAGGGAAAGCCTCAGCAGCTTTGCTGGCATCACTGCCAGACCTGAGGGTGAGAGTCCAAATTTTATTTTTGAAACGTGAAAACGTGCAATGCTTTGGCTTTAACTGTCCTATCAAGGATATATGTTGTCGTATTTGTTAAAACGTATACATCCTATGCAAATGTCTTAGTTGTGCCTCACCCAGTTGAGAGTGGCTCTCAGGCCATGACGGCTCAGGTGACCAGCCCCAGTGGGAAAACAGTGGATGCTGACATAGTGGATGGAGGGAGCAGCACCTACAGCGTGCGCTTCATCCCCCAGGAGATGGGACCCCACACTGTCAACGTCAAGTACCGAGAGCAACACGTCCCCGGTAGCCCCTTCCAGTTTACTGTGGGACCCATGGGGGAGGGAGGAGCACACAAGGTCCGTGCAGGAGGACCTGGTCTGGAAAGAGGCGTGGCTGCAGCGCCTTGTAAGTTCACCTTTTGGACTTGAACCTGTTTCTTCAAAGACTGTTCAATATATTTCATTAAATGTTGTTTCACCTACTCTAGCTGAATTTAGCATCTGGACAAGAGAAGCAGGTGCTGGCGGTCTGTCTATTGCTGTAGAGGGCCCCAGCAAGGCTGAGATCTCCTTTGAAGACAGAAAGGACGGCTCCTGCGGCGTCTCCTACATAGTGAAAGAACCAGGTAAAACTTTTGTCGCACACAAATGCAGAAGTTCCCTCGTTTCGATTTTTTTCTCAGAGTGTTTTTTTGCCTCTAAATTGCAAAACTTTTCAGTAATTTTTCCACAGGTGAAAGTAAATAACCTGTCTGCTCCCCCAGGTGACTACGAGGTGTCAATCAAGTTCAACAACGAGCACGTCCCTGACAGCCCATTCATCGTTCCGATTGCTACGCTGTCAGACGAAGCCCGCAGGCTCACTGTAACAAGCCTTCAGGTGAGATCACACACACACACACGTACACACACACAGTGCTGACAAAAGCCACATTCCTTTATTGCACAAAACAAAAGCAGACACAACACAGGCACTGCTACAAAACATATAGGTTGTATAACAGATTGCATGTAAGATAACGCTTGAGTGGCTGTAGATATTTCCGTCTAATAGCACTTTGCCCTTCAAGTGTAATTGAACGCCAGTGTTGGAGCAGTATCTACGACTGGTACGCTGTGATGCTGGCCAGTGATGAAGGGCAGGATTAACTGTCCCTTGCTAAAGTGGTACAACACAAGCTGTGCTGTGTGGGCAGTCAGCGAGTCGATGTGATTGTGTTTCTGTTTGAGAGGACAAAAGCAAGAAAACACTGAGCGGAATATAAAGATACCTGTCACAGCTCACAACATTGTTCTCCCCACTTCACAGATGCCTCTTTTATTTGCTTTCACAGGTTCCATCACAGTTGCCAACAATGCTAAAAGACATGTATTTTTAGTTGACTGAAATGCCACTTCGCAGTGCTTTTCTACCACTAGAAGCCAGGTGAAGTGCAATATCAGACCGACGTTTAAAATGTCACACTGCCTCTTATGTCTGGTAGGACCGCTCGTCCGCCCGTAGGGCAAAAGCACTAAACGCCTCGCTGTAAACTCTGACCTTTTCCGCCTCTCAAACCCAACCGCTCAATCTATTCTCGTTCAGGCGTGATGAGTCACACACTTTGTGTCCCTCGAGTTGCGGGCACACACACACATGCCCGCTCGCATATTCTGATCATATCCTTCCCCGTCGTTTTGCAGGAGAAGGACTTGAAGGTAAACCAAGAGGCGTCCTTCATGGTGCAGCGCAATGGGGCTCGAGGTGTGGTTGACGCCAAAGTCCACACGCCCGCCGGCTCTTCCGAGGAATGCTATGTCACGGAGCTTGACAGCGGTACGCACCAACCTCACTTTGTGTCACAAAGTGGACTCCATGAGAAAGAGACCGCAGCTTTTTAAAAACTCTGTAAGCATCATTCAGGAGTAATAAATCCACCTGTGTTGTGTGTCGTGTTCAGACAAGACTGTGATCCGCTTTATTCCACGGGAGAATGGAGTTCACTCCATAGATGTCAAGTTCAACGGATGCCACATCCCTGGAAGCCCCTTTAACGTGCGAGTGGGCGACCCGGGGCTGGTTGGAGATCCAGGCATGGTGACAGCACACGGCCTTGGACTGCAGGGGGGAACCACAGGTAGATGTCACCACCACCACTTCTAATATGTACCATATTTCAATATAATTCAGCATGGATTTCTTGTGACTTCTTTTGTTTTTATTGAGCAGTCTTTTCATCTTTTTTCTGCATTTCCCTCTTTCTTCCAGGTGCATCCTCAGAGTTTGTGGTCAACACGTGTAACGCAGGCTCTGCCACTCTGTCAGTCAACATCGACGGGCCATCCAAGGTCAAGATGGACTGTCGGGAGTGTCCCGAAGGATACAAGATCAACTACACACCCATGGCACCCGGCAACTATCTCATCACCATCAAATACGGAGGGCCCCAGCACATCGTGGGCAGCCCGTTCAAAGCCAAAATCACAGGTCTGCTGGACAGTCACTCTCCCATCTGATCTGTGGATCTCACATGACAAGTGTCTCGATTATGAAACAAACGTTCCTCTGAAAAAAAGTGTGGAAGTCAGGAAAATGTTATGTCATCTTCGTTCATACTGCTCAGTAAAAGCTGCCTCTTTCTGGCACTACACCGATATATTCCTGCTGTCACTACTTAGTGGTTACAAATTCCTTTATTTTATAATGTATGTGACATACAAATACTTTCAAGAATGAGAAAAACTCCCATGAGTCCTGGAAGTTCACTTTATTTGAAAGTGATGTGCAATGTTTTCCTGTTTGAGCTCAGGCTTTACTGGTAACTTCTCACTCTGCCTCGCCTACAGGAGCCCGGCTGTCCGGGGGACACAGCCTCCACGAGACCTCGTCCGTCTTGGTCGAAACAGTTACCAAGACCTCCAAAGTGGGCGGTGCCTACAGCTCCAGCTCATCCTCTTCCACCACCTCAACAAAACTGACATCGGATGCCAGCATGGTGGTTTGTCTCGGAACGGGGCTGTCCAAGGCTGCTGTCGGACAGAAAAACAACTTCACGGTTGACTGCAGCAAAGCAGGTGAGATGATCACCAGGGTAAAGATAAAAGACACAGACAGAACTTTTATTCATACAGTAAAATGACATGATTCTCAGCCACTTCTTGGCAGAGGAACAACACTGACATATTAGCACCTTATAAAGTTATGGCGGATGCGTTAGCAAACACTTGCCAGCAGCAGTCACTGAAAATGATTTAGCATTCATTCATTCGAGTTATGTCTCTGGAAACCCGACCAAAATCCAATGTTCACTCTCCTTAAAGTTCTCTTTGGCCTCCACCAAGTCCTGAGGGAAATACCAGGCTCTAAATTTGGTGCTGGGCAGGTAGCAGAGATTTTATGAGAGCTGTTTTTTGTTGTTGTGTTTTTTTTTTTACTGAAAATGAGGTTGATGAGTAGATGAACAAAACATTAAAGTTGTGGCTCCTTAAACCACAAATGCTGCAGTAGAGCTGGAAAGATCTGCAGAACCGGGTGATCATTCTCTATGAGCGTCCCCGCTTACATTATACTTCATCATTTCATCCATTGGTTGTATAAAAATTGTGATTCGTGCCATTTAAAGCCAATACACCGATGCATCTTTTGTACAGCACATTAAACCCCCCTTTTCATTTTTTCCTTTCAGGTACCAACATGCTGATGGTGGGCGTGCATGGACCCCATACTCCTTGCGAGGAGGTGTATGTCAAGCACATGGGCAACAAGCTCTACAACGTCACCTACACCGTCAAGGACAAGGGCAACTACACCGTCATCGTCAAATGGGGCGACGACAGCATCCCCGGCAGCCCTTACAAGGTGGTTGCGTCCTAAAACAAACTGCACCAGTGCCCCGTCCCATTCCCCTCCACCGACCCTCCGCCTTCTACCCGCTGTTCCTCGCTCTTCAGCGGATTACAATACTCAACATGCACTAAAACCTGCCAGGACATTTGCTTAAAGTTTTCTTGATGACAGAATATCTATTGCGCCAAGGTTTTGCATTAACTCCAGAAATGACAGTGTGGTTTTTGAGTGATGTTTTACTCCGTTCATAAAAATCTCTCCCTGTTGCTGTCGCGTTGTAAAAGAATGGCATCCTATGACTGTTCAGAGACGCTGGAGTAATCAACAGTATTAAAGTGTGATGCAATATGGTTTTGTATGGTTTAAGAATGAAGTACTTTTTTTTTGTTATATTAACCTATTTTTGGTAAGTCTTTGCAGACCTAATAAAGATTTAATGGCTAACTTTCCAGACAAAAGTGATTGAATTTGTTTGATTTCTCACAGTGCTGGCAGACCCTCGCAACTTCACCAGAAGGCGTTTCTTCGATTTTCACAGTTTCACTCTGCAGCTATTTTCTGACCAGTGTCGGTTCTTCCATCTGAGCAGCCGTCAGGATATCGTCGCTTGATCACGGAGTCTGTCAACTGAATATCCAGCCAGTATCTAATAGATAGAAGATTTTAATGCTTTTAATATTTGTCACACATTTGGGGATCACATAATACCTTCGACATCAATCCAACATTACTTAGCAGTGCACTGAAAAAGCAATCCAGGATATTCACTCAGTCCTCTCATTTACATCCTGTACTTGTCCAGATGCAATCACAAGATGGCAGCACAGTCAAGCACTCCCCTACATCTAAGTCTCAACCAAATGCACCAGAGCAAAATCTCCATTGTTCCCAGTGAAGATTAACTACTTCATCCTTAACACAAGAGAGCCTGTGGAGCATGAAATCCAGAGGCATCAGCTTCCATTGTGTGTGTAATTAATCCTGTTGGATCAGAGATAGATGGAATACAAGTGGTTTCTGTTGTGGCATCGTCGTGGGGTGGAGGGAGATCCTGCTGTGGCACGAATCAACCAGAACGAAGGGAGTTCCAGCATTTTGCTTGTGTGTGTTCCCAGTGCATATCTGGGTATGTGTGCGTGTGTCATCACCTTCTCCTCTATGGCATCTGCATGTGTTCTGTGTGTCCTCTGCGTGGTCTACAAGCCCCACAGTCCCACAGTGAGTCACCCACCCAGCCTCCACACGCTGACACACACCACCAGCACCAGTACCATTCTTCACAGAGAGGAGCCTATAATTAGGTGCTAATTTTCTCTGGTTCCACTGTGACATGATGCTGGGGGCCATGGTGAGGCAAGACAGAGCGAGCGTGTGCATTTGATGAACAGTGGCGAGATCTCGACTCCGGACCATCTGGCCAAGTGGCTGGCGCTGCTGCCCGTGCTGACGTTGGGACCCGGGCAGGGCCCACCCACGTCAGCCTGCTCCTCCGGACCGGGACCCAGGCGTCTGTCCACCACAACATGTTTCTCTCAAGTAGCTGCCAAGTGAATCACAACCGCGTGGAAGATACAGTTCCTCGCTATGCAGACAACAGCGATCAAGTAGGCAGAGAGAGAGAGAGAGAGAGATGGAGATTGAGAAGTGGGGAGGAAAGAGGAGGGAGGAGAGGGCAAAGAGAGTGTGGGAGGAAGAGAGGGAGAAAGATGGATTAGAGGAAGAGAATGGGATTAAAAGAATCCTGATGGAAGAAAGCGAGAGAGACAGGCACACAGACGCTCACAAAACCACAGAAACAAACACAAAATCACAGTTGAGACAATCTAAAAAACACACACGAGATTCATCATTCAAGATTCATTTGGAACACGCTAGTTCAGTGTATAGCTTAACCTTCATAGCAATCATAAATGTTGGATTTAGTGAAATGGGTGATGATTTATTAATTCTGCTCTAAGGAGGATCAATGGGGGGGGGGGGTCCACGGAGATGCTTCTGTCTCTCTTACATCTTTCTCATCCCCAGCTGCACTCTCTCTGTCTCGCACGACACACACATTCTCAGAAATCGGGATTATGTTAAGAGTAAAATTGTGTAAAGGCATGCCCCCAAAAGCTTTGAAGTTGAAAATCTCATTCTCTAGCTTATCTTGCTGACTCCTGCTCTTCCATCTACTCTGATCCAGCCCCTCCGCTCTCTCCCTCCCTCCCTCCCATCTCTCCCTCCCTCCCTCCCATCCTTCAATTGAATTCTTCCTCCCGCTCTCTAAATTCCAATCAATCCAAGCCTCTGCAGATCCAGTGTTTTATTTCTCACCTCACTTCTTCTGTCACCACAAGCCTCGTTCCCTGGCCTGCTTCTTCTACCTGTGACCTTTATTTATCAATGCAGCCAGTCTTTTCAACTCAGATGGAAATCCCTGTGGAAAACTTCAATGGCTGAGCGTAGAGACAAACAAACAACTGAAGGAATGTTTGCACAAGCAAACGGCTGGATGAATGAATGGACATGTAGAAAGAGTGGAGGGAGGTAACGTTGTAGGAATTCATCCATTCGATTTCCGTCCGAGCCCCAAGGCCCCGGTATGTAATTGCTTCATGCATAGTTGATACACTGCATAATCAACCAAATACACTCGATTTTTTTTCTGTGTTTATGTAGAAGGCTGCACTTGCAGGCCATTGATGACGTTTAGATTAAATGGAAGGTGTCTTGTAATGGAAAAGCTGATATCTGGTGCCCATCTCTCCCCTTAAGAATATACACACAGGACCAGTGCAAGGTATGCTGTCCCGTGATTGAATCAGGAACATGTTGTGTTTTATTCATGAAGAACAAAGATGAAAAAAGTCATACTCGATTGGTGTTGCTGTTCTTTCTTCTGTGTCTCTTACCTCTCATGTACACAAATCCTGATGAGGGATCAGACGGACGATATGACCACAAATGGGTTCACTTCACGTGGGAGCGTAAAAACAATGCAAAAGGGAAGAGCGAGGTCCCACTGCGCGCCAGCAGATTGCGTTCATGCAGCATGCAAATGCATGAAGCATGAAGCTAGTTCAACCTATTTCAACACGGTCCATGCAGGCTGAACATGCTGCATTATATATCTGGATGGAGTTCTGTTGATGGAAGCCTCAGACGAGAGATGCATGCCAAAGACCACCCCAAGACAGCATTTTAATGAACCCTCGTGCCAAAGAGCAAGCACACATACACATGATCACACACATTTTACAGACATATACACACACTTAAGCTTGACCAGCCATTCATACTTAACACAGACATGAAATGAAAACAGCATGAAAAGAAATGTTTTGGCTTCATGTTGTGAATGAACAGCAACGGCCTGAGGCAGGGGACATGACAGGGAAGGAAAACCTTTCTGTGTATGAATAAGGTGGGCTCACACTTATTTTCTGGAGCAGCAGGGGCGTGTCAGGGCCAAAGTCCCCATGTCTCCATCTCTAATTGGAGCGTCTCCCTCTGCCCCTGTCCCTATCGCACAATGGTGGAAGCAGGGCTCTGTGCTAATGGGTACCCCCCCTGTGGAGTGCTTGTCCTTGATGTGCTGGGTGGACGGTGGCCCACACTGAGGGTAGACTGCAGATTAGAGGCAAATCAGAAGACTTGTTTGTCCTCTCCAAGAGGGGTGGGACATTCAAGGAGAGAGAGCAGCCATGGCCGTGATGGAGTGGGTGGACCGGTGCGACAGATGTGTGTTAGTGTGACTGATGTGTTCTGGGTGAGCAGGCTGCTCTGGGTCACCGACACCTGGAGAACGAACACAAGCCCGTCCGAGAAACGCATACTGATGCCGTGTTTGTTTCGATCAGTGTCCAAAATGCAAACAGCTGAGCCAAAGGTAGCTTTTTTCGGGATAGCACCTCTGGTGAAGATTTAGGAGAAGATAACGATGTTGTAATTACCTGCGCGAAATTGGAACTGCGGATGCTCAATCAGCTATAAACAAGGTTACTCTGGTCCCCTTGGGGTAATTGTTTCTAAAGCCTGCAACAGTCCGGTCCAGTGATGGCGAAATTGGAAAGGGTGGTATCTTGTAATTTCTCAGATCACTGAAGCGTGTGCTTTTTGTGGGTTGAAACTCGGGCTGATTTGAAATGGAGGCATAACTTTTTGTTCCCTCTTACTGTAAGCGTCAAAGTCATTGGTCTCAATCAGCTTTTAACCTGGATATGGTCGGGCACTTTGGGTCGCTGGGCGGCAAATACACTTCTTTTTACATTTCAGTGAATATGCCAAATCCTATCACAGAGTATTTCTCCAGTCGTGGCCACAGTGCTTCTATGAAAATCATGTTGTATTAAATTTATGCATACAGGTTGTTAAAAGTGTGTTCCAATCGATAGAAATAGCTCAGTTGAACAGAAATACATCCTATTTGATGTTCCCTGCAGATGGGCCGTGTGTTTGATTTGCATAATGTAATTCAGGGCACACTCAGAAATTTACCAATTCATCACAGCATCAGGCCAAGCTAAAGAATGCTGTGGCCCTTGAGCTTCGAAAGGGCCACGTGTTTCCAAATATAAGAGCAGATTGACTGTTTACAGCCTAAACAAGTGGTGGACCTAATTGATGAATCTTAATGTAGCTCAAGCGCAAGTTCAATCAGGAAGACACTCACTAGTAATCGATGTCTTTCCTCTCCTTGTAAGGACTCTATCAGCTGATTGGGGACGTACACTTTTAAGTAACCAACCAGATTCGGCACACCGGGTCCTCAAGCCAATCAGATCGTTGCTGTCAATCTTTAAATAGTGTTCTCTCTGCGGCTGTCAGGTGTCATTTCAGCTAAGCAGATGCAACCCTCCTCCACCCCAGTCGCCTCCAGTCAGCATCACAGTCGTGCTCCTGATTCATCATCAGATAGCAGCGACTCCTGTCATCACCACCACCAGTGTCTGGACTCCAAGGGGGGTTTAGGCCTGTTGGACCTCAGTATCCCTACCCTCGGTGATAGTACTTCAGGATGGAGTCCAATCGCCAAAGACTTTGCACTTTTCCATATTTGACGCTTGTATAATAAATCATTGTTAAACTTATGAAACAAGTCTCTCCTGATTGAAATACAAGCAGGCAGCGTTGCACGGTGGGATGTCGTGTTCATCGTGCTGGCTTGATGGTTGGAAAGCTGCGAACGGACGAGTTATCCTTCTGATCTTTGTAGCTTACTTCACAGCCACGACCTGACGCTGTGATCTCTCTTTCTGATTACATTTCTTCTCCTCATTTTGTCCTTTGTGTCTGACTGGCTATAGCAGGGCTCACTGTAATGCTTGCATCTGGGGGAGAGGCACAGCTAGTTTTATCAAAGTTTGATACAGTCAGCCCCTTTTGAATGTGCCAACCGTACACTGAGCTGTCTGTGAGATAGAAAGATGAGAGGCATAACAATAAATGTGCCGCAGTAAATTGATGCTGGGAATGTCTTTTTTGACTGCTGTATGAGAAAATGTAATGTAATGCATCACTGCCATGTGTGAAAGTCGCAAAGTGTACATAGATTAAAACGCCCACACAGATGGACACCCGCACGTACACGCACAGGCGCACAAGTTATTTCATCAGGATTGCTTCTAAATGCATGCGTTGCAGGCACTCTGTCTTCCAGATGGTCTCTTAGCCCGTCATTAATAATGTGTTGCTTACATTATTTAGATGATTTAAACTAGATGCCTCTTTATTAACATGCATATTCGATTACCATGTAGGTTCAGACCACTTTAGTGTCATGTAAGCTCATCTCGGGCCCCATGCATCTGATTCAGCATGTTGTCTTCAGTGTGCGTGGGTTTGCTGCAGGCTACTCATGAGGACATGATGTCCAGGAATGTCATCAACATTTTATGTACGTGAGACATCCCATAACACCGTCAGATAGATAAAGTGGACTTGGCTTTACTCAAGCGTGAAAAGATAAAGGTGGAAGGATGTAAAGTTTGGAAAGATTGGAGGACAAATGTGGCGTCAGAAATGATCATGATGGATCACCACAGGAAATCAATCCATGGGCATTTGATGAAAGAGAGCTCTGTTCCTATAGAGGATCCTATAGTTAACGCATCAAATACACATGTCACACCATGACATTTACATGCGGTTATGAGACAACACTGTGCATATAAGAATCATTAAAGTCATTTTTTTAACCATATAAAAATTCATTTTCGCAGATGGAATTCAAGATTTTAACCAAATTATGACAAATAACTTGTTGTTTGTTTGGAAGTTATTATAACTTATATGGAGACCATGTGATGAGAAACACCGGCTGCGTAAAGTGCTCTTCCTAACCCTCTACTTTTGGCTTCCTTGCTTGAACCTCATTGGCCTTCATTTTGACCTCAACTACAAACCTGCAAAGTTTTGTGACTGCATCTTTCACGGTTGCGATCAAAGCCACAAAACCTGTCCACAGACATACAGACATATAAAGACCTGGAAAAGTACACAGGACTGCGACTTGTGTCTCCCAGACCATATTTTCTATGATGAGACACACACAGACTCACAAGGTGAAATCAATACCATACACATGCTTTAGCGGATGATAATTAGTTTTACGGAGCGTTTAGTGCCCTTTGGCTCCTTGCTTTAGTATTACAACTATTCTGCTACCACTATAACTACTCAGCAAAACAACCGACAAAGTTAGCGACAAGCTGGTGAACATGGAGTGTTTGGGAACTAAAGAGCCAGGTTTTTTTCCCAGGAGTTGGAATTACGTTCAGATGATGACAGAAACAACTTTAAATGTTGCAGTGCTGGATGTATAAACAGACAACTGTTTGCTGACACATTTGCTATGTTCATTTTACGAGGTAAAAATATGTCAGTGGTGTGATTACAGCTTGTTCTGCGGCCCCCTAGTGACAAAACACACATCAATCAATTCCCCTTTATGTATCAGTATTAATGCCAGAATAGTCAGAATAGAGAGATCAGGTGTTCTCTGTTTAGTCTTACAGATACCAACTACTCCTGTTTATCCTGTCTCTGCAGCACACTTTACAAGGCATAATAACATGGATCAAGGCAGCAATGTGATGTGGATCAACCTTGAATGGCATTTACGACATCAGAGGGATCATTGCCATGTGCATTGGCTCTGTACCCAATAACCAACATTTAGAGGAGGAGGGGTTAGGGAGAGCTTACAATTATGCTCTTATTCCCAGTGTGTCCTGTTAGGCTAAATACTTCAAATCCAGCGGAAAAGACGTGAATTAATCTGGTACATTTGAATGGGATAATAAACCCTGTGTAATAAGCATTATACAAATAAGTGAGTGGCAGTTTGTCTAGCGGCCTCTAGGTGTGTGTTAGAAAGAAAAAAACAAAGGAGCGGGAGAGGGAACATATGTGCTTGTGTGCTGATGTGAATGCCCATGTGTGCATTTGTTCTCTGTTTATGTATTTACGGATTTGTTACTCCAACAGGGGGGGGGGGGGGGGGGAATACAATTTTGTCTGTTGTGATCCAGTCCCAGCTGTGTCTCATTAACTGCTGTCATTTTAATCCTCTTAGTCAAATCCCATAATTTTGTCCATCAACAAAAACAAAGGCAACAGGGCAACGATTAAGCTACCGAGTCGCAGCCTTTCAAAATGGAGGAAGTCGAGATAGAGGCAACACTCGTTCAGCTGCATCCACCCTGGTGTTATGTAAAACAATCTTGGGAGGTCTTGCCTTTAAATTTTCATCGACTACTTGGTGCAAAGCTTCTGCTAATCTGGTTTGAAATCTGCAGAATTCTGGGAGCTGAAAGGATTTGTTGTCTGTAGCTTTACTGTGCTCATCTGCCCATTCTCGGAGGATGAGCAGTTCGGTAACGTCATGTACCATTCTGGATTCCTGCAGTCAAATTCTAGTTTACCCGTGTGAATCTATTTCAAAAAGTATGACTGATTCAGTCTCGGCTTCCCTGTCGCCGACAGTCCTCTCCCCTCCCTGATGAAAGCTATTTTCCTCTCTTTCCCCACACTGACAGCTGGTATGTGCTCCTCACCAGCAACACTTCAGCTCAGACCAGCTCTATGTATAGATTGCCGTCATTGAAAAAGCCTATTTCCGTGGCTCTTGCTGCTATGAATATATGTGCAACATTCTGCAGCGCTTTATAATCCAATGCAATTACCTCTTTCTCTCCAAATGAGTCCAATCATGCTGCAATGCGCAAGCTCTTCAGGGTACATCAAATCCAACTTCTTTCATGATGAGAAACTCGACATGATTGTCCAAATGTCAAGCTGTCCCCCGAGAGGCATTGTAATGTACACAGAGCTTGTGGTTGGTTTTAATTGTGACATTCATGAGATCTGGGAGAGCAACATTTGTGCTCCCTTTCTCCTGTGCCAAAGCTGCCCTGGGGATTCTTTTTTTTTCCCTGATGTGAGTGAATCGTCCATTAATTGAGGGTACAACTGGTGAATCGATCTGTGGGGTAATATTTTCCCTGGCTGCAAATTAGTTTCCCTGGAAGCTGTTAGACTAGCTCACCGAAGGTTGCATTATGTCTGCCCAGTGTATAGCTTCCCATGATGCCTATAAAGTTCATATTAACACATTGTAATTACTATCTATTCTTCAGTGTACGGCTGCCCGTAGTGACTGCTTCCACCAGGAGAGTTAGGACAAGCTTCACTGCTTTATTCTTCCGTATGTCATCCTGGGCTGAACAACAATATTAAATTGGTTCTGCTCAACTATTTGCTGTCAGCTAAAAGTAGATGGTTCAGCCTCAGAGAAAAAAAAGGTATCCTGCGAATCTGTGACCAAACACTCTCTCAAACAGACAATAGAGGCGTGCGTGCACATATGCACGAAGACGCACACGCACAACCTGGCACTCGCACACAAATATTCAAAGGCAGATTCAGAAAGCGCTCACGGAGAGACGCTTCCACACGCTCGTACACAAACATGAAAACACGCAGTCAGTAAACACACAAGACCACGCATTAGTGGCGTGTCAGAAGGCTGTAATTTCTTGTTTAGAAGATGTGAAGGCGTAGGCCGGATTTGTGACCTTTGCTGTGACTGTGAGGCGTGTTTCCCCCTCTTTGGAGCAGATGATTAATTTCTGTTATTTACATTACTGCCCTGAAGGCTCCTCAATGGGCCTCACACATTTATCATTGCCACTGCACTGTTTTTCAAATGGAAATGAAATAGAATCTACAGCCTCCTGGGTCCGCCTCACCAAGGCTCTTTTAAGCAGAGGAGGCCCAGGAAGAAAATGTATTTGCTCATAATAAAACAGCCGTGTCAACATGGCGCTGCGGCAGTCATGCAGTGCAAACTCTTTCGGCTGTAGTAAACAACAAAATAGTCTTGAGGGCTATTAGATATATGCTCACACCATTCCCACACTGCTCTTGCTTAATTAGAGCTCTGATTGGATGGGCACAGTCCATAAACCAGCCATAACACTGGTTCGATCCAGCTGCGGATCTATGCTGCTTTTTGAACGTTGGTTTATAGCCTGCAGGAACCATGCCATCCCCAGATGTCTGTCTGTGTATTCCCACACCCATGCAGCAAGCGCACACCCACACACACCCACACACACACACACACCCACACCCACACACACACACACACACACACACCCACACCCACACACACACACACACCCACACCCACACACACACACACACACACACACACACACACACACACACACCCACACACACACACACACCCACACACACACACACACACACACACACACACCCACACCCACACACACACACACACCCACACACACACACACCCACACACACACACACACCCACACCCACACACACACCCACACCCACACACACACACACACACACACACACACACCCACACCCACACACACACACACACACACACACCTCAGTGAAACACCTAGTGAATTTATGTTCACCCTATTCTCACTTCCCCCTCCTCCTCTCCTCCAACATTTCAGGGTTTATTTCTTTCACCTCCTGGGAGTGTGGCAGTGGAGTGAAAGAAAAGTCAGAGGAAGAAACAGGGAGTTTGAGAAAGTGAGAAAGACTTGAAGGTGTCCTTAGAGCGCTTCTGCTCTATGGAAAACGCTGCAGCTAATCCTCAGAGTGTCACTGCACTCTCTGCATCCTAAACGAGAACCCTTTTAAGTACAGACACCTCCCGAGACGTGACTATCCCTGTCCCTCCTCTTGCCGTTGCTCAGTTTTGGGAAAAACAAAAAACAGTAACAATAAACTGCATGAGCTGTATTGTGACCATCATTAGCTTTCACCAACACAATTAGACTTTTTACGCAGAAGCACAAAGTCACTGTTGTCATCATTAGAGCATGCTGAGGTTTGCTGGAATAGTCTGATTGGAAAACATCAGCCACTGATGAGCCGTAAATGAGTTATGGTCATTTATGCTAATCAAAGCTACAGTACACACTGCACGCACCTCGCTCTATGCTAAACAACAGCTTTATTTTCCCAATGAGAAGAGCTGGCGTTCGTTCTCCAGGGTTGTATTACTACAGCTGGCCTACAGCTGAGCTCATAACTTAACGTCTCCATAATGGGCTTGGCCCTCGAAGCAAGCTGACCTGTTCGGCCTGGGACTGCTTGACGGCGGCAATTACACATGTGAGCCATTTAAATGGGCATGATTAGCCAGTAACAAACTGAAAGAGAGAAAGGAGATGATTACACAACTGCGTGCTGATTCATCCACCAGTGGGAAAAACCAAACCGCTGCAGGTGAATATTTATGTTGCTTTATGCAGTAATAGTTTCTCTAACAATGTTTATGCACGTGGTGGCAAGCCCAACCATGATGACAATCTTAAATTGTAATAAAATGCGATTTCACTCCTATAATTTCGGCAGAAGGCACACCAAGGCACAATGAAATGGAAGGGCTTTTATGTGGCTGTGTGTGCTCAGAAAGTCAAACTCTGTTTAATATCAGCAGTTCAGGTTTGGGTTGTTCACCTTGTGTTTATTTCAGTCTCTTGTTTAATTTAACCACAAGCCCCTGAGCTACGCTCAAAGCCCCAGCATCGCCCTCTGGATTGTTTTTCCCTTTGCATATAAAGAAACCCCTGGCTTAGCTTATCAAAATATTGCACTTTAATGTGACAGGTTTATTTATAGAATGAAGGATTTATAATACTTTTAGCATCAAAAGATATGCTGTAATTCTAAAGCTTGTATGTGCGACTCGCCATCATAATATCTGACAAGCAGCACCAGGCCCTTGACGGTGTACCGTGAGCAAGAGCGCAATTCTGACAGTGGTTTATTGTGAGATATCAATCGCGCTCCCTCACTTTTTTTCCATTTAGATACTCATGAGTGGAAAAACATACCTTTGCAGCCACCAGCCACTGCAGCTGTTCCTGGGGGCGCAAGAACTTTTAATTACCCGTGAATCATTAAGCTTTACAGCGTTAGTCTGATCATTTTAAAAGGAGTTGACTGCACCACAGCAGCAGAACCAAAAGATAAAAAGAGCCAGAGAAATCCAGTCAGATGACATCTTGAATGCTTTGAGTGACCGATCTTCACTCGAGATGGAGTGAACCGCAGAGTGTGACTGTAATGTTCTCTTGCAGGCCAACGAACACGATCACATGTTGCATTAAGTAGAACATGACAACAAATTAGGCAGAGTGATTAGTGGCCTTATAAGTCAGTAGCAAAGCAGCACACATCTTCAGTAAATGCTCCGTGCACATATCCATGCCCAAACATACGTTCGATAATGATCCTTCACTCAACTTGAAAAACGTCTACGGCAGCAGACCAGTTCCAGCAGCCATCGCGATTAATAACATATTAACGACGTATGTCTGCTTTGAAACTATAATATTTTTGCAAGGGCTCAATTTGAAATCCATCACGGGTGTGGGGGGCTCATTACTAGTATATGTAGCCGAGGAATTATCGGAACAAGGCCCTTTACTGCCAGCCTGTCATTACAACACTGTCAGATGTGATTTTGCTAGGGGGCTGTTAAAGGGAGCACAGGGACTTATCTGCTCAGCTGTAAAATGATTTTCTGTCTCCTCAAGAGATACCGGCAGTGTGTGTGTGGGGGGTATCAGTGATCTGAGAGTAATTAAGATATGGGCTCACATCACACAAGGGCTTTGCGCGTGGGAGACGAGCAGATAAAATTGAACGTGAAATAGTTGAATTTAAAAGGGGACTTTGATTAATTACAAAACTCTCAAAGGACGGTCCACCCCCTCTTAAATTGAACTGCCATCCAATAGCAGCGTCTCAGGAGCTGATGCCCTCAACCCCTCCCCTTCATCTAATAATTCATTGCAGCTCACCCGCTCATTCGCCCCATTGCTCGTTCTGCAAGACTGAATTACATCATCATCTTTGTATCAAGCGGTTACATTTACAGGTTTTCTTTAAAGGGTAAGACAATTGTTTGCTCAATGGAATGTCAATTGAGTTTATGACACATAGCATGTCAGCACTGGTCTGTTCCCTTTCAATGCGCACATTAGCCAGCAGCTGGTTAGCTTAGCATGGGTCTGTGCGACGCAAACAAAATCACTCACGTCTTAAGTGCACAAAATACCAGAAAATAAGTCGCTTGGTTTAATCCTTACAAAATATTTCAAGCATTTGTTTTTGTTTCACGGGGGAACAAGTTACATGGCAAACAATTTTTTTTGGCTCTGAGCAGTTCCCAGGCAACCAGCTGCGGCTACAGGAAGTTATTGCTCCCAGAAACGGTTCACTACATGGTCTTTGTTGAACACTGTCTTTGTTTATGATGAAACAAACAGATATAGTGGGTTAATTAAAAGGTTTTAAAGATGCAGATGTTGGACAGAGGCAGGCTAGCTATTTCCCTCTGTGCCCAGTCTTTATGCTAAGCTACAGCTTATGTTAATTGGATAGAAATGACTGTGGTATCGATTTTCTCATGTAATTCAAGGCCAGAAAGCGTATTCGGCAAAAAATGTCAACTGTCAGCTCACAATGTGATGCCGCATTCAAATTGGGGATTGCTTGGGCTCAGTTCCCCAAAGATTTTTTTTTTAATTTATAGTCTGATGAGTTACACAAAAAACGTTGAGGGAAGTGAAAGTGAAAACAATGAAATATGTTAAGAGAAGCAGATTGCACCGAGCTTCCTTATGGATTGATTACCATGTGCATTCCCTGTCATCGCCTCGCTGTCGATATAATTTCCTCCGACTCTGTGGTTTGTGTGCTTTCTAGTAAAGTAGAAACGGAGTTAAAAAAAGCAGCTCAAAGAAGCTTTAGATTAAAGTGCTGATGCTTATCGCAGTTTACTGATATGACGCATTTAGAGAAAGCCCTCCTTCATTTAGTCTTCCTCCAAGCTGCGATGCTCATGATTGATACAACTTTCAAAAGGAGTAAATTGATTTGCCTCCTACTAGCAAGATGAATAGGCCGCACTTAGATTCACCTACACAGTGTTCAGTTTGCTTTCCAGCCCTTGTCTCCCTGGGCCTCTGGACTACATCACAAGATAGCTGGTTCAATGACGAATCTCAGTTCACTGCTGTTCCTCTGAATACTGCTCATAGAAGACGGACGACTCCCTCATTTGGGACGGAGGAACACAAGAAAAAAGAAAGGACGAGACACGAGACAGAGAGAAGAAGAGAAACACATTTTGCAGTCCAGATAAAGGGGGAGGAGGAATTGCTGTGTGCTGTGCCTTCATGATGATATTTCACCCTGAACAAACAGGCTGAGCCTCACAGAGAGAGGAAAGCATCGATCTACCCAGCTACAATCATAATACATCCACTTTTCCCCAAGTTTACTTTCTGGCATTCTATCAGAACTTTATAAATTATTTTGGGTGACAAATCGATCTGTTTCTTTGCCCCCGTCTCTGCTGAGTGAAGGGAAACTTGATTGTGAGCAGTGTGTGTGTGTGTGGGTGCTTATGTAAATGTGTGTGTGTGTGTGTGTGTGTGTGTGTGTGTGTGTGGATACGTTCGTATGAGTGTCGTCTGCTTTGGAGGCATCATCTGCCATCTGGCTTCAAAGTACAGGGGCCACATGGTGGGAAAGCAAATGTCACCGGCCAGGCCAGCCAATGCCAAGTCCCGACAAATGACGCCAGGAGAAGCCCACACTGACACTGCCCAAACAAACAACCCGGCCATCAAGTCCGAAATCCTAATGACCCTTTGCGTCACTGTCGGTTGCTTCAGATGATGGTGATGGTGATCTACTGTAGGACTTAAAGCCTATCCTAGCTAGAAAGACAGCCAAAAGCAAATCCTAAACAATTGATTGAATTACTGAGCCAACTGTAAAAAAATAAATAAAAAATCTTAAATTCAAAACAAAATGGAGACATTTAAGTGTCAATCAGCTGAAATGGCAATTGAATTCTGAGCGTGATCCAATAAAACATTATCTCACACCTGCCAAACAAATTTGATTTCAATGCTGTAACAGATCATATCCTATTTTTCTATCTTGGATGCAATCCCGTGTTCCAACACGCAAATCTGTTCGCACCAATGACGGGCAATGAACTCTGAATGTGCTGAACTTTACAGCAAATTTATGTCCTTAGCCAGCACTTCAGTGCACAGACGCAGCGGGAACATAAAGGTTTCAACACTTGGTAAAGAAGCTTCCTTTCACTCTGCACAGACAGTGTGAACCTGTTGAAAGGTTTAGAAGATCACAGAGCATCTGCTCAACACCCCTGCAGTGGGGATTGTGTGCAACAGATGAGGCGGGTAAACAATACAATGTCCTTGGAAAAAGACTTACTATTTCGATGGAGGTTTGCCAGTCGTGCGCCATGCTGTCTTTGATTTTTAACTACACACCATGAGATAGACGCACATCTGTATTTTTCTGCACAGCTGCAAGGCCAAAAGAAATACTTCAAGGTTGAACTGACAGGGCAAGGTGAGGAAAAGTATGGTACAGTTTAGTTTCATGGCCGCACTTTACATTTTCTTGCCGATGCGGCCCTGTGCAGTGGCAGTTAAGAGACTCGCGGCTGATCGTGCGGTGATGTACTGCACTCGAGGAGTTCTCAAAGCCCCAGACACATGCTGCGGTGTGTGTGCTTTAGCTATAGGCACAAGTACTCACAGTGACAGACACCCCCCTTTTCTGTTCTAATCCCTTCTACACCTCTTCACCAGATGACAAGAGCTACTTTCCCTATAGACACTGTAAGAAAGAGCTACGTGGAAAACAATTAAAAAGGCGCTAGTGGGTGGAACGCTTGTCCCCATCTCATTGTTCCTCATCCAGGATGTATTGTATGTAAATGATAGAATGATTTCATGATTAAGACCATATATTAAAAGGGCTTTTGAGTATTTGCCACCCTGTAATGGTGCGGGTAACATTTGTAGAATTTTACATGTTTGGTTACAACAGTGAATATACTTTTACTGTGAAAAACAACAAAAAAAACCACAGGTAGCATTACAAGTGCTGTGAACTACGCGCACGGCCCATTTGCAGCTTTTTGACAAGCAGCAGATGTTAAATTACAGATTATCCCAGCAATCCTGACAGGGATAAAAAATGTGTCATACAGTCCTCAAGCACAAACATCATCCTCCCACTCCCGGCAACTCCCTTCCCTGCAGTACATAGCACACACACACACACACACACACACACACACACACACACACACACACACACACACACACACACACACACACACACACACACACACACACACACACACACACACACACACACACACACACACACACACACACACACACACATATAGCTTCACACATGAATGTACGGATGGACACAGAGATGCAGACACACAAACACCATCTGCCATACGCAATAAAGAACACAGAGGACCTACTCTATTTTACACATCCGCAGGGGGGTCAATAACTCATTAGAGGAAAGGCAGAGGCAGCTGAGGAAGATGACGTGGTAGGAGATGGGCTGCGTGGCTGTTCACCTGAGGATATCAGCATGTCATTGTGCCCAGAGGTCACAAGGACGATTCATGAATTCATTAGCAGCATCCCATAAAACATGCCAGGGTGTTCCCAGGCCTGAAACTATCTGTAATTTGCCTCTTTTATTCGTCTCTAACCTTTTTCTGCCTTTCTGGAATTTTTACTGCTCATCCTCTTGCCATTTTATTTCTTACCCTTTTATGGCCTGTCATGAACTTTGCATCTCGTTGCAATGCTCCATGAAAAGAAAGTTTATTATGGGGTTAAAGAAGACCTCTGTCCCACTGCTGACACGGTGCAGAGCATTGGCCTGTATGATTGTCTTTAAAGGCGTTGTAGGCATTCAAGCAAATATTTATACGACAGAAGAGTCATTCTGCTCACTTGTTATTTCTGGCTTACACTTACAAGATTGTAAGTAGTTTCAAATATTTTGAGTTTCTGTATTGATGACCCCTATCAAATGGTGGCTGCTCCTTCACTTCTTCCTCAACAAGCCCTGGGACTCATCTGTTTAATCATCTCAATCACTGAGCTGGACCTGACTAACTATAGAATACAGAACACATGCAGCAGTGTGGGCTGCACCAGTGTGCTCCAGTGGAAAGACTGTTACTGTCAATTGATCAAATGCAAATAAAAGATGACTGTGTGTGTGTGAGCCTCCATGAAAGTCTGAGGGTTTATCAGACAGTCTGTGTGTTTGTTTTGGATGCATGCCTTTGAGTTACAACACTGAGCAAACTTAAGGACCTGTTCACGAAATGTATCCTGTTACACAACCTAATCCCAAAGGCTTCAGTACAAGTTCAAAATCTGTCTGGCCAGTGCAAGAGTCTGATTATGTATTATTATTACTAGAAGCCACTGAGAATCAGGTCTGCATGTTGGTTGAGATATGGCTTTTATCATATATCAAGATCAGCAGTTTCCATCTTTGAACTGATACCCGCAAAATAGCACAAAAATGGGGGATGAGTTGTTCAACCTTGTTGAGGACACACGCTAATTACTTGATCCAAACAGTAAATCCATAAACACACAGACGATGTAATTAAATCATCTGCACAGCTCTGCGTCAACACCAATCATCTGAAATGACCTTGGAACTTCTTGGAAAGGAGCGTAATCATGAAGTATGTCAGCACCTTGGATGGCGTCACTCTGACCATCACACCAGACCGCAGACCACCACCATACAACATGACTCGTCCAAAATAATGTATCTGTGAATATGCTGTGAAAATAAAACAGGATGGAACTGTGGTTTCACTTGTAGAAAGATTTAATAATGATTTAGATACTTTACAAACCAAATGCAGATGGAAACTCACCCATACTGCTTTTCTGAGGAAAATATTACCATGTTTTGTAGAAATATCAGAAATTTGACAAATTGCTTTGATTTGCTTAACTTACAGATCTGTAATAAATTACAGATATGTAAATGCTAAATAACCACTTTGAGTACTTTTCAAATTAAACACTGTGGCTATCTGTGCTCTGACACGCTTGCAGTATCCAGCTCAGCTGGGATGCCTGTTTGGTGCAATTTGGCAACCTCTGGATTATTTAAATGTGCTGATGAATACATAGCCCCTGGGCCTGCTCAAACTGAACACTGAGTGTGCTCTGACATGCTCAGCATACACTAATGGGGCTTCTGACAGTCCTGTGCATTCATCCTACAAAAAAACTGGTTCCCTCTGGCATAATGCCAGAGGGAACCATGACTGGGTGTTGCACTAGCTGGAGATTTGGAGAACAAAAAGCCACAGATCTGGCTGGTGTGTCCATCAGCGGCCACTTACACAGTTAAACTGTCCTTGAGCAAGACACTGGGCCACTTGCTTTACTCTTGTTGCAAATTACAGTACTTTGAATAAGAGCAACAGCTGTGGCATCTTTTTAAGAGAATGAATCTACACCTCATTTCGAGATCAGGAGTTTGGGTCAAACAGGCCATTCGTTTTGCAGAAGCTCTGCAGCTGTGTGTACTTACCCATGACTCGGAACCCCTGTGTGTTTATAGCTTAAGCTGGAGAATATCTAAAGCTAAGTGACTACAGTATAAAACATACCACGAAACTGAAACCTGCACGCACACAGGGGCACGAGAAAGTGGCGTCTGCCACTATGTTGAAAGCTCTGGAGCTGTCCACGGTGCTGAAAAACGAAAACGGTAAAACGGGTCAGAAATATGTTCAAGGATCAGTGGGAACGTGCTCTTTATGTTCTAAAGATCTGAAGCCAAATACGGTTCCCCGCCCTAACACATGCTCCACAGTGGACGCAGCTGTCTGGGTTCCCCTCGGAGATGGCTGTGTTGTGTTATGGAACACAAGAGACATTTCATTGATTATGGTTATTTTGGAAAATGTCAGTAGTGTAGCCCAATGATGTTGACCTTTAAAGCTGTGTTGCCCCGTGGAGTAGCATCACAAAACGATGCAATTCAAGAAACAATATTGATCACGATTTGTTGCAGATCTGAGATTTATTTCTTTAAAAAAACAACTAAAACTAATAAGTCCAGATATTGAAATCAATATGTCACGGCATCCTGTGAGCGTTTTGATAGTAAAACAAACAACGATATTGCTCTTAACTCCCCAAACTGAGCGGTATCAGACTTATTCTCTTTTTTTCTCTGTATTGGGAATTTTTCGAAAGAAAAAAAGAAGGAAGACTTCAAAGGGACATTGCGCATCAATGTGGCCAGAAATCGCGACCTCCACATAAAACCAGCCACCTTAGGCAACACATTTCATGATTTATATCACACACAATAGTATAGGCTACATTTGTACTAAGTCGAATTGTGAGGGTTCGCGGTGTGCAGCGAGGAGAAAACACACAAACACAAGCATTAACTTGAGGTTTTGGAGATGCCGCCTACTTGGACTACAATTACGCATTGATTATTCCCCCCACAGAAAAGCAGCAGAGGAATTGCTGGGTGCAGATAGGACCACTCCTCTCTCTCTGCATACGATTGTCTCTCCTCTCTCCACAGTAGGGGCTCGGTGGTGAGGAGGGGGAGGGTGGTCTTGCAGTCGACGAGAGGAACAGGAGTTTATGGAGGAGTAGCTGCAACGCGAGGAAAAACGCATACAACTGAGCACCGTTGCCTTGCGGTTGAAAAGAGGAGAAAGAAAAAAATAAAAAGATCGCGCTTGGACGACTGACCACTCTGTGCGGAGAAACTGCTGCTCGAATTGTTTAACTTGTTGATGCCACGTTATTCTACTGCTTTTCCTCTATCGTCTGGCTGCAGTGACAGATAGATGGGTGGCGGAATCGCAAGTATTCTCTTCCGAGGATAGCTGTTTTTTTATTTTTTTATTAAACTCGCCGTGGATGCAATTTAAAGAGCAGCCTTCCCTAAGGTGGGTGGATTTCTTTTACTTTCATTCCTGCTTATTGATTGGTGACGTTTTCGAAATCCAATTCATATTCTGCCGCAAAGTAGGCTTCCATAACTGAACAGTTAGAATGGGGGAAAATGCTTGAGAGTGACACTCAACAGTGCTATGCGCAGTGCCAGTATAAGTAAATGGGTTTGTTTGTTTTCTTATCACATTCTGTTGAGCCTAGGTGCCTCAGAAGCCTAACCACCAGTGTCTCTATCTGCTGTTCTTTCTGCAGATGCAATTCGTCTCTGAACCATAGCACTGTGATAACCGGAGCAGGGTTGTATTAAACACTATAGGCCAGCATGGCAGCAGGTGTAGCGGCATGGCTCCCGTTCGCCCGAGCCGCGGCCATAGGATGGATGCCGGTGGCGAGCACCCCGATGCCCATCCCTCCGCAAGACAAGAAGAAAGGCAAGGACGGACTCATCATCCTCAACGTGAGTGGGACCAAGTTTCAGACGTGGCGGACCACTTTAGAGAGGTACCCGGACACTTTGCTGGGGAGCACGGAGAGAGACTTCTTTTTCCACGAGGAGACAAGCGAGTACTTTTTCGACCGTGACCCTGACATCTTTAGGCATATCCTCAATTTTTACCGCACGGGGAAACTACACTATCCGCGCCAAGAGTGCATAGCGGCATACGACGAGGAGCTCGCTTTCTTTGGTATAATCTCCGAGATCATTGGGGACTGCTGTTATGAGGAGTACAAGGACCGCAGGCGCGAAAATGCAGAGAGGCTTCAAGACGATGAGGAGATGGACCAGAGCAATGACGTCACGCCGGTTAACCTGACGTCCCGGGAGTTCCTGTGGCGGGCTTTTGAAAACCCTCACACCAGCACCATGGCTCTGGTCTTCTACTATGTCACGGGCTTCTTCATTGCCATATCAGTGATGGCCAACGTGGTGGAGACGATTCCGTGCGGGATTGTGCCCAACAGGGCAAAGGAGATGTCCTGTGGAGACCGTTACTCGCTGGCCTTCTTTTGTTTAGACACTGCGTGCGTCTTGATATTCACGGTTGAGTATCTCCTCCGTTTGACAGCAGCCCCCAGCCGGTACAAGTTCATGAAAAGTGTGATGAGCGTCATCGACGTGGTCGCCATCATGCCTTACTACATTGGCCTGGTCATGACCGACAATGACCAGGTGAGCGGCGCTTTCGTCACGCTCAGAGTCTTCCGGGTCTTTCGGATTTTCAAGTTCTCCCGGCACTCCGCGGGGCTGCGCATCCTTGGCTACACCTTGAAGAGCTGCGCCTCCGAGCTGGGCTTCCTACTATTCTCCCTCACCATGGCCATCATTATCTTCGCAACGGTCATGTTTTATGCAGAAAAAGGCTCCACGGCCAGCAAGTTCACCAGTATCCCCGCAGCGTTTTGGTACACCATTGTCACCATGACAACACTGGGGTAGGTGGCTGCATATCAGTCCATTAAATCTTTATAGTTATTCCCATGAAACATTGATCACCACTTCAACTCGCTCACATCCTCAAAGAAACGTCCACGTTCATGGCGACACATGGACAATACGAATTATTCAATTGCTTAGTTGTAGTAGTACTATACTAATTCATTCACATTTATTTATTTTATTCAATCTTGAGGAATAGATAACTTAGTGTACCGAACAATTACCACACATTTCTGCCAAGGTTTGAAGTAATTGTCGTGCAGCCACAGGTGTGCATTTAGTTGGCATGTTGACAGCCTCGAGCGCTGCTCAGCCAATATGAGTGCAGGGACGGTCAGCTTTATAAAGGCTTCAGTGCGCCATTCACTGCCTATCAATGAGCCTGCCCCTCACAAACAGCCCTTATCCGAAGGTTAGGCTTCGTTCCTGCCTCTATTCAATGGATTTCATTGGAAGCGCTCTTTGTGAAAGGTTACCGCAGTGAACACAAACATTGTGGCCAATAAACAGACAGCGGAGGTGTCTTTTTGTTTAATTCACGTCACAGGAGAGGTTTTAGGATGAAATTCAAGATCCTGCATACCGCATTGATAGCGCAAACTGAGGCGCAAGTGCAGTGATTTAATTAAAGGCAAAGTAGTTTATAAAATGTATAGATTACACACACACACACACACACACACACACACACACACACACCTCCCCCCTCCCTGCACCGCCTCATCACTGCCTCTCATTGCCTAAAATGATCACAACAAATGAATTTGTATTGATGTGTGCACTCAACCACTCAGATGCTCTCGTGGGTTATTATTATTATAAATATTATTATTATTATTTATATTGTTCAGTCGAACTCTAACGTGCTAAAAAGTTGCTGTCAATGAGTGGACAGGCCGCCATTTGTTTTTTATCTGTTCAAATTAAACAAAGTGAATATTTGAGTGGCCGGACCGTTTTTAATTTGTGTAAAAATACTCCCGTCGCTTCTTTACTCGCTGCCGCACGTACGAGGTTGAACAGACACTCAGCCAATGTTAGTCCTCACGCGCTGCTCTCCACTGATGACACAGAAATTAGCTCCTGTTGAAATAATGTTGTCTTTTCATTTCAAAGTCATATCACAGATCAAACATTGCAAAACAAATTGCCACTGGCTGTGTGTGTGTGTGTGTGTGTGTGTGTGTGTGTGTGTGTGTGTGTGTGTGTGTGTGTGTGTGTGTGTGTGTGTGTGTGTGTGTGTGTGTGTGTGTGTGTGTGTGTGTGTGTGTGTGTGTGCATGTGTGTGTATATGGCTATGTGTGTATAAGAGTGTGCTTGAGATGTGTCTGGCATAATTCTCTGCATACAAAGTTCAGATGGGGAGTTTTCTGTTTTATTTTTGGTTTATCGGATAGAAAAATGTTCATGCTCCATGCCAGCAAACTGCATTGTATGCTTCACTTTTTATACGGATTTGATACGGATCCTTCTTGATCCTCATATCTGCATTGATGCAGGCACTCGGCACCTGTACCCTTCAGCTCCGCAGGCAACATATCTTATTATTGTTATCATTTGAATTAGTATTCATTGTCACTACGTCAACCTCTCTCTATCTTCCCTCATGCAGTGGGTGACACTTAGTGGATTTCTTGTCTTCTTAATGGCATACAAAGCTTCCCCCTGCACTCACTCAATACCAGTCGAAATACTACTATTCACCCTTTAAATGACCAATGAGTGCATAATTAGCAATATGCACGATCCGGTGATTGAAGCTGCCAGCTCAAATGTAATGCTGCATTGGCCATGCGTTACATTCAGATTGAAAGCACAGATGAGAGATGAGTTGTGTAAGAGGGTGCATTATTTATCTTTGGGGAGCAACAAATATATTGCTGCATTCAGCTCGGAATCCCCTTTGTGTTGCTTCAGATGGATTTGAAAAAGATGTTCTGCCGTGCGAGGTACAAAACTGAAATGTCCTTGGTAATGGGGACGTTTCTGTCACTCCATTGTGAACCATGACAGCCTGGCTGACAGATCTGCAACCCCAACTGAAGCCTTGCAGTGGTGCAGTATATGCTGCATCGTGGACCACCGGTGGAGAAGCTGAATACCCATCACTGAAAGACAAAGTCGGCTCCTTCTCATGATCCATCATTGTCTTGAGGTGTGCTTTAACAAAAAACAAAAAAAACGTACAGCCGTACACTAGCGCTGAATTGTGCTCGTCATTGTCTGCTGAATGCACTGAAGTGAGGGAATTATCTGTTGTCCTCTTCTCCAGTAACCTTCAAATTCTTATCTGATCAGGGGAAATTACGTATTCTGATGATTTATTTCAGTTCTCAGCATGCAGAAAAAATCGAGTCACGCCTAACAAATAGTTATTTTAGTCAGATACGAATGGGGTAGTCTCTTCATTCGGTCAAAAATAAGCTCTCTAAAGACTAGCGGGGGCGCTACTGACTGTAACCTCCATTTGAGGCATTTGATTTCATGCTGATAGTCAAAGATGCTCTATACCTGCATAGTATCATGATGTCTTTCCACATATATTTTCAATTTCCCTGACTCTCACCCCGTTGAAGTAAAGACAGTGGCGTGCGTTCTCTCCCCCGCTGATGGCCCATTGATTGTGCTTAAGCAGACGTGCAGACATTGGGAGAGCAGGGGCTCCTGTTCAGAGGCACTTGGCAGGCAGCCTGAATGAAAGGGAAGGGTGCCTGGAGACTAGCAGAGAATCAATAGCACCGTGCAGCTGCGTGTCACGCCACTGTGTGTCTACTGCTCTGTGCCACCAAACACAGGACAAGACCCACTTATCCCTCCTTATTTATCTAGCCTAATCTCTGCGGCGGCTTTCGGATACCAAAGAGGAATCTGCCTCTGTCAGAATGCTCCTGCCAAGATCTTCAAGAATTGGGTGACTGTGTGTTTGAGATATGAGATTCTCATATGAGGTATTGTGTTTTGGAATGTCTTTGAAAACTGCAGTCCGGGAGTATAATTTAGTGACTTGATTTAATATTGTCCATTTCAGGCAGCGATAGATTCCTGCTTCTATATGCCAATATAAAGATACACTTTATCCGGCTTGAATGAGATGTTGCAGTGTTTTTTTTGCTCTTGCTTTCTCGAGATGATCCACACAGTCAGGGTGAATTAGCTGCAGAGGGACTTTTTGGTGCTTCAGATCTTTTAAGTGATTTAAGGTGTAATGGAGTGCACTGCTGAGAGCAGCTGTGAAAACGGTGGAAGTCAAGCGCAACCCACAAGGGAAGCGGAGTGGGGAGGACAGGGTTTAGTGTGGCACAGAGGCACACTCGTTCCTCTGGACACAAACAGACATTACCTTTGTTAGACATAATGGCCCCGAGCAGCCGACACAAGCATATTTTTTCAAACACACACACACACAACTTTTCCTTCAACCCTCATATCAATATCTTTATTTCAGCCACTGCCTCTGGATTCGGCTGAGAGGAATGATCGTTCTAATTGCTGATTTGTTGTCACATTTACTATGGGCATTGTCCTACGGTACAACAAACACGGCCGTACATTGTAGTCACTCCACAGATGCAGAATTTATCACCATGTCGTCCGTCTGTGCTACAGCTCCACCCACCAAATACGACTGGAAAGGCTTGACAAGTGAGCCCTATAAACCTCTCGGGATAGGATTTATAAGACAGAGGAGGCAAGGTTAACAGACATGAGGGTCACTGTTGGGCCCATAAACCACCAGAAGCATGGCCATTATCATGCTTGCCAGGTTTGTCACCTCAACCCCATTGCAATCAAACCTATAATGCAAAGCATTACATTTAGCTTTGATATGGTGCAAAGCGAAGCTTTTTGAAGTCCAAACCCCTTCACTACATGTCAAATGTAATTGAAATATGCAGGAACAATCTGTAGGCCCTTTCACTGTATCTGTACCCATGAGATAACAAATGCATTCTTGATGATATAGCACTCATGTGGTTGAATAAATTACCATGCCCCTTGCAGCCAATGCAGAGGATTTTCACTCTTTTTCCACCTCCTCCGCCTGTGCACGACAGTCAGCGAGAACATTTGGTGTGTTGGATTATGTGCTGCAATGGGTGTCATTTTTGTGTTCAGTAGAATACACGACACCACTTGGCATTGTGTATGTTATGCACATTATGAAAATCAGCAATCCATTATGAGCGATCTGGTGACTTACTGTGTAAAGCAGATGTGGCTGATGTGAGATGTGTAGGCTGCCATTAGCCTGGAGGCTCATAGTCGCTCTCCAGGTGCTTTATTGGGGAGGAGAGGTGATGCTAATATGAGGCTGGTATAATGGTCCTGAAGTGACAGGTGACTTAATGAGGGGGACCTGGCACTGAAATATCTCTTCTGTGCAAGCTCCTTTCTGCCCATGCAAATGACTGTGAAATGGAGGAGCGAGGGGCGGGAACAGGAAGCCGGGAAGAGGAGATTAAGATCATTGTGAACGACCGAATCTGTGAAAAAACAACAGAGCGGCTCTTTTTCTGCTAAATTGAAAATACGCAAGCCCCTGCATTTCAGTCTCTTTGTTTTCATCACACTGGTAGCTAGAGATTTAAAAGGGTGTTATAGAGGTGTGAGATGAATGATTGATTAGCATTTGATAGGGATTCATATATTACGGATTTATTACATCATATTTATGTATATAGAAATTTCAAAGACTTTCATTCGCATCTTAAATTTAATTTTATTGACAGTGTATACGGTATGTTTTTAATGAATAATATAATGTCAAAAAGAAAATGTGCTTTTGGTCAGTCAACCCTGAACTGAAACAGATTCTGGTTGATGTGAGGCTACTGTGTATGTGAACTGACTGTAAAAGCAGGCACTGCGGATGGTCAGATTGATAAATAATCTATATGGCATGGACAAAATGGCAATCCCTCCATTTGATTTGATTTCTTCGACAACCCGGTATTCGAGGCAGCACCAATAACACTCATTCCATGCGGGGGGCTTTCATTAATTCACTTTGAATGTGCTGCATTAAGCAGGGAAATAGACTAGCATGTTCTGCACTTGGGCCTGGGTAACGTAGTGTGAGGACATAAAATATAGCATCAGTGTTTTTTCCCACCGCTCAGCATTTTCATCTACTTCTTTGTATTGCAAGCAATGTCAAAGATTAATGGAATTTTCCGGAACGAGATTAAAGTTGCTCCGAATGAATGCAGCATCACTGCATTAGGAAATAAGGCGGTATGTGAGAAAACACATCGCCTCGATTTCATTGTTGTTGGAAAGCATTTGCTCTGTCTGGCTCTACTTCCATCCAATCTAACAGCCAAGAAACCCTATAATGCAACTTGAGAGAATGAATGAAATGGGGATATATTGGCTATTATGTGACTGTGTCCTATCTTGATAGTTGACATGTCGTAGAAGATATCGGATGCAAAGTGTACGCCATGAGATCAGTTGATCAAATGGTGTGAAAATGATAAACCCAACCACAGCTATCTTCTCCTCTGGTACTACATGGCTTATTTACATACTTATATACTTATTTACATGGAGATGAAAATGGCTGGTCTGCTGCTGGAGATTGGTATGCAGACCCACATAATGCTTCCTCATCACTGTGTTGAGATACTTTATTCTAAACGGTTTACACTCTGCTTAGCATTAGATCCACATACAATTATCATGTCAGGATCACAATAAATGTATTCATTATTCTATTCATAAATGTATTATGTAGTCATTATTCTAAACATGTCTCCCCATTTATTACTAGGCTTTACATTGGAAATATGGTGGCCGAGAGAAAAAGGTGTGAGCAATACCCTGAAATTTGGTTTCAATCCAAGTAATACCAGGACCAGAATCACAGCGTTCTTCCATTATTAAAGGCAGTAATGTAATGTAATGTAGAGGCGGAGAGTAGTGCATGATTTTAGGTGAATATAATCATCTTATCATCATTATTAGGCTACTTCTGAATGTATTTTTCATCAGTTTTTAATGGTAAATTACAAAAGATGTGTGAAGTCTATGAGCTAACGAATTGTTCGCCATGCGCATGTACGTAACCACAGCGGAGAAGCAAAGAGTCCATGCATTACTGTAATAAGAGTGTTCATTTCATTTTCTTTTGGTATCAATCTTAATGATGCAAGTATCGATACCCAAAACAAGACTTAGTGCCGGTTGTCTCAATCCATTAGGTATCGATTCCCCGAGCCCTACAGCACAATGCAACTCTGGAAAACACGAGCAGATGAAGAAATATATCTTCAACATTTTACATCAAACACGCAACGACATACAGAAATAGCCAAATTGGAGTGGCAAAAACTAAAAAGTGACAAACACATTTATTAGGCTTACAATGTTTTTTTTATTGATGTCATGATTCCAATATTAATGGTGACATTTGCTATACGCTTCACCTTGCACTGATAGTCTTGTTCACCAGTTTCGAGCGTCCCCGTGGTCACATGGGTCACCGTTTGTTTTTCTTTTCTCGTCACTTATGTGAATGAGATTCTTCACTTGATTGTGTTCATTTGTTTGCGGCGTCTTTTTCTTCTTCTTAATGCCACAAACATCTCGTCAATATTGTGAAAATCTTTTATTTCAATTGCTTGTGTTTTGCTCAAAATTAAGAAATTAAAAAACATTTCAACCGTGACCACGATCATTTCCGAACATTAAAGAAGTAGTTCTAACAAAAACCTTAACCAGAATGTTGTCCAATCATAAAAAAAAGCGTTGTCCTGCCGATAAAGGCATCAGTTCAGATCTAGCAAGCAGCTAATATTGTTGTTTAATTTGGAGGACTTCTTGTCTCATCCAACTCTTGACAAGAAAGCAAATAAATATATTTCCCCAAATGTTGAACTGTGCCTTTAAGTGAATTGAGCTCTCTTCCTCTTTTCTGTACTCTGAATGGATTTTATTCTGAAGGTTAGTCTATATTCCATTGTGTAAAATCATTGCCTATCCTTTTAGTAGGCCCTGACATCCAATACATTCTTTACGTACACTGCAGAAACTCTTGTTATAAGTTTGAGTCCAGCCACTGAAAGTTTCCTTGGAGAGACATCCTGTAGCCACTACCACTCACTTGTTTAACGTTTCATGATCAGGGTCTCGCTGTAAGGCCAGAAAACTAATTATCAACTCAACGTGGTGTTGAAACAATGGAGAAATGAATTGGTATGAACAATTCCCACATGGTCACATTAGCATCATTAAAAAAGAAAATCACTGTAATAAATGGTAGAGTTAAACATATGCAAGTCACTGGCCTTGCATTTGTTACTCCTGTGTAACACTGAAACTAATCGCCATTAAAAGATCAGATTGCCGTTTGTTTTTCGCAGAGAGCTGTTTTTTATGTCCGCTATGCCTGTCTGAACAGTACACTGCTCCCTGCTTTGGCATGTAATGAGTGCTGAGGGAGAAACAGTTGTTCCTTTTATTTTTAGATGCCACTGTCGCTATGGTAAACATTGAACTAACATACATTATACTGCATTTCCCAGACCAAATCCAGCCTTTGCCCCTTTTTCTGACCTTGAAATCACTCTTTGCAGGACAGATGTAGGAACAGAAACTCATGAGGGCGGTGGTGATAGTCCCACCCGTCACTATGAGGAGTTTGGGAGGGGTGAACTGCACTTTACACCGATTTTCTTTTTTTTCCAGGCGCATGGGGCAGCATAGCAAACACAATATGTTGAAACGGTGCCAGCTTTTATAATGCCAGACTGTGAGTATCCCTCCCCCTGACATTTGTCTCTTTATCAAAAACGCCCGACAGCCAACAAGCCAACATATACGATCAGCAGAGATTCAGAGATTGTAGCTAAAAGCAATCACCAGTCTGCTGCGTGAACGAAATGGAATTTAATGAGTGATGTAACTTCTGCTGGTCCAACACCTCATCTGAAGAGTGATAGGATATCACTCGATACAGTTTTAAAATGAAAGTTATGCTCTTTTCAAAGCCTCTCGGCAAAACAAGAACTACGGTGAAATGAGATAAATCAATGACTTTGACAGTTACCTCAGTTTTAAAGTATCTACACTTAGATGCGGTGTTGCATGCATTCAACGGTGTCACACTTTCATTGTGTAATAGTGTGTAACGTTAACACCAGTCACAGTCTAGTATCCTGTGTTGGAATCGATGGAGACTTTCATGTACCGAAGACAAACAAAAGGCCTGTCATCAGTTTCAGAGAGAGCGGTGAAACTTTGATGCTAACACATTAATTGAAACTTGGTTTGCAGCCCATTCATAACGCGTGAACGTGAGCCACTTCACAGCAAAGTCGTGAATATTGATTCGGCCCGTTTGTCGCCTTAAAGCACTGTTTCACTGCTGATGAATCGTCTCATTTTTGTTAGAGCTGAGGCATCTTGTGCCAGTTTACAGCACCAGGATACCAGAATAAAAGCTCCTCATGATCAATACTGATCCTGCTTGAATGAAATCCACAGTTTGCTGTAAAGGCAGAATACACATCTCTGTGAAGCGTAAAGTGCGGCCTCGAATCAAGCTGCCCATATAGTTCTCGCCACTGTTAACTCACTTTCGTTGTTGAGTCTGTGCCACAGGCTCCATAGATTATTAGTTTCTGTATGCAGTATGAATGATAAGAGGTTATGTCCCATTTCAGATGAGGTACAAAGAGCTTCCTCCTGACTGCCTGGCAGGGAGGTCCTGCTGAGATGAGGGATGTCAGCCTGTCACCCTGACGCATGGCAGCTGTTTCCTGCCTGCCCCAGCTCCTATAAATAGCTAAATATATCACCTAATGTAGGTCATTTGGTCAAACTGAAACTAAACAGGGCATGTGCTCCAGGGTGGTATTTTTCTCTTTGACCTCAAACAAATTTCTCATGTACAGGTGTACCAGTGGCTATTTTCCTTTTCTTTCACTGTCTTCCTGCGGTCGCAGATGGATTGGCGACATATTACGTGCCGGTTGTATGGTGCTATTATTTAATTTCAAGTTCAGACTTTCAGATACTTCCAGCTGATTGCGAGGGAGATCTTAAAAAGATAAATATTATAAGTATATTGCAACTACCACTTGCTATTGTAGTATTAGAGGTGCTATTACAATATAAAGTATTTAAATACGATAGCTGTGCAATGACTAGAAGCTTGTGAAAAGTGCATTTCTTTTTAGCAGTTGGTTCTTGTTACAGAGATCAAAATTTACAGAGGTCAAAATTGCAATCACACAGGACAATATGATGCAATTGAATTACTACAAACTAAGGTCTTAAATAATTACCACAGTATTAAATCAAGACTTTACTGCCACAGTCGCAACAGGGATTGAGCATTAAATCTTCACAAAGGGAAATGATGATGATGCTTTTATTGTGCCCGGCACCTGTAAATTCAGAGCAGTCACATGGCAGGTTGAAGGCTTCACATATCAGTGTCTGTCTTTTGTCTGTATTTCAGCATAATTTACTATCCCACGGTGATAAACCACAGTATCTTCCAGGGTTTCTGCGTTTTTTTCTTGCCACTCTAGCAGCGTGGTTCTTTCTGCATGGTTGAGCCACCACTTTGGTGCAGACTGATATATATCTCCACAACTATTGACTACATTTCCATTAAATTTGGAGCAGAAATTAATGACAGCCAGAGAATGGGTAACATGCATGGGTATCGTGAAAATGGCCTTCTGACTTTGGTGATCCACTGACTTTTCCTCTGGTGCCAAGATGAGGTTGGCATTTGCAGTTTTAAGGGAAATGTCTCCGCAACTGTTGGACGGCTTACCTTAAAAGTTACTGCAGACATTTGAGTTCCCTTTAAAATGAATTGTAATTATTTTGGTCAGGAAGAACACTTCCAAACCGCCTCACTTTTATTTTTGCCAATTTTGTCTTTTTTTCCCATCACATAACACCTCTGTGGACGTGGAACACGTACCTGGCAGAGATCTGGGCCCTGTTCCAGAGAACAGGTTCAGTAAAAACTCTGAGCTGGTTAACCTTGAGACGTTGGAAAAACTCCAGAAAGGGAGGTAACTTAAACAGTTACCATGGTAACTGACTCCATCAACCTAACCTGCCCGCTGGCAGGTTTTCCTGAACAAGCCCTGCGTTATTCTCCGTCTCCTCCCTCTTACCGAGCCAGATTATTCTGTATTTCCTCATTGATCATCTGTATCGAAGTGCATTAATTAGCAGAGGTTCACTATGACCAGCGGTTTTTTTTGCACTCACATTCAGATATTACACAGCGTCGAGTCATCCTCGGCTCAGAATGAAATCTGTTTTATATCAATATATAACGCTCTGTGCACGCGGATTATGTGAGCTGTCACTGATGGAACATAATTCCTATGATATTGGAGATTATATGTTAATATTTCGGCGTGAGCATGGACGTGGTGCAGCTGCAAAATAGTTTGAAAGTGAGTTGTTAAACAGGCTGAGTATGGTCTGAATGAGTTAACAGCATTTCAGTGCCAGATTAGGAAGTTACAATCAATTCTCTTATGTCTATTGATCTATGTATTTTTTATCTTCAACTCTATGTTTCATCTTCAGTTGCTGTCTCCTGTCTTGTCCCCGTCAGATGAAAGCTGAACGAATATATTTAAAATGTAATTCAGGCTGCAGCCTAATATACCAGTCGACACAGAATAAAACACACTTTCCCCCGCTCTGACTCTTTTTTGTAAAGATAAATGAGCACAGTGCATATATACTCTACATGCGTTAATACCTCTACATCCACCATGGTGAATCGTGGTATCAGAGCGACATTGATGATGGGCTTTTTTTTCCATCGCGCACAAACTTAACTCACTGAGTGACAAACTCAGAGTGGATTGAACAAACTCTGATCAGCTGTTCTGTAACTAAAAACTCAGAGCTCAGCGTTGGGCTCAGACTTTGTTAAATCTGCTTTCTGAAACAGACCCTGTACTCTACTGAGCGCACCCTTCCAGCTACTGATGAAACATTAATTTTTCATCTCGTGCCATCATCAGGTCAAAATTCCAATCTGTCCAATTTTTTTTGTATATGACCAGATACTTGCTGTAGCCTGCTAATGACATCCCCGTCAGCTGTACTTTGTATTTATTGCTAATTAGCAGATATTTACAGGATAAGACAGTAAACTTAGAAGGTTGAATATGGTGAACATTATACCTGCTAAAAGCAGCATGTTGGCATTGTGACCGTGTTGGAATGCTGACAATTACATTTAGCTCTAAGCACCCCTGTGCCTACAATAAGTACAGCTTAGCAGGGCTGCAGTTGTAACTACTGTCAGTAGTAACAGTCTGCCAAGGTAACTGTATGATGAAGTAAAAAAATGACAAGACCGCCAACTTCTTGCTCTTCAACCACACCGGCTGTCTTTCATTTTAGATTTGCGCTATCACAGCTCATTTTTAAATCACTGCTGAAAGATATCATGTCCGTGCTCAGTTCAGGACAGTTTGCTGTCGTTGTGTTGTAGCTTCACATTCGGTGTTTCACCATTCTGTCACAGAGCACAATCTAAACTAGATATATTTACTCAACTCTTGTACTTAAGTACAATCTGAGCTTCTTGGACTTTATTTGAATGTTATTATTTTATGCTGCTTCATACTTTGGCCTCACTACATTTCAGAAGGACTTTTTTTTTTCACTCCACTGCAATTATTTGACAGCTGTAGTCATTTTAAAAATATAGATTTAACAATCAAAATATTTGATCAACAAATAACATGCACTAGTCTATATTAAACTACCCAGCAGTATATGGCACAGTTATAAAATAGGCTCCAAAATTGTTAAAATGCTGCTTAGAATACAATGATGATGACACATGATGATGCATTTTTAATTATTCATAGAATTATTCATAGTTATTTTGCTATTTGAAAGTGCATGTGGCTGAAGGAAAGTTTTGAATGAAATATTTGATATAGTATTTGTATTAAGTAGTACTTCTTCCACCACTGGCCAGATCCTCGCAAGCCGTTTATGAAAATGTAAAAATTCCTCATTGTGTATTCAGTTCAGGTACTTTTTAAAGCCTATATGCAAGTAGTGAATACACACTTCAAGGGGTAAATTAGGCAACCGACTAACAAGGTCAGACCAGGTAAGCATAATGAAGCATTGAAATGACAAATCCTAATCTTTTCCTGTCAATGCCTTCTGATACTGTATTGGTTGAATTTTATTGACTTAAAAATGGCAACAATTTAGAAGCTTTATTCAGAACGGAATGGACAATAGTTGCTGTAGATTGATACGTTCGCCTCGGTGTTATTGAAGTGTGGGTTCTGCTCCCACCTAAAGTATTTCCTGCCTGTGTGTCTCTCTGCAGGCGTCCTACTCAGGAGTATCTCAAATGCTTAAGGATTGCAATTCCATGCGGAGATTGTCGCTTCTTTTTCAAGGTATTAGTGCAAAACCGTAAACAGTTGATTTTTATTTTTCATTTTCCCCCTTAGCCAATTGTCCGTAATCCCAGTGGAGGAGCTTTAGAGTTAGATTTCTGGCATGCATGGCCTTATCTTTACATAACGGCCACAGACAAACAGAGTGTGTCTCATTTTGACTAAGCCACACATTTGGGCCGAAAGGCAAAAACAAGCGACTGAGTTGGACAGAGAAGAAAGTAGCTCAGACAGTTAGCATTAATAAAGCCGGATCTTGCAATCATTTTCTGGTCCAGCTTAGTCTCATTTACCTGCACATGCAGACATGCTTTCATGTGCAGTGAAACAGACACTATGTGCATTCCCAATGGAAATGCTGTTAGCATATGTGGTGATGTTTGATCATCGGGTCCTTACTGTCCTCTGGAAGTCACAGGGGAATCATGCCTGATGATCCTGGGAGACAGACCCAGCATCAGCCTCTCTAATGTGACATTCAATTACCTCCAAAGGTGAAGTGGTCTCATTCGGATCCAAAAATCTATTTAGCATGGACTTTGCTATACGGGACTCTTCTCCACACTTTTGTGTACACATGTTGGTGACAGAAAAACAAGCTGTGTCTCCGCCGTTCCAACTCCTATTGTCTTCTCTATGAAATGGCATCCATCAAAGTTAATGGGCTGTAATCATCACCACAAATACACTGTCACACATCCCACTGCTCGCTCCTGAGTGTTCAACTCCCAGTCAATGGGATGTAAAGAGTGGCATGGAATACATTTTCCCATATCATTAACGACTCCAAGTAGGAATTGGAAGAGAATCAAAAAGCGTTGCCATTTTTCAGGATCTAAAAATCTTGTCTTTGGGGACTGCAGAGAAGAAACATTTATCAGAAGTGCGTGTGACATCCAGTCGATACTACTGACACTATATTTCGGGAACTTATCAACATTGTCATCTTGTGAAATAATTCTTATTAAACTGTGTCACTCACGACCGACAGATCTGCTGTGTGGTAGATTTATTTTCCAAGCAGCCAATCTTGCCAGCGTCAAATCAGGGTTCAGCAGGGTTCTACTTATCGCCACCATGTATATACCGCTGGACATCTGATTGTACAATACATCACGACACACAGGAACACGCACACGTACACAAACTACTCTTTCTTGGCAGCGCTCCAAGTAGACTGTCCCTGAAGTATTTGTGTGTTTGATGTTTTAGCTGTAGCATCCCCAGAAGACAATTTGTAGACCTCAACAGATGGAACAGTCCAATTAGAAAGCGGGCAAATGAATGGGGGAGGTGGGAGACAAACGTTCCAACTCTTTCCCTCTCCCCCAGGACAGACTACTAATCTTAGAGTGCAGGTACCAAACCAACATCGCTTCTGTTTTGGAGGGGAAACGTTGAAAAAATAGAAATAAAAGAGAAATAAAAGCTGAAGCAGGCAGGCAAAAAAAGCGCCTGGGATTTGATTTCTCAACACTACACAGCCAATTTGATACAGCTTGCTCTCACTCCACATCTACAGTGTGTAAAAATATCTCCTTCTGTTGTCTGATTCTTCAAGGGCCGACATCCCACAAAGCAATTGCCTTGCCATCAGCCAAGACCAAAAAAAGGAGAAGAAATGAAAAAGTGCTTAAATATAGCGACCCCATGGGAGAGTGGGAGGGAGGGCGTGCTGTAGTGTGATTAAAATGAGTAACCTTAATTCAGTCACGATTTGCTAACGGTACATTCAAATGTGTCGCATTGGAGCCAAAGCTGTGCCGTTACACCGGCTGTCTTCAGAGTGTTAACATCATTATTCATCAGGAGGCCTGTCCTCCGCAGTGACAAAGACGCTGAAGTTAAAACTAATGGGGAGTTGCGTCATTAAGTACACATGCTTTCTCCCTCTGGCCCAGGGTCAGTTTAATTCAGGCTTCAGCCACCCCCTGCTGTGAAAGCAGACACAGCTATAAACTCCTTGGTGACCGGTAGATTGTGCGGCTGCAAGACCAATTTTCATCGGTAAAATGACCTTTCGGTTGCGTCGTTGTTGTTCCACCCATGGCCCCGAGTTATTTTTTGATTTGGCCCCGAGTCATTTTTTGATTTGACAGGAGAAGTCTCGCGGAGTGAAATGGAAAAAGTAATGATGTCCCCCATGCGCACAAAGAAGCGTGGTGCAGTTGGGGAGATGGTGGATATGGCTGCAGCTAGCAGCTCCGCTGTGCCCCAGGGGCCAGTCAGCAGCTGTTAGAAGAGATGTAGCTCTTCCCAATACTTCCCCACAGGTTCTCGCTGGTTCCTGGTACTTGCTGTTATCTGGGCTCGCTGCTGTCGCCAGTCTGGCTGCTGTCCACACTCTCTGAGAGACCGCTCAGTACATTTTTACGCTTCACCAGTCTTTCTGTCTCATCCCAACCTCCGCTATTCCCCTCAGCTTTACTGTGAGAGTTTGAAATATTCCTGTGAACTTGCAGATGTTGTTTTTTTTTTTAAACGGCTGGAATTTGTACATTGATGTTTGTTTCAAAGACGCTCTGTGGAATTTTAACTGCTTTTATTCACTGGTATGACAAGTAATCTGAGGCCATTTATGCATTGAGCTCATATCTACCTGCAGTATCCCGTATGAGGCATAACTAGCCAGCACTGGTGTGTCGTTTTGCATGTATAAGCAAGCGTGAAGACAAGAGGCTGCAGCTGTTTGGTGTAAAAAGCTGATATAGACAATTTAAAGTTGCAACTCAAACAGAATCTCAAAAGTTGTCTGGTGGTGAGCATAAAGAAAATCGATCATTTACACCCGACATGTATTATCCTTAAACTTTCTCCTTTCCTCCAAATTCTAGAACTATATTTGGTCTGCTGAGCATTACTTTTTAAATCTTTTATTGCAATATTGATCTGCCCACAGACTGCAGAATGATAGTCAATCAATCAATTCATTCTTGACTGAGATAGAAGAGTGGTTTGACTGGCAATCCCAATATAAAGTCAGCTGACTAGCTCGTTTTTCTTCATCAGGGTGGTGTTTGCTCATCTGTCTGAGACATGGATCTGTTGACCAGTGAGCTCAGTTTTGGTACCAAAGTATTCACAGGTTCTGTCTTCTAAAATGAGAGTAAGTGCTGCCTTTCTTTGTCTTCTATAATTGGCAATTAAATAACCTTTCTGTTTTTAACTGTTGGTCAAGCCATCAGACTTCAGGTCTGATGGGCATTTTCAATTATGTTTTTTCTACATGTACCTGTAAAAGTGTAGACAGTTAACAGATTAGATGGGTGCTTTAGCAATTTATTATTGCATTTCCATAACGTTCGTGCATGTGAGAGACAATTTCAAAATGGAGTTGTCAAGAAGGAACATAGAGACTGAGATATCCTTTATAACTTTTAGTTCGTAGCTGAGGCCTTATGCTTTGAATTTGAAGACTCCGAGCAGAGAAGACTCTGACACCACTATGACAGCGTCATGGGTTGTTTTCTTAGACTTGACAAAGCTTCTCCAGAACACATTATACATCTGTTTCTACAGGCTGAACCCTCGTCACTATGCGGAAACTAATCTTCATATATAAAATAGGTGCAGAGCCCAATATATACATTTATACCAAACATAATCAGTAAATACATCTCACACCTGTTTCTTTACGGTAGGTGTAATATTACCAGGAGCACAATTTCACTGAGCCCAAAACTCTGTTCTGCCGTTTAAAGTGCAGATTTTTAGATACTGTAACTCATGAATGCACATGCTGGAAACTCAGAGTTAAGGGGCCATTTGGTGGAGGGAGCTGACATCCAGCGGCTGCTCTGTGTGGAATCGCACATCAAAGTTAATCTTGCACCGTCTGCTCTGGTGCCGCGGAGCACTAATCTGCTGTCAGTGTAATGAGGCTCCTGGACCAGTTCTCCTTTCCAACACAGAGGAGCTAATCCGCAAGACCTTTTGCGTTTTTCCTCTTCTCCATCACGTTAACACACAACAAAGGTCACAGGGGTCAATTTTCAATCTCATCTCAATACTAGGTGACCATATGCACACGTCCTTAGGTATGCACCAGTAAGACGCCAGTTCGGCATGTTAAACATATACTTATCTGTATATATTTTTTTGCGTTTTCACTTTTAACCCCACCGTAGGCCTTCACCAGAGGTGGTGTATCTTGCCACCAGCTTGATCAAAGCTTTCTGTGTTCAAGAAAATGCCACCACTCTCCCCCGCATGCAGATTAATGATGAATACTGAATGAGTTCATTAGCATAATCACTTGAGTGTCTGATGATTTCATTTCATTATCACGTTCTCTCATAATCCATAGCACTGGGTCCCCATCGTGCTTCCAACCCCTCTTTCATGTTCCTCTGCCCTCCCCGTTCAGCCACGAAGCAGTGTAATTGCATTGTCAAAGTATTGTACTGACGTTGTGGGAATATAATTTTAGCCCCTGGCTTTCGAACGTATTGTGAGGAAGATGGTCAGAAATCTAAACATGGAACGACAAATTCGACTTTGAGCAATGTTTGTGTCAGTTTACCGAGTTTCATCATGCCCTGACTGATGGACGACCTGCTTCATGCAGACCTCCCCTGATTTATAGTATTACTCTCACATTTGCTGTTTGCAGGATAGCAAGCTATTTTTATCGGTCCATGTGGACACTTAACCCTCGTAAAACTTCTATTAATACAGAACAGCCATTCATCTTGTAATTAAAAGAAATCTCCGTAAGGAATTGGTTGTAATCATGACCACGAGGAGCTGAATTAGAGGTGACTTGGCACATAATAGCATTGGAATAGGGTTGCTTTTTTTGCGTCGGACAGCAGCTGTTTCTCAAGCGTTAGCAGGTGTAGACTGGAGAAGAGCATAAGAAAAGAAAATGTCAAGCAGGACTGTGCTATAGCACTGCACGATAATAGAAACGGAGGAGAAAAAGAAAGAGAATGAAGCGTTTCATCTCCATCTCATAGTTAGAGGCAGGCAGGTCCAGGCAGAGGAAGGGTGAGTCAAAGTCAGGGATGGAAGAGCGGTAGAGAGGAAAGCTTTTTATCATCCCTGACTCTTAAGAAGATCTCCCAAATGAGAGAGGGCGTGCATGCTAATGTCAAAGCCGCGATGATAACTAGCCGCCTAGTTTCGTGGGGTGAGGGTTAAGCTGGGATTTGCAGGGCCGAGGGAATACATGTTTGATATGTGAGCGAGAGAGAGATGGGGTGCCTTTGCTAGAGCTATACGTGGGGGATTATTCTATATGGTTTATCTGTGTCTGTGCAGTTTGGAAAAAAAGAGGAATTTCACCAGCCTTTTTTGGTTCTGTGTAGTTCCTGAGTTTTCACGCTGAACCTTCAGCTGGAAGATCAAAGCCAAATTGACACCGCTGCGTCACAAAGTCGTCATTTACAATGCATTAGCACCCACTGGCATGCAGCCATGCGTGCTATGGCTGTTTCCTGGAACTTCACATGCGAACCTTCAGCTCTACCCATCGCCTTTCACAAATCTGCAGAGACTGGATCTCAGCTGGATTGTGGAAAGCATGAAAAACAATCTCTCACATCTGTTTTTCCTCACGTATTACACCAGGCAGTGCGGTCTTCTGGCTCCCTCCTATCTCTGCTTTCCCATCTCGCCGTTATGTTGTGTAGTTCTGCCAGCCTCTCCTTCGTTCCCTTATCACCTGCAGTGAAAATCCAGCAGGCTAATCCCAGCGCCTTTGGGATTCCCCCCTTTTATAATGATGTATATCTGAGGGATAGCATCAGAGCAGAGTCCCACACACTCTTAATCCCATCAGTCTTTGGTGTCCAAACCCAAGAGAGGCAACGTTTTGGATGTTGTGCTGCCGGGTTGCAGCCAGAGATGCAGTGCTGAACATCAGGACTGATACGTGGTGTTTCGGGATCATGTTGGAGATCATGTTCATTTATTGTGCTTCTGATTCTTGAAACCTGGTGTATCTCCCCCAAGGATTGCATTGCAGTGTAGCTGTGCCACTGCATTGGAAAATGCCTGCAGGGTGAAAGCCACCAGTGATGCTTCCAGTCTCTCTGGCGTTACACAGAATTTTAGTCTGTTTATTGTGGAGATGGATAAATACAGAATGTGCTTCATATTCTAACATGCTGACCAAACTACCAAACGGATTTACATTTGCTTCATCAATAACATAGATTGATGTTACACAAGAGAGAGTTTTCCCTTTTTCAACTAGCTTCACTTACCCTTGCTTACCTGTGCAGCAGCAGTCTGTTTGCTGCATTTCTCTTTTCTTGCTCTGCGGTCAGATTCACGATGCCTATCGGCACAGAAAAGAACAATCATATCGCCTTTCCTGTCTTGTTTTTACACACTCAATTTTTTACGAGAGCTCTTAATATGACATAACCACCCTCAAGACCTCTCCTGCAGTACTTCATAAATCTTGCGGTCTTCACAAATACACCCCAGAAGATGTATATCTCCCTGTCCCTCAAGTTAGTATGCCTGTGTGACACGCAGGCAGCATAATCCATTTCTGGATTCGTCGTAGTGTGAGCATGATGGAGTTTGGGGGGAAAATTACTTTTTTTTTTGCTACATCTATTATTTAACTGTCAGTAAGGATGAATATTGTGCTCTTTCAGCCTTGTGGAGAAAGAACAGAGAACCGTATTGTCATGGAGCATTGCTCCATTTGCTCCTTGTCACGACTTGTAAAAAGAACGGAGCATCTCTCGGTTGGTCAGTGTACGACTTCATCACTTCAGTGTCAGGTCCTCGGATAACATTTAATGTTGTGCCCACTCTGCTGTAGCTTTACATTTCACATCACGGCCGCAGGACATTTTACCACTTTAAGGATATCCGGTACTTCCCGACCTTGCCACTCTCTCCGGTGTCCCCTCGCCTTTTTAATGCCTCTCTCTGTCATTATCAACTTTTGATTGGTACAGTCAGTGACAGTATCGGAGTTTCAGGATAATTGACAGGTTGTGGTCTCACAGGTTTGGAGGGCTTGTCCGTACTGTAGAAATCATTGAACTGTGAAACTGAGCGAGTGAATTACCTCAGGAAGCACCGACAGGGAGGGATGGGATGGTCGGTGAAAGTCAAATAGACAATCGTGCATTCACCGAATTATCGAAGACATTCCGATGACACTCGAAGAAGAGAGCATGTTTAGAATTTACCAATCTCATCAACAAAAATGCTAATCCCGTGTTGGACTAAAAGCGGTTAACCTTGACGTCTTTCTTTCACAGTAAAGTGCGTTTTCAAATGACTGTGTTGTTTGAGCATCTCAAAGAGCATTTCATAGAAAGTTCACCGTCACTCAACACCCACAACAGATGCCTCGGGGCGGTTGCTTGCGGATAATAAGGGGCAAACGCAGAGTGAGATGTGAATTTAAAACCAAGCTCATGGAAGAAGGAGAGATTTGAATCTATTTGAGATTCAGATTATTAGATTGCAGGCCCCTCTGCAATTATTGGCATAACAACGGAGATCATGCATGAGATAGGACAGCGTGCTTAATTCAGCTTGATTCTTATCAGCGGACGAATCAAAATGCTTCATGTATTAATCAAATTAGTTTAATTCCTTTGCTTCTCATTGAAATATCAAAGTGGAGTAGATCAAAGTGCGGTTTGATGAGATTCAATGTCTTTACCGTGACGGATTTAATAGAACGGCGCCACACAGTTCAGCAGCTCCAGTTTCTCTATCGCAGGGTTTCTTCATTTAAACACTTTGACCTTCATTGCTCACATCAGTGGAATCTAGTGCTGTGAGGCCATTCATTCCCTTTGCGTTTATTATTGCCTTTTACTAGTCACATCCGCAGGAAGCAAGTCAGTTTCATCGTAAAACACAGGAAGTGGAAGCTAGAAGTACCATGACAAAGGTGCCGGTGGATGATAGGATTTAAACGCTGGTGACAAAGCCCTCTCAGCCGAAAGATCTGCCGCAATCCTTCTTGGATCCTAATTGTCAGCACTGCTCAGCTGGCGTCTGAGTTGGTGGGACCTCTATGATTACATCAGAAACTTAAGCCTGTGCTCAAACAAGAGGGGTTTTCATGCCTTTCTCTTGCCAACACCAAACTCTTTGATAGGTCAGTTTATTTCTGCGCAGCAGACGCAGCGGGGCAAGCGATCAGAACGGGTCAGAGTTTTACAATTTAGACTCATTCTACCTGAAAAAAGATTTAATTTCATTTTGTTTGATTTTAGAAAAAAAGACTTGCTCCGTCTCTGAGAAGAGAAAGAAACAAATGGCGTGTCTGTAAAGTCATCCAGATATCTTGCATTTTTTTGTTTTTTCTTCTCTCTCGCTTCCCACGAACCAGATGGCAGTCAGATTTCAAACACAGGGTTCTGGAAGACAATCAAGGAACAAGATTGCTTTTTTAGGAAGGGCGATTGGTTTAACTAGAAGTCAAATTAAAGGCCTTTTCACACACACATACACACACAGAAAGAGAAACAAACAAGTGCATAATCTCGTGGCTGGGTGTGTTTCTGTATCCAGGCGTGTCCATGTTTTTTGTCTCAGAGCACCCCCTGATGGAATACCACAAAGGTCAACCGCACAAACTCTGCCACGCAGGTTGATACAGGGACTCATGAATGTTTGATTGGCCTATTATCCGAGCCGGGCGGGGACATTCATCCCCCGTTTACTGGAATTCAAATAGTCCTTTTAGTCTGACATTTCTGACATTTCCCACACCGTCTGATGCGAGCCCTCAGTTTCCCTGTCTCTCAGCTCGCTGGGCGTCACCTGCAATGCTGTCATATCACTGTAGGACAATTCTACACAATGCGCTGTTTTTAAAACCGGTGCTGGTGCGAGCGCAGTATGGTTTCAGGTGGATGAAACTGGGGAATTGATACTCAGTCATTCCGACACTCCTCTTCCTCCTCTGCGGGGTGGATAAGGATCTGGCCATCCATCTTCGTGTCTCACCCGTGTCTGCTTGGGGTAGCAAACGTGGATACCTGGTAGTCGGAGACAACAAGAACAAAGCAGGAACATTACTTTAATCTCTCGTTGCTGCTAATTCCTGCCTCTGCCGTCATCCAGGAGGCAGAGCTGTGTGTATCTCAGCTTCCCCCATATGAACAATCCATCACTGTTAGTGTTTGTCTCCAGAGTGCGCTTGCTCCTTGTTTTTTTTCACCTGCCCCACGACTATGCTTTGCTTTCAAGAGAAAGGAGCTCAATATATTGTATCTAACAGATTGGAATTATTTTCACATCCAGCAGCCATCCTCCCATTGGAATAAAACACACTTGAGCAATCATGTTTACGTAAGAAAACGCTTTCCTGCATCTTTTCTGTGGACCTCTTAAGAGGCTTTTAACAGTATACATCCGGAATCTATAATTGACACCTGCTGTCAGGCTTCATCAGTGATTACAGGAACATTACTCGACCTGTAATGAACTGTAAAACGAATGACATCTGTGTGAGATTACGCAACTTGAAAGCAAACTGTTGTACATGAAGTCCCATCAAGCGTGATATTGAAATGTCCACTTTTACATCTTTCTGCCCAAGCTCTGTAAAAGCCCAGGCTGTTGGACCCAACGTGACGGAAACCTGAGGCTAATGACTCAAGCAGACGGCCGTGGGCATTAGACAAGTTAATTTCTGAAATAGTCAACCTCCCGTGTAGCGATACATTCACATTACCCTGCCTCACTTGAGAGACGTGCGGCTGTCACAGCCACTGAGCAATGCTGATGTCCTTTCCCACCTGCATTCATCTTCCTCTCAGGAGGTAATGGTCTTCTCAGGTCATTTGCGCATTAGGGTCTCGATCATTCATCTCACCCACCGGCAATCCTCTGGATTGCTGGTCCTCCGCAGCACATAGAGGGTTGTTTAGCAGATAAGGACAACATACATGCTCAGAATCATTCATTTGCTCTCTTTTACTGAAGTCCCAGTGCTGCCTAAAGTGTCTGCAGAGGGCTATTCAAGAACATGCAGGTGATGTTCAATTGATTTGTGGGTGTAATTTGCAGGTTTGGGCCTTGGAGAAATTAGGGTTTGTTTCCTTATTATTTCACGATGTTGAATGATAATTACCTCTTTATGTAGCAACAGGATGTCAAAATGTGGCTTAGTTAGTCTTGGTAGCAAGCAAGTGATTTAGGTGTTTAGTACATCGAAACTGAACCGACTTTTCACTATTGTCACGAACAAGTCAGTAGCTTTTAGCAGTGGAGCTCCCCTCAATGGTAGCTGAGTGAATGTATGCTGTTTCCTACTCAAAATAAATTATTCAAAGACCACAGTGCCGCAGAAACAATCATGATACGATAACTTTGTCTCACACAGTTGGCTGCTGTGCCATTAACCTATATGAAAACTATATGAAAATGTAAAGAAAAAATGTGTTGAAATAAATCAAACGAAACAATTGAAATCAGCGGAGTGATAAGTAAGGGGCAACGGACGTGTCTGCAAATGTAAAGAAAGTAAGAGCTTGAAGACAGTTTGATTTTAGCTTTACATTGAGCCCAGACAGGTCTGACTGCCCGATAGAAGACAGGCACATTAATCTCTTTAATGCGGAGGATTCAGTCCCAGCTGACGTATGTGCGGCCGTTACTCTGTTCGTGCTGAATGCAGCCTGCTCAACATTTGTATAATGTTGTAAAATTGCATGCTTGTGCTTAGATCAGTGTTCCAAAGAGCTGCTTTTCCCTTTATCTCGAACACAAATAGTTTTAATGTGGTTTCAGTGTGTATCTGCATTCAGTAGTCAAGGTAATTGATGTGGGAAGAAGGACAGAACACACATGTGGCTGTCGAGGCCCACACACTTAAGCCGGTTCGGCATCACGCTGTTCCCTTCGCCTTTTGCTTTTACTTGATGTGATACTACTGCCTGTATCTTTCACAAGCTGTTTTGCGGCGAGCATAGGTCACAGGGGATATGTAGCGCATTTGGCCATGATGTGAAAGCATTAGCCGGTGCCAGCAGGTGTGTAATTATATATGAAACAGGGTTTTAAAAGAGGAACATCACGATGGCATGTAGAAAGTAGGCCAAGAAGAACAGGCGTCACAAAAGTCCTATTTATTCCTCGCCCACTTCAAATGACTTCGTTTTTGAAGTTGTGAAATAATCCAAGGTCACGCTGACTATTTCAGGACTATTAAAAATAACATTAGACACACAACAATTTAACATGATGAAACGAGCCTCCAGGGCAGATTCTTTCAAAGGAATATTTTTCTTCTTCTTGTATTTCTACCCCAGTGCTCACTGTTTGTCTGCTTTCTGTGTTTCAGGTATGGTGACATGGTGCCAAAAACAATCGTAGGGAAGGTGTTTGGGTCCATATGCTCTCTGAGTGGGGTGCTGGTCATCGCCTTGCCTGTTCCTGTCATAGTGTCAAACTTCAGCCGTATCTACCACCAAAGCCAGCGGGCAGAGAAACGCCGAGCCCAGAGGGTACAGACTCTCCCCCTCCTACCTCTCTTTATTTTGCTTCTTTATCTGCCTCTTTCCTCTGTCCCTGTCTTATCCGCACGTAACAGAATGACAGGGCAAACACTATCTTCCAGAATATTTATCTTTTATTGTGTTTCTGTGTGTGTGTGTGTGTGTGTATTGGATGGGCTCAACTTCCTTGAGTATATTTCAGTGGGAGAAAGAAATAAGCGAGGGAATGACAATGACTAAACAAATGATCTTCAGAGTATTGTGTCAGCAGCTTTTCAATAGCAATATGTGCATTTCTTCCTTAAAACTGTTTGCTGAGGCAGAATTTCCTAATCGTAGGGTTAAGCATGGCCTCTCCCTACTAGATACTGTGGCTGCCAGAGGGAGACAGAGTCAATTAGTGTGACAGACAAACCGTCAGAGGCTAAAACAGAGGTCTGTTTGTTCAAACAGAAATCTCGGCTTGCTAGAATCCGTGCTGCGAAGATTCGAGGCACTAATGTCTATATGCGCTACAAACAAAATGGGCTCCTGATCGACCCGCTGGAGGAGGTAACGAGACCAAGCAGCGGCTTGGGGGCTGACTGACTGGGGCCTCGCTGATGCTTGCATGCCGCTCTGCTCGGGGGCCATGCAACCACACACGGGAGGGGGAGGGGGGTTTCTCATGCTGTAACACAGGGGCTGCTGCCATTCCAGTGCTTCAGTGTGATCGTCCTCTCTCTTACATCACACTTCTCAGCTGCAGCATTGACATGCTTCCTCAACACTCTCTCTCTCTCTCTCTCTCTCTCTCTCTCTCTCTCTCTCTCTCTCTCTCTCTCTCTCTCTCTCGCTCTCTCGCTCTCTCTCTCTCTCTCTCTATCCATACAGCAGGAGGGCCAGGCAGGCACACTTGCCTTCTGGTGGAGCACAGCCATTACCGTCACACTGACTCATGACCAAGCTCTGCATGTCTGTCCAACAGGGTTTGGAGGGGAAGGAGGAAACCAAAGGCTTACTGCTATGGAGGCTGTCTGCTCGCCTGCATCTCCTCTAAACTCTGTTTTCTAATCTGCCGTGCGTTCCGTGTGTTATTTCTGGAGCATCCAGGTTGTAGCGCTAACTAACACAACATACCTTCCATCCCAGAGCCGTGCAGAGCTCCATCAAAGTGTGCAGTGTTGTCGTGGTCTGAAATCTGTGATGTGTTTGGTGCAATCTGTTCGATCTGTGTCTAGGTGTGCCACTGCTGTTGCACTGAAATTACCTCTAATTTGACGTTTCTGGTCCTTGTCACCAAATCAGCTAAAGAATTGCAAAAATATAATTGTATCAGTGAAACATGTTGTGGTCAGCCACTGTGTCTACGCATCTCTAAAACATCCACACCTCACTAGGATCTCAGTAGATTGGCTGCCGTGCTACAGATCAGCATTTCAACCCTCAATGCTTTGTGTACTCTCCACTACATCACCGATCTAGCTGTTGCCTGAGACTCTGTGTCCATGCAGAATCTTAACCTGCTCATCTACACTGTTGTTTTGTTTTTTACTGTGTCTTCCAAGGCCTGCAAGCAGGCAGGACAAGCCCTGGTGGCGAAGGCCCCCAGCCCTCCTTTTGAGAGCCAACATAATCACCTGCTGCACTGCCTGGAGAAGACCACGGTAAGATGCCCTTTCTTCCTAAAACTTCAAAGCTAAGTCCACTGGGGGAAAAACCCACATTCACTTTGGCATCTTTCATTTTTACTTTCTTGGTAACAGGGTATAGATAGCTCACTGTAAAAACAGCTCTTGTATGAAAAATTGCATCACTTCTGTCTGTGTTGTATTATCAGTAGTATCAGTAGGATTTTGCAGTGTCTTGTAAATAGAAACAAAGTGACTTTTGTCATCCATGCTCTAACATGTACATTCTTTTTTTGAAATGCAGCACAAGTTAAAAATAGCTGTCAATGGGACTGGGAAAGGTTGCGTCCCCTCGCTATAGCAACATGCTAAAGATAACATGACTCAAGCAGCCAGTAACATTATTCTCTCCAAAAAAATCAACATACTTCATTTTACACTCTGTACGAGTTTTACACATGCAGCTCTAAATCCTGTACAGAGACATGGACAGGCAGTAAATCAGTGTCCCTCCACAAAGAAGATCCTCCCCCCCATGGGAAAAGCTCAATAAAGGCTTCATGCCATTCAGATGGCAGCACACATATTTACATCAGGCCTCTCACGGTGTGCATTATAGATGACAGGATGCGTGAGTGACAGAGGGAAGGTATAAAACAGGAGGCACGATTCAAGGCATGGCATCAGATCCTGTGCGGTGTCATTCTGCCACCTGCTGGCTGAGCCTGAAACCCTCGTGGAGTCTGACCTTCAAGTCATGCTCATTTGTCACAGGGACAACAGTTGTGAATGTTTTCGCAGATGGCACTTAATATGGACATCTGGGCCAATGTATTTCTGTTCCCTTAATGATTCATTTTCCAATCATGAAACAATTTTGCTGTGGATCCTGTTCAGTCTGTTTGGTCTTTACTGTGAAACATCTTCACTCATTATTTTGCAGAGCTAATCATCGATGTAATAGAGTGATTCACGAGCAACACTGAATCCAAATGTTCCCCCATCTTCCTCTGCAGAATCACGAGTTTGTGGACGAGCAGACGTTTCAGGCCAACTGCATGGAGATCTCTGTGATGAACAAGTCGGGGTCCTGTGGGTCCTCGCTGTCCTCGTCTCCACACGGCCTCAGCTCGTGCTGCTCTCGACGCCACCGGAAGAAGAGCAGCTTCAGTCTGCCCAGCACAAACAACCAGGAACTCAGCACCATACAGATAAGAGAGAGGCCAGTGGCCAACAGGTAGTGTCTCTCGACTCACTCACACCAAATACACACATATACATGCAAACAGCTGTATGGTATGACAAGAAAAAACTGTATTCGTTCAACGCTTAGAAAGTGATGGATTCAGTTTCACTGATATATAGACAATTATCAATTATAAGGAAGTAAAAAACATATTGTTGCTGTCTAGTAGAAATCACGGCGTCTTGATCAGCATGTTAAGTGTTTGGTTAGCTCCTGTTTCTCCAAACTTAGAGACACTTCTAAACTCAGGCCCATTGTGTCCAGAGCTGGAGTTGGAAATGATTATTCATGCATTCATTTCCTCCCCTACTACTGCAACTCTCTTTTCACTTACCTTAACAAGACTTCCCTAAATTGCCTACGAGTGGTCCAAAATGCTGCAGACAAGCTTTTGACCAATTCTCCAAAAGGTCTCATGTGACTCAGATTTTGTTTTCAATGGCTTCCCATTCAATTTAGAACACAGTTCAAGTTACTTGTGATCATGGTTCGAGCCTTTCATGGTCAGGCGACTGCAGCAGCAGGTCTCTGATGTCCTCTGATCGGTGTTTGTTAGTTGTTCCTCGCTGAAGGAGACTGTGATTTTGAGGTGGCAGCTCCTAAACTGTGGAACTATCTCCCAATGGAATGAACATCTGTGGACACCGTGGACACACTTGTTTAGAAATGCTCTTGTTTAATTTCTTCTATTTCTTTAGCTTGCAATCTGCATTGTATGCCGGGCATTTTCTCTTTTACTATGAAGCACTTTGGGCCATCTGCTCTTGAAAGAAGTTTTTAGAATTTCAGATAAACTGAGGGCTGTTTTGTTGATTCAGACAAGTCTCTTATGTATGAGGTTGAATGATCTAAAAGTGCATTGTCATGAAGCTTCAGACAAGTTTGTTTTTTCTTATTTAATGAAAAATTTGCATTTTGGAGATACATGGTTTTCGTTGGACAGCAGTTCAAAATGAGAACTTGAATGTATTCACATGCATTCAAAAAAACACACTAACAACTGAGATATGTGTACTTAATACCGTTATATATTCACTCGGCACAAAGAGCGTGGATATTTCTGGATCATGGCTTTCATACTGTACAGTATGAGAATAAAGAACTCTGTGTAGGCTTTGTGTAATAAATTCACACGGTCAAGCCTCTCACCCTCTTTCATCCCGTGTTTCTTTTACAGCCGCTCCTGCCTGAATGCCAAACTCGACGAGACTGTGCCCTTGAAATGTGACCAACCTTACATCACTCCTTCCATGGTCAGCCTATCTGCACCGGTGGTGACCTCATCGGACGGACACGGCTCCACCACCACCACCGCATACTCTCAGAGCAACATTGTCAGAGTATCTGCCTTGTAGATGTCATGCTTATCTGATCAGCTAACTGGTCTCAAGAAGCACCAGATGCTGAGGAGAGGGACCACCGAGCATCAACCTGCCATAATCTAGAGGGATTATAAGATTAGCAGAAATCGGGGTTTTTGAAGTAGTGATCTCATCTGATGTCAAACTCTGCATGGTATTAAAATGATGTGGACGGCTGCCTTGGAAGTAAAAAGCAAACCAGCAGATCTTGCACCATTAAGCACAGCAGAGCGAGGAAGCGTTGGGATTGCGTGGTTATCGTTGTTGCCTAAAAATACTGAGAAAAAAAACTTTATTTTTGAATATGTATTGTAGTTGTATTTGTTGTCTTCTGATTCAAAGGAGGAACGGCAGATGTTGAAAAGTCATTCGTGATGGCCTCTGATGACAAAGCACACATATTCATTAACTGAGGGCCATCTTTGTGAATATTAAATCGTCTACTTACACATTAGAAACATCCACTTCACTCACCAACCGGATGAATAGATTGTTTTAAAACCCCTCAATTAACTGCTTTCTAATAGTCCCCTCACTGTTGTAAATTTAGAAAACATACATCCACTGGAACGGATAACTGTTGTGAATATTCATTAACTGACTCATTAACTGGTTGATGTCATCGCTTGACGAGTAAAGTATACTACGCATCCTGACATGTTTGTGAAATGTGCAAGTGAAAGTCAAAAACGACTAAATCTGTGTTAGCTTACATATTTGACATTCTGATATGGATCTTTGTGAAAGCCACTGTCATCGATTACCAATCTATATTGAGAACCATACAGGGCACATATTAGTTAGGTCACAAAGTAGAAATATAAGTGAATGTTCTCCGCAACACTTAACTAATACTAACCCTAATGTTGAAACATAGTATTGACCTGGAAGACCATATGAAAGAGTGTTGAACATCAATTCCATGGAGTTGCTCTTAAATTATAAAATGAATTATAATAAGCGAGACTTGGTAGATTTCACTGTGTTTAAGGGCCATTTTGTACATTTTTCATATTGTAAATATCTCAGTTAGAACTTTATCGACTGCATTTGAAGTTGGCTCCTCTTATTTCTAGATTTAGTTTACAGTTGTCGGCATACTATTTCTGTCTGTTTACTGGTTGAATTAAGGATTTGCATGCTGTCATTGCAGAATTCTGTTTTATTAAAAGTATGTCTTCTTGTTGGAGGTTTGTCAGTAAAATTGAGATCGATGGAAGGAAACAACAATGAGGCTGGTATGTTATGATGTAAATTCCGCAACACTTTGCTTTTAATGAAATGCAAATCTTGTCATATATTGAGTACATATTTAAGGAGTAAGGAGAAGGGACAAATGATCACACATTGTGCATTTGGTGCAGTGGATAGAATAAATACTGTAGCTCTACTGAAACATCCATTAAATGACCCATGTCTTTTGTTTTTTTTACCAGAGCACAATTAGATGGATTTCGTAATGTTTTGCCTCAAAGAGCATCACTAATAAGCAGATGGGGATAATAATTAGGCGATGCTGGAGGACATGTGAGGACCTGACTTGTCCCAGTGGTTGGTCCTGCCTGCAGAGTCTCTGGAGACGGACAAGCAGGCCTCAGTGATTGTTTGACAGAGAACTCCCGGGACAGCATCCCTCTGCTGTGTTGATTGCTTCAGTCCAGGCTGTTTCTGGCAGCATGCAGCGCCTCTGCTCTGCAGTGTTAAGGAACTGCTGCAAAGTCATCCTGCACACAATCTAAGATAACGCAGCAGCATATAAAATATACCAAAATAAAAATTCACTCTTTATCTTCTGGGGTATAATTGAGTTAATATTTAAACACTGACTAGACAATCGTTAACCATTTCAATATTTAGGTACATGGTGAACATTGAATTTGGTCTAGAGCCACTGAAAAGTAGATAGAAGTATAATATGATCATTTCTTATTGAACATGGATACAAACTTGTTCTTAATCCGATAAAACTCTGTCTGAAACTGAGGGTTGACTGCAGCATATATGATCGGGTCACTCAAAGATGTAATGCAGGCGACAGAGACGGACAGAATGTCCATGTCCAGATTGATCTGAAATAAATCACAGAAAATAAAAAAGGAAACTTAGATAACTTTGTGTGGCAGCTATCAATCTATAAAAAAACATCTTTAAACCTTTGGCTCAGTTTGAAAAAATAGCACACATACATACAAAATGCCAGAAGAAATGCATCCTTACCTGACAAATGTCGACCTTTGTATTGTTGTTGCCGCGAACAACAAAATTCATCAGGGTGGTTGTGATCAATGGCAACCAGAATAAGAGGAAGGATACAATGATGTAGCCAGCTCGCTTCGCCATTTGACTTTCCTTCTTTTTGTGCACTCTTTCTTTACTTGCTTTTGAAGGCATCATGCAAACAGCACCTACCACCTGCACACTTTGTTTTGTAGCTTCTGTTTCAGGGGCATTATTTGAGACGGGAGGTAATGAAGACATTTGATCTACTGTGGCAACAGTCAGTGTTTGTCCTCCATCGGCGTTCGTAGCTTGTTTTAGTTCAATCAGTAAAACAGAAGTGGACCGGTGTTTTTCTAACTGTGCAGATGAGGGAGCATGGGGGGTGGTTTCTTTCATTTCAGAGGGCGCTTTGACCGTTTTCACTCTCTCTTTGAGCTGCTTTTCTGTATCAAAATTGCTTGACACCTGCGGCATTGTGGTCGAGCTTTTAACACTGGCAGCAGCGCCTCCATTTGATGGTTTTGCTTCAACTTTCGTGTCACAGGAGTTGGACTGCTCTGTTTTAAAATCAGTCTGCACGGCAACCTGCATCGCAGGAGGCTGAGGTTGTTCTGTTTTCAAGTCAGTTATCTCTGATGCAACGCTTTTGCTCAGGGTCTGGTTTTGCTCTGGTTTTCCGGGTCCATTTTCCACAGCTAAGGTTTCTTCTTTCTTCTGCTCATCTTCTTTCTTCTGCTCATCTTCAGTCTTTGAAAGACGAAAACTACCTTTGTCAAATATTTTTTGATTGTGTGATCTCACAATGGCAAATATGCGAGCATAGAATAAAATGATGATAGTAAAGCAAGCTGCCCACAGTGGGAACACCATGTAAAGTCCAAAAGTGTCATAGGAGGATGCTGTTTCTCCACATACTCCTTTGCATTTGGTATGCACCGGTGAGTCCTTCATAAATATCAGACAAAAAAATGCCACCAGAATAGCCAAGATCCATGTGAGAGGAATCTGCACCCGAATCCGTCTTTGCCTTTGACTAGTTTTAAAGGGCTGGGCAATGGCCTGGTACCTCTCCGCACTTATACAGGTCAGTGTCAACAGTTGGATGCAGCAGCTGAAAGAGAAAGAGGCCACTTGGGTATCACAGATCAACGCGTCCACATGTCCTCCTTGATATACGGTCACGACGATGGTGAAGAGAATGGGGCAGTCAATTGCACACCTCAGAATGTCGATGACTGCGAGATTTACCACCAGTGCATTAATCGCAGTTTGAAGGGATTTTTGGTGGTAAACTGCCAGTATGACAAAAAGATTTGCTGCAATCCCCACAGCAGAAGTGATCAACAGAATCAAGCTGTTTGCCACTACGAAGGCGATGTCAGTGTAGTCCTCCCAAATGGTGTTGTTGCCAGAGTCCCATGCAGGTGTAGGCTCGCCTCTCATCTCCAGGTTTAAAAAGCCATCATGTTCAGTTCAGTGTCTTCATTCTCTCTATGCCGCCCGAACGCACATGCCTGATTCGCTTGTTGGCAAGGGAGTCTGCACTGAGTGAAAAATATTAATGGGTGAACCTATAGCTTGGACAAGTATCCACCCTTTTCATTATCACTCCACTGCAGCAGGAGGTCACCTGGGAGTCCTCACTGTTCGCAATCATTAAATACTGTGCTGTGTGTTCACAGCATAGACAGCTGGGGGAAAAGGGATGGCTGTTAATTGAAAATGTATTTACGTCACCATTGTCTCAATCCGGATTACAACTTTAAAAAGCCAACCAGGGGCTCGAAACAGAAATGCAATAATGATGATGGAATGGCCCTGGGATGCATACGATATTAGATGTGTGAGGTAAACAGCTGTCCATTTCATTTACTTTCACAAAGGTCACAAGCTTTGCATTAAGCATGCCAGATGGATGACTTGGGAGTACTTGACTTGGCTCAGGAAATAAAGGGAGCCATGCTGCTGGATTATAGCATGACATTGTGTAATCCTGTTTGGAGATAAAGTGTGAAATGCTCTTTGCTTCAAATGTGCAAGTTTATGGACGATGGTGAAATCTGGGATTAGATCAACACAATACATTTTCCTCCGGACCATCTTACATATTAGACTAATCAAATGTCAGTTGTGGAAAAACATTTCTGGACAATAAACTGTGGTGAATCACAAAACCATGTATCAAATGCCTTGGCAATAAAGAAATAATGTAAATATTTCAGACAACCTGCTAAAATAGAAGTGAAAAGACAAATTAAGCACACTTTAGGAACAGATTCAAATTGACAATATTTACATTAAGTCGCCCAAACAAGTGGGAGGGAACTGTACAAAATAAGCAGCAAAACAAAAAAATCACGACAGCTTATTTTGACGATTTATGCAATTCAAATTTGTGAATTCACTCTTCAATCTACACTCCATAGTCCATACTACATAATGACAAAGAAAAAACACGGTTTTAGAATTTGTTTTTTTTGCACATTTATTAAAAAGCACATTTATTTAGTATTCATGAAACTTGAAATGTAGCTCAGGTGCCTCCCATTTCGCTCGATCCTCTTTGGGATGTTTCTACACCTTGATTGGAGTCCACCTTTGGTTAGTTCAGCTGATTGGACATGATGTCTTTATAGGCACTGACAGCTGAGAATGCTTATCAGAACAAAAACGAGCCAAGAGGTCGAAGGAAATGCCTGCAGAACTCAGATACCATGATCGTGTCGAGGCACAGCTCTTTCGAAAACATTTCTGCAGCGCCGAACCTTCTCATGAGCACATTCCATTTTTAATCGGGACTCTTTCTAGAGCTGGCTGCCCGGGCCAAACTGAGCAATCTGGGGAGAAGGGCCTTGACAGGTAACCAAGAAGCCAACGGTCCTACTGGCTGAGCTCCAGATGGGAGGAAGTGCCAGATGGACAGCCATCACTGCAACACTCCACTGATCTGGACTTCATGGCAGAGTGTCCAGATAGAAGCCTCCGCTCAGTGAAAGTCACATGAAAGCCTGCTGAGAGTTTGCAAAAACAAAAGCACCTAAAGGACTCTCAGACTGAGAAACAAGATGTTGGTTGTTTGGAATCAATTCTAAGGGTCCTATCTGGAGAACAGCAGGTACATGAAACATATTTTTGTCAGTTTTTTGGGTAAAATAAGGATTGTCAGATTCACTGACCTTATTGCAAAGGTTTATTGTGAAACGCTACTAAAGTGAATCATAATGTAATGAATGTAATCAAATGATCGCTCCCAAAAACAAACATATGAACTAATAAAATAAAAAAACATATCAATGAAATTAAGTAAATCAATATTTACTCACCTTAGATTCAATGATTTATGTCAATCTTCATTTCTGGGGACTCAGTTTTGGCTCAGGCGTGTGCCACATAAGTCCTGCGTTTGAATCAGGCTCAGAGGTTTCATCATCATGTCATCCCTTTCTGAACCGTCTAATCCCTTTGAACTGTCTTCAAACAATAAATAAACACAAATAGGAAATAGACCACAGAATAGGCCAGCTAAGAAAAATGAAGGACATCACTGCCTGACTGTTAAAACATGCACAATGTGAGTTGTGCAGCAGTCTTGCTCAACAAGTGCACCCAAATCTCATGTGTTTTGTGGGTATTGCAGAACTGATTTATATTCATTGTTGTTCTTTTATATTATGACAGCCATACAATCTGAGATAGAGCACACTGTGTTGCTTTTGCAGTCCCTGCAGCTGATAAGAAATGTGCAAAGTAAACCCCATATTCACACAGGTGCTCATGGGTGAAATCCTGCCTGTATACACTGCAGCAATCTAATAGTATATGTTTTGTGCTGCAGACTTCAAGGTGTGAGAGGTCAACGCTACTATGATGGAGCTGGCTATTGTTGACATTGATTTCATTTATAGGATCTAGGTCTAATGGTGTAGAAGTGGAATGAATACACAGAAGCCATCACAAGCCCACCTTATTCTTGGTTGTGAGCACTTTGGAGTAGCAGTAGATGATGACTGCAACGGGTAAAATGAAGCAGATGAGCGTGTAGAGGATGAGGTAGCTGTAGTTGCTCCACGATCTCTCCTCCCAGGCCAGAGAGCAGGAGGTCTGGACTCCCTCAGGTCCGTAGGAGCTCCAGCCCAATAACGGAGCCACCGCCCAAAACAAGCAGAAGAGCCAGACAATTAGCAGCCCGTTGATGCTTCTCCGCATGCTCAACTTGAGACCATTTCTCGGTTTACACACCGCGTTGTAACGCTCGTAGGCAAGCAGGGTCAAAGTGCAGAGTGACACCAGACCTGGGAAAGAGAAATAAGTTTTAACATCAAAATAAATATCAAATTGCACTTCCTTTTTCTGGAGGTTTTGACTACATCTCATTGTCTTTCTCAGGGTTTGAACAACAATATCTTCATTACAAGTGAGAAAACTCCATCCACTGAGGATACTAAGTTTATGTTGTATTACAGTTTGTGTCCAAAGTCAAGAAGGAACTTCAGTCAGACGAACAAACATAGACATAAACATGACATTTGCAAGATCTGATTACAGTAGAGGGACATTTTCAGAAAGCATCACACAGACGCCTACAACATGAATGTATTTGTAAAGCCACAACACGTTCTGAGATTATGTGAAGTGAAACAAAAAGATCAATGTTCTAGCCTTGAGATTGTGTCTTACAATGACACGGAGAAAACAAAAGTCTATACAACACAAACTGCTCTCCCACAACTCCACTTACCAAAATAATTGACTGCAAATCCTTGTAACACGCAGGCTGTGTGGCCGATAAAGAAGGAGCCTTGGTAGTTGGTGATGGTGACGACCAGGGAGCCGCACAGGCCTATCATCAGGTCAGACACCGCGAGGCTGAAAACGTTGATCTGGAGGAGCGACGGATTCCTCAGCAACACGGTTATGACGAGAACATTGTTAAAAACTGTCAACACGGTGTTGATGAACATGAGGAAGGAGAGTATACTGTAGCCCAACCGAGGGAAGACGGTGGGCGTAATAGTCGCCATCTCGGCGTGGAGGGATGGAAGAGGAGAGCCGGAGCGCAACAGCGTGCTGTTGCTGTGCCTATAAGAAGTCCAGCTTTGGTGGAACAATTGTGAGGCCAGAGACACTCAGCTCAGCTCGGGACACAGCATCACCGATCTTATCATTTCTGATCCCTCTAAAACCACTCGGCTTTGCTTATTTTCCAAGAACTCAAATTGGGCACCTGTCTGATGGAGAAATCCCCAAATGCAATATGGGGAATTGGTCCGTAACGCGATTTGAATGGATTAGTCCCAATAAACCCTCTGCAATAATGGTAATTAGAAAGGAGAGGGATATTAAGGAGTGATGAATTAGCCCTGAAATTAAATTTTCAAATCATGAAATATTTCTTCCTTTAGTTGTTTATACAGCTAATCGAAGGGAAAGAAAGAGCATAGTACAAATGGAACATTTAATAAACAAACACCTGCTAATCGAATTACATAAGTATCCAACCATATCAATTTGCTTTAAATTCATGACTCATGGACCATTAAGCCTAATCCATTTTAATAAACAGTGAAATTAAAATACACTTCATATTTTAAACTACAGAAACACAAATAAACCATTTGGCCACAGATATTAAAGAGTTCCCCATTTCCAGATTATATTTCAAAGACATTCTTTTCAAGCCTTCATTCCAGCACATGTGAAAACAATTCACGCATTTGTGAAAAGTGTGAAGCTCAAAGAAACTCAATGCCACCTCAACAGATCAAATAGCAACTCTCTTGCTAAATAGAGCAACGACGGCCCATTTTTTCCGCTGACAAATATGAACATTTCTCACGTGCTAAAATTAAGACATCCAGGCTGTGCTGTGTGGAACCTGTTCAGACGATGAAATACAAAGATCTCAGACCACGAATGTGCAGCGTGTATCACATCACAATGGGCAGTTCCATATGAGATGAACCAAGGGGCAACATTTGAAAAGCTTCATTAACACAGATTACATTAGACTATTGCAAAAATATACACACTGCAGTAATGTGACGAAGTAGATTAAAGCAACAGAGTTTGGAACGTAAATGTCACATCTGAGGATTCCCATTTCACTGACAGTCTCGTGTAGTTTTACAGATGCAAAAGATAGAAAAAAACCAAAGGTAATCTTCAATTCATACTCCAGAGACACGTGATGGACATGACGCGTGACTGCCCCCTGTTGTTTAGACTGTGTAAATACAGCATATTTGCGTAATTCCTCACTGTACCTCTCACACACACACACATATATACATATACACGCAACTCTAAAACAATCAGTGCATTCAATCTTTCCAATTCTGTGTGACGAAAATGTAAATTACAAAGTGTCCATGTCTTAAATAAAAACATGTGTCATTTTGCTTAAATAGCATGAATCCACTGGTCCGCTTACAGACTGAATTCTTTGAGGGGAAGTTTGTAACTAACTAGTTTAAAGCTCAATTAACGTCAACAGCCTACGGCAGGGGTATTCAACTAAAATTCCAAAAGGTCCAGATCGAGAAAATCTCCTCGGGCAAAGGTCCGAAACACTACAATAATATCTAGCTCGCGCTATTTACTGCCATATATAAATATATATATATATATCTATATTCAAGAAGCCTAATAGTAGTAACAACGTCTGTGTAGTCAACAACTGTCAAATCAAATAAAGTACACATCAATTATATTTTAACAATTATTATTCTCAATTTTCAAATTGAACTGGATGGATTACAAATAATACATAGAAATACATGAATAGATGTTCTTCTAATTTCAAGTACAATAAGGGCTGGATTAAAGAACAGAAAGCGTTTCAAAAATGTGCATCTTAAAATAAAGTAATTCATTTTAGAAAAAATGAATTTCACTGAATTGTCCTGCAGCTTTAAATTCAGTTCATTTAGGTGTGAAGTGATGTCAAAAAAGCCACAATATTATATCTTTCTCATCTTCTAAAAAGAGAAATTAGTGAGCATGATCATAATCTGTGGTTATTAATCCACTTGTTTCAGCTCTATTCTCTGTTAACATCCTTGTTGTGAAGTGAATTAACGCGTTAGGATTCTGATCATGTTGGGCTCTTATGTTTATTTTCTGTGTCTTCATTTAGATGTGAGTGGGTACGTTTGTTCAAAAGAGTTGTGCTTTGTCTCGTAGTGGCGCTTCATTTACCGCTTTTAATTATCGTCACGCTCTCCAAACATGTGAGACACACTGGTTTTAAACTGTCCGTGTGAAGAATTAACCGATAAGAGTCTGTTCATTCCTGGTTAAAGACTCTGGTCTCTTGGACCACTTTTCTCTTTTTGGAGAACGTCATGCGAAATAACTTCTCTTACTCACGTAATATTCTCCCGCTCTTCCTTCTCTTTCCTCGTCTCTCCCCCGGTGTGTGTACATCTCTGAATACCCATATTTGATTAGTTGAGCTGCATCACGTGTTGTGATTTACAACGCATTGGTCGGTGCGTTTCCTGCATCGCTGAACGAGTGCTGTAAAGGCTGACAAAGCTGCGCAGCGCCGGTTAAAATAGAAGCGCTCTGTCAAAATAAAAACGATTTTGGGTCCTGGGTCCGGATACAACGGCGTCTGGGTCCGGTTCCGGACCGCGGTCCGCCAATTGGCGACCCCTGGCCTACGGGATTGTTACCAGTTAAACATATCTTAACATGTGGCATGCGTCTTCTAAAATGAAAAATTGAAAAATGTATTAATTATCGGAGTCTGCGTTCATCCTGCTGAGCTGTGAGGAGACGCTAATACTGGCAGGACCGTGTTCAGGCCAGAAGGGGGCCTCGTGCTGCAGGGGAGTACGGCGAGGGAAAAAGGTGTGCTGGAAGTCGTAGTTGAGCAGGCAGCTGATGGAGGCCATGTAGATGTCAGCAAAGCGTGAGAGTCGGCGTGAGAAGTAGGTGGGGTTGTGGTACGTCCGGAAGAGACTCCCGAACTGAGGGTTGAAGATGTCCTTCGTCTGTGACCTGCCGTGGAAACACATTCATACCATCGAGATGAGGTTCGGTCAGTTCTACAAGATGTCAATAAATGAGCTGCTGTTGGCTGCTGGAGTAATTATCTCCATTACCGCATGGCTTCTCTCTCTTTAATCCACTCCTCCACGACAGCTTGAGACGCTTCATCCCTGTGTACCTGTTTGGGAGCAGTGCAAAGAAGTTAAGCTCACACATTGGAGGATAGAGGCAAAGAGGGAAGGACACATATTATGTTTTTATAGAGCCTCCTGACCTGCATCTGCTCGATAAGCCCAGTCAGCGCCTGTAACCAGGCCATCATGTGCATGTACTCCTCCGTGTTCATGATCTTGATCTCCTTCCTCAGCTCAGGGATGATGGCGCCCGTCCTCCAGCCATGTTTCAGCGTTAGATCCTGCAGAAACAAAGGACCGGAATCGTCAATAATTCAGGAATTCACCGGCTTGTGTTACGTGTGAGTTGTAGGCTTTAAGTACACATCATACAGTACAGACAGAATTTGAGTGTGAAGTGAGACATTTTTGGGGGATTATTCTGTGTACTTGGACAATCTAATAAAGCTGCATGAAACTGGAATAAAGTATAGCTTCCTCCCTCCCTCCCCTGTAACTCCGAGATGCTTCTGCTCTGTGTCTGCGCTGACTGTCAGCTGTGGTTGGAGTAAACCACAAATGCCAAGTTCCATCTTTCTAAACAAGCGATCTGTTTGACAGCTGGCTGGCTGTCACCTGCAAGGCATTATGCCACAGATGTAAACTCTGCGTTTCATGAACATCATTTACAGCTGATCAGACACTTTCATCTATCCAAGTCGGTATAACTCATTGTGATTCAGTGAAATGTTTGTTCAGCGCGGATGAAGTGCAGGTTGGTAGGTTACAGGTATAAAAAGGTAAATACTCTGCAGAGATGTGATATATCAGGAGAAATACCTGTCAACCAAACCCACTGCAGTGCTACGGTAACTGTGTTATAATGCACGAAGAATTACTTTCTCAACCCATTTATTTTACTGTCTTTGTCAAGCATTCGCTAAGTGTCTTATTACGTGCTTCTTCAATGAACGTTGAGATTTAGGCTGTTGCATATGAAAATTAACTCAGAGTTTAATTTCAGGAGAAACATACTTATCTTAAATGGAGCATGGTCAAAGCATGGTCCCGCTCTTTGTTTAAAATATGGTAATTTTTCACAATACAGTGTTTTGTGTGGTTGTAATGAGCCCTTTGTAGTAAATATGGATGCTGCTTACTGCCAAGTCACTGTAGATGTGATCACCGAAGTACAGCACCTTGGATCCTCTCCAGCCGGTGAGTCTCAGGAACTCGTAAAGGTTTCCCTACAGCGATCAAACACACATGTTCAAAAAAACAAATCAACCATGTATTTTATTAAGTGTATCCAGGAGACATTTTTCAGGAATTATGAGAACACCTGTTTGTAGATCTTCCCTTTTTCCAACTTGTGAATCCTGTCCCACAGCAATGCACCTTTGTCTGTCACTCGCCTGAAAGGTCTGGTGGAAAATACACAAAGACAAATTTGCCAAACAAACACACACCGATGCACATTATGTGTACAAGTAATGAACAAGGTAACGTGGCGCAGTGGGGTGAAAGAGGCACAGCATGGTCATAGCATGAGCCGCAGACACAAACTTAGACGCTTACTTCCTCCTGTCATTGAAGAAACCAGGTTTGTCAGCCTGAACAATCACGACATCAAACAGGTCTCGCCAGTCCTCCCCCACGATGTAGTTCATTCCTCGGTCCCTGAGGACAGAGATTCAAGACGTTACCCTGTCTGCAACATCACGAGGGAACTGTAACAAACACCTGAGCGATACATGTTACACATGACACAGGCTGCATGTTAGTGCCAGTTTAAATAAAACTCAATGAAACTGCCATGATACTTTCGACATATATTTCATTTCACATCTCAATAACGATATACATCACGATATAGCTTGTTTCCTTGTCGTCCAATACATAAATAATCTATATCAAATAAGAACATTATTTTGTATGCTCCTGTGTGAATTAAACACTTTATTTTCTCATTTAAATAAGAACTTTAGGCCAAAATTATCGCATTTTCTAATTTGAATATGTGCTTGTTATTATTTTTCAGACAAAGTAGTGGTGTATTACGATATCTCAACGTGATTAAATAGAAAGACGATAAATGATCATATTGAATTATCGTCTAGCCCTATTTTAAAAAGGGAATAATGCACATCCAACCAGTTAGGTACAGGTGCAGGACACAAAACTGCAACAAAGGAAAAAGGACAAAATCATGAATAGATTGTAAACAAGTTTGAATATGAATCCCAGAGGATGTCAAGGTTAACATATTGCATGAGTAAAAACTTGGGAACTTCAGCATGTGTTCAGACTCTCCTTGTCCTTTGTTCCGTGTTCAGTGCTGTGAAGACCGAATGTAATAAACCATTAAATCAAGGACACGGGTTTGATGTTTTTGGGCTCCGGGAAGCCTTCTGAGGTTGAATATGCACAGCTGGCCATTTTGTGCAATCAAGCCTGACTTCAAAAGCGGCTCACAGTCAACAGCTTACAATGAATTACAGATACTTGCGGATGGAAAGCCCTTTGATGTGTGGTTGCCTAACTTCAAAAGTCGAGACAATGGCTTCAATTAAATATTAGTACAACGACACAAGGCTGTTCAAATGAATCACACTTACACAAAGTCAAACGGGCTATTGGTAATGAGGAACATCTTCTTTCCGTGCTCTGACAGCTTCTTCAGCACAGCATGGCTTTCCTCACCATAGCAAATGTATTTCTCTAGAAAAGGACACAAAACAGGGAGGTGGGTGATTTAATTATGCTTGTATATCACAGCCTCGTTATTTCTGAATTCATTGTTTAAGTCTTGGCACCAAACGTAGATGTGGCCATATACTTTCTTTCATTTCGGCTCAAACGAAGTAAAAAGGCTATAAATCAAAGGGCGTTACCAATATCTGCCTCCACGGCTCGGTACATGATGCCCTTGACGTGAACATCTCTAATGGCTTCCTGTGAAGAGAGAAAAAGCAGAGGCAGGAAGTCACGACTTCAGAGACACAACGTCAGCGTTCAGCTCTGGGAGCAACACGTTGCTCTGAATATAAACGGTTGACTTGGAAGCACAAAGACAGCGCATCCGTGAATACAAATGAAATATAAAGAAAGCAGACCCTGGAGTTTAGCTGCTTTGGTGACACAGTGAGAGTTTCCAAAAACATTTTCAAAAGCGTAACCTGCGCTTTTGAATCAGTGAAGGAGTAAATATCTCCCCTGAGAAGTAGCACATTCAAGGGCAAACTTAAAGGAGGTTTGTCATCGTCAAAGAACATTTGATGTCGACAAATTCAAAAGGAAAAGCAAGAAGAAGACTAAATGCTGAATAAGAAACCAGGCTTGGCAGGAGAAATAAAGATTAAGCGGGGTGTCCTTGAAAAGATATAAGAGCCACTCGTGGAACTGAGAGCGTGTCTGAGGGCTTTTAATGACAGCGATCCATCAAAAACGCTGCATTGTCACACAGAAGAGACAGGACCAGCATGACAGCTGCCCTCAAAGGGAGGAGGCGGCGCTGGTTTCTCTGCGCTCTCCCTCTGAAGCAGCACAGCCACCGGAGAACAGACGCAGATGGCTGGAGGCGGGCTTGCCCGACTAAAATTAGACTCCGGTTTTCGCAGCTAAAATTAAGACTGGATTGAATGGCTGGAGTATCACAGCAACACTGCGGCTGTATTTAGAGAGATGCAATAACAAGTGAGCGCAATATGTTGTACATTAATACATTAATCAATGTCACAAAACAACAACAAGGTAGTTCACCTTCACGTCTTTGTAGAGATGCACTGGCTCATAGTCGATGTTGTGCTTCATGAAGAAGTCATTGACACAAGACAGCAGATTCATCTCAGGCAGGGAGAATATGTCCATGAACTGTTTCATGGTGTGGCCATGGGAGCTCTGCAGAACAGTGATAAACGTCATTATATTCAGTGGTTTTCGTCTCCGTAGCGTCTACCCCGTCATAGGTAAGATAGAGAACGATTCACCTTGCCATAGAAGTCGCTCATGTTCTCCAGAGGTACATGACAACCATCATACATGGCAATTACTTCCTCATCAGGGACTGGATGAAGACCCCTGTAGAAGAAACACAAAATATCAAATCCTGAGACAATGTTTTCATTCATATCATGCCACAGAAAAGCTGTACGATGTGCAGCGCCGTGATGAGAAATGACATGTTATACTCACACAGTGCTGTGCTTTTCATTGATGTGAGAAGTAACACAGTGCACAGATACCTGTATACAGTTCCCAACTGGATGTAGTGAAAAGCATCGATCTTCATCAGCAGCGCCTGTTTAAAATCATTAAATATTTCCACAAAAATTATCATTTAATAAACACTGAGCGTGCGGTACAATTGATGCAAACTATAAAACAACAGTCCATTTGTTGAGTGAGATAAGCAAAGACCTTCTCACCTTCTGAACGTCATAGTGAAGTCCTCTCACAGTGAAATGAGGAATATACTCATAATTTCTCAGACCCTCTGGATACTAATAAAAGAAAAGCAAATATTTGAGTGACAACAAAACAGGGCATTACATCTGCTTAATCCAAAAACATTTGAGCAACAGAGTACACCACAAGCCTGATCCATAGTCCACCTATGTAGGTAAACACTGTGTCCCCCTTTGAGGGATTAATATGGTATACCTTCCTCCCTGTTCTTGTTTCTACATGACATATACTTCAGGACAAACATGAAAACACACGATTCTTTAATTGTCTTGTTGCTGTTCAATTCGTTTACGGATCAATTTCAGCAGAGAAATACGATCCTGCCTGTATTAGAAAAGTTTAAAAAGTGCCAAGTGAGCCGCACACTGTACACACACCCTGTGGTTCGTGACGAGAATGTCCCGAGCTATGTTGAAGATGAGGGTGTGCAGGTTCCTGGAGTAGAAAGCCAGGGTGTAGTCGTAGTCGAAGCCGTAGACCTCGGTGTCTCGTAGGCTCATCTCATTGTTTGCAAAAATGGTGTCAGGGTTGATTGAGTTGACGCAAATGGCTGGGACCAAATCTAAGAGGAGAGAAACACATGGGGTTGTTTTGCAGTTTCCTTCTGTTCAGGAATAGTATGTGCTGCTATGACAGAAAGGCATATCTTAGGACATACGTACATATGTCTTGAAGGTGGTGGATAAATCATTTTGATTAGGTGTCTGAACAGGGCCATTACACACCCACATGGAGTACCTGGACGCCTGATATCTGTCAACTTATGTTTCTTATGTCACCGTTCTAATAAATAAAAGTAATCATGGTGTATACTTGTGATGCATCTGAAGTTTAGTCACTTCCTACTATCCACTGAACAGCTGCGATAGGTTACCAGATACATGCATTAATTATGCAGAATCCAGGAAAGGACACATTAATAGGCTAGATACTAGAGCCAATGTAAAGTAGGGGTTTCGCTCTTCTCTTCAGACGGAAATATTCTCTCAGACATTTTGCCACTTATGGACTCCAAAAACAGATCAAATGTTCGGAATGACAGCAATAAAAAACACTTGTGTTTTAATGGACCTAATAGAGTACTGGTACACTAGATTTCTGTTCAACTACAGTTACTTATTTCTCAGTATCTCCAATATTTTAATGGTATTTTCATGGTGTATTTGCAAATACTGTAATTGGTCCGTTTCCTGCTCAAACAAGCCTGGAGAGGAGGCAGATATGTGGAGCTGCGTGAGGTAAAAACATGTGGACTATTTGCTTGAATTTATTGCAACCACCTCCAAAATCCTTTGTCCATAAAACAGCTGCGCAGAGTCTCTACTGTAGGTACTTGAATTTCATTATATTTTAAATGTGTTTGTGTGTATGTGTGTCACAAATTGACAAAGTAGCATAGCCTATAGTTACAATATATCATTCCGACCACAAGTGGAGGTTTGGAAGGCTGCAGAACTGGAAGTCTGCTGTAAACATTAGTCATAACAGCGTTATAAGGCAACAACAGTCCTGCGTCTCACTGCGTGTCCGTACCTTCAGTCTGCCTTTTGGTCTCATTGTAAACAGACCGCAGCCTCTCTGTCATGTCCTGGCCGCCTGAAGAGCTGCGACGCACAGATGCTGCGTAGTTTGGGGATCTGGGTTGGTGTGACAGTAACTGACCGACTCCATGGGATACCGCACCGAAACTCCGTTTCCACAAGCGAGATGTGAATGGCCGTTGGTGTAAACTCTGTAAGACATTGCAAAATACATTCGCCTTCTGCAGACAGTCCTTGTGCTTCAGAAGAGTCGACAGGGGCAGAGACAAGGGCGCCATGACTCTTCGGGTTGCAGCCCGTTTGTAGGTCGCGGTGGGGTCCCAGACGAGAAGGCATGCGCTTCACCAGCTCTTCTGTAAATACCGAGAGTGTCCCTGTTTGGTTGGTTTTTTTGACGTCACTTCCGCGTTTAGCAACGTGCCTGCGAGCCAGCGAATCAGAAGCTGGTGCGTCTGGAGATCAGATCGCTTCCTACTGTCCACCAAACAGATGCGATGTAACCGGATACATTTATTAAATGTGCAGGAGTGTCTGTTTGTCGAGCATTGAAAGACTGGAGATATGAAATATCTCAGGCATAATGGCACCTAAGGAAACCAAAAAGATAGATAAAGGTTTGATAATTTTGATTTAAAATCAAATTATTCTGACATAGTATCTCACTGTTGTCTTGATGAGACTATCCCATACATTTGACTTAGAAAATATTAATTATGACTTAGTTGTCTTATAATTAAGTCATTATAAAATACTAAGTGATAATAATGAGAGTAAAAATAAAGTTATAATAACGTAATAATAAATGTATCATTTTTTTCAGTTGAGGGTTTGTCTCATTATTGTGATTAAGTAAATTTACTTCTGAAAGTATTTATTTTGTCATTCATGATAGTAAATCAAAATTATGTGATGCTAGGTCAGAATTTAGGCTTTTTATTATTTATTTTTATTTCTGATATATATTCCATTTCAGACAGAAATTAAAATAATCATGGTAAAAATTGTGAGATGCTACAAAGTCATAATTTGGGCTTTTTAAGACACACTTGGCGAGAGGACTAGTTATAATTGTATACATTTGACCTTAAAATGTCTAAGTTTGACTGAGTATCTCACTAACTCCTATTTGACATCTGTAGCTTTATCTTATGCTCACACAACCAAGTACACTCCCGTCAGGTAGACTGAGAATAATAATGTGCGTATTTGTATGATAATGTAACGCACTATTTATTTAACCATCAGTGATTCCAGTTTGACACAATCTCAGTCTTTCAGCACTTGTTCATAGTGTGTACGGGGAAATTGCATTTTCAACTCACTGACTTAACAGCGACACCTTGTGGACAAAGATCAGTAGTGCAGATAACGTGTAGTCATCCCGTGTGTGTTTTTTAACAGCAAGATATCTATAAGTACAATGACTCCACACGATCTCGTCTAAATACTATACCACATAAACATGCGTAGATAAATATGATGCAATTTAGACTGTCATAAACTGTAACAAACACAGGTATAATGCTACAGTCAGTGACAATAGAGAAATAAACAAAATCCCCAGAGTCACCCAGCCTCAGTGTCACTTGTCTGTGACATTGCATAAGAAAATCTAAGTTTAACTAACGTGTTGACGCAGATTTCTACCCCCCATATTGAAAGATGAATTGTAGGAAGTGATGTGCGGGTTGTTCATTCCTGGCCAATGGTGGCTAGCCACGATTTTCGAGTATTGACTTATGTTGAAGAATCTGATTGGACAACATGTACCAGGTGCTCTGCTCTGATTGGCCGAACGTTGTGCGTGGTGCGCAGCCATTGGTCGGCTGTCACGGGTTAAATAAAGTGTGCTCGTTTGGTGGGAGAGCTCGTCTGTCTCTCTTGTTAAGGCTGTGCTACGTGCACGTATCTCCCGGCTTTTGTTTCAGGAGCTGAAGACACACGTCGTTATTCACGCAGAACCGCAACATGAGACGGGTTTGGGTGATAGGTCTGCTTTGTGCACTCGTTGCCTTTGGTGAGTACCGGAAATATGTTTGCTAAATTGTCTCACTTTTTATCACCCAACATTGTAGCTAACGTTAGCCAGGGAGCTAACGGTGGTGTGAACTTGTGTTGGTGCCTCTCTGCTCATTCGTGACTACAGCCTTTCATTTGTTTGTCGTTTTTTAAGGCTTCATTTTGCCAAAATGTTAATGATAGTGTGATAGGTTAAGCTTCAACACATTTGTTGTAGAAACGCTGGTGTGCAGTATTTATAATTGCCTACCGTTATGTTAAAGCAGGTTGATGCTAGCTAACGTCCCCATTAAATCGTTGCTATTTTGTCACGTGCAGCCATATTGTGGCTCATTAAAAGCCATCTTACTCAACATTACACCTTTTTATTTGATTATTTCCATCACGACTTCGCCAAGCCTCATTCTAAATGATCTTTAAGTGCTGTATATCTCTTCAGATACTAATTAATATGTGTATTTTTTTTAATCCCCTTGGCAGCTGCTGTAAAGGCAGAGGATGAAGTTGACGTCGATGGGACGGTAGAGGAGGATGTTGGTAAAAGCAGAGATGCCTCCAGAACAGATGATGAGGTGGTGCAGCGGTAGGTGTCACTTTGAATACCTTGTTCAGAATGTGCCTGTTGGGTGAACTGTAGTTGTCCCTGTCAAAAGAAAAAGGTCGACTAAACCTAGAGTTAACACGCACAAGGGCAACATGGCCGAGCTTGTGCACACAAACGCTCACAGCAGCTCTTGAGAACCGCAACCTTTGATGTACATCCGTCATTTAAGACGAGGGAATCCTGTGTCTCGGCTTTAACTAGAGGCGAGAACATTTGTTTTTTCCCTGTTTGCAACTGTGGTTTGTTGTTGCTTTTCCCTGATTTCACGTGTGTGTGCTTCTGTCCATCCCCAGAGAGGAGGAGGCTATCCAGCTGGATGGCTTGAACGCAGCTCAGATCAAGGAACTGAGAGACAAGTCGGAAAAACACGTCTTTCAGGCAGAAGTCAACCGTATGATGAAGCTGATTATCAACTCCCTCTACAAGAACAAGGAGGTGAGCGAGAATAAATAACCTCCTGATGCACAAGCACTGGTTTTATAAGATGATTCTGTTGATTTACTTTCATCAGAGAGGTGTCAATTCAACAGTATATTAAATTGTATATCTGTAATATTCTTTCCCCCTCATGTTTGAAAATAGAGTGGGCATATTATTAAAAACACCTCAATAAATTAAAGTCCAGTACAATACTCTTAAAAGCTTCCGCCTCAATAATAAACATACTCAATTTATAAATCTCTGACAGTATCAATCAAAACTGATCTTTATTGTCTTTTATAGAAGTAGACTTTATGCCTGAGCTGTTGCATTATATTTTACAGATGTTCCTCATAAAGTAGTCACTGTGTATGAAACAATATTTTAAATGATTTACAAGAAACTCAGCCTGGCCTGTAATTTGACTGAGTTGCCATTTTAGTTTACTTAAAAGAAATCCTTAAGGCAGTGTGGAGCAACGGATTTACTATGAAAATCAACTTTATTAAAACAGCACCTGCCAAATTTTATGGCATTCGGTTTTGAACAAATATTCCATCTGTTACCATCAGCTGCCACTGAATGAACAAACTGGGTAATGTTGTGTGACCTGCTGAGTGTCTGTCGTCCAACATCTCGCACTGTTTGTGGTCACAGGGAGTCTGTGTCTCGTGGTTGAACTTCTGGGCAGGAATATTGTGTTGCAATTATGTCTTACAGACCTCTTCAGGAAAGGTTGAACTAATAATAAGATGTTTGCTTCTGTTTCAGATCTTCCTTAGGGAGCTGATTTCCAACGCCTCGGACGCTCTGGATAAGATCCGCTTGTTATCTCTGACCAACGACGAGGCAATGGCCTCCAACGAGGAGCTGACCATCAAAATAAAAGTATGCACAAGAAGGACTTTCTGTACGATGCAGTCTTTATAGGTCATGTCGATAGTTCTCGCTCTGTTGGTAACGTGACTGTATTGTTCCTGTCTCCAGTCTGATAAGGAGAGGAACATGCTCCACATCACTGACACTGGTATTGGAATGACTAAAGAGGACCTGGTGAAGAACTTGGGCACCATTGCCAAGTCTGGCACCAGCGAGTTCCTCAACAAGATGAACGACATGCAGACCGAGGACCAGTCGACCTCGGAGCTTATTGGCCAGTTCGGTGTAGGATTCTACTCGGCTTTCCTCATTGCCGACAAAGTCATCGTGACGTCCAAACACAACAATGACACCCAGCACATCTGGGAGTCCGACTCCAATCAGTTCTCTGTCATCGAGGACCCCCGCGGGAACACACTGGGCAGAGGAAGCACCATCACGTGGGTTTTACATTTTGTTTTTAAGTTATCTTAAAAGCACCTCCAGCTAATTTAGCTACTTCTTTTAGAAAAATAAACTGCTGTTAGTTGTATTGGTCTTCACACAAATGATACTATAACACCTACTCACTTACACCTTGAATGCTGGTTTCCTGTTAAAACTCTACTCTCAACTGTTAGAATAGTATTCTAATTAAATCATCCCCATCTCTTTCTAACATCAGACTGGTCCTGAAAGAGGAGGCCTCAGACTATCTGGAGCTGGAGACTATCAAGAACCTCGTCAAGAAATACTCCCAGTTCATCAACTTCCCCATCTACGTGTGGGCCAGTAAGGTGACTACTTGAGACACTTCCTCCCACGCTGTGACTCAGACTTCATCCCAGCTCACTGTGTTATGAAACTGACGTATGACATTACATAATTTCTTCTCAACATGCCAGACCGAGACCGTTGAGGAGCCCATCGAGGAAGATGCTGAAGCAGCAGCGGAACCAGAGAAAGACGCTGCTGAGGAGGCAGAGGTAGAGGAGGAAGACGACGAGGAGGACAAAGAGAAGCCCAAGACGAAGAAGGTAGGAAGTTCATGTAGGGATGACCGTTATTAGTTAAATGAAATCAGGGATGTCCCTGACAGATCATTTACGTAGTCAAATCTGATTGGTCAAGTCTTTCCTATAGCAGTGTCATGTTTTTTTTAATTTCTTGCTCATTGGGCCACTTCTGTTTTATTACGCTGTATGCAGCTATAGTCAAAACATCATTTGCCGATATGCTTGTTGCTGTCGCTGAGCTGTTTCAGAATAACGTGTAGTGGCGCTGTCTGTAGTACTGGCACGGAGCAGAGATCAATAGACGGAGACAGTTTCTTGTCCTGCTTGCGTTTCGTGGTTATAAATATAACTTTTGGTCCTAATTCCCTTTTCAACCATTGTAGCCATCCACAGTCAGTCAGTGGGGAGAGAAATGCAAGCTGCAAACTGTTTTTGTGCGCCTCCCCGGTTCATTTTTAGACTGTTCATGAATTCAAAATGTATCTAGTGCTCTGATAGTACGCTCTTACATGAGTGTTCTGATTAATAAATGAAGCCGTGTTATTTATGAATGACGAATGAGCCTTTTATTTCATTACCACAGTCACCCATCACGACTATTCGACTGTGAGATTAACAATCTAATCAGGCTCCTGATTCTATTTGGGGTCACCCCTCACCTTTCTTTTTTTTTTCTTCTTCTTCTTCTTCTTTTTTTTTTTTTTTTTTTTTTTTTTTTTTTTTTTCTCAAAAGATTTTAGTAAAATGTATTGTTTCGTTCAAATGGTGGCAGTAAAACATGCATGATTATGCCCTTGACTAAGTTGATGCGGTTTTGTTTGGACATATTACTACCTAAATAATTTGATCTTGACACTTTTCTTATTGTGTTTGTTGTAGGTTGAGAAGACTGTGTGGGACTGGGAGCTGATGAATGATATCAAGCCCATCTGGCAGAGACCGGCTAAGGAGGTCGAGGAGGATGAGTACAACGCGTTCTACAAGACGTTCTCCAAGGTAGCACTTCGTCAAACATCCACCCAGTTTGTGTGCCTTCCTTGTAGGCTCAACCTGTTTCATGTTATTTAATTCAAACTGTGTTTCTTGCTTTAACAGGACACCGAAAACCCTCTGGCCCACATCCACTTCACGGCGGAGGGGGAGGTCACCTTCCGATCCATCCTGTTTGTGCCCACTGCAGCTCCCCGAGGCCTGTTTGACGAGTATGGCTCCAAGAAGAACGACTACATCAAGGTGTTGCCCTCGACCAAGCACCCATTCTTAAGACGTTGTGTTGTCCGTTATAAGAGGGTGATCTAAATGAATGTTTTTTTCTGTCACAGCTGTTTGTCCGGAGAGTTTTCATCACAGACGACTTCAACGACATGATGCCCAAGTACCTGAACTTCGTCAAGGGACTGGTGAGTGATTGCTAACGCTCCCTGAGACAGACGTGTGCGCATATAAACTGTTTGGTCTTTGCCTAAATATCACTGATTAATGAGAATGTATTTGGCTAGGTTGACTCTGATGACCTCCCCCTGAATGTGTCAAGAGAGACTCTGCAGCAACACAAACTGCTCAAGGTGAGTTTCACATCTGACACTTCTTACTGTTTACTGACAAGAGGATGATTGATTAGCAGGCAGGAAAGGAACCTTTATTTGTACAGACAGGGGAAGAGAGAACAAAGTAAACGTTATGGAATATTAAACAAAATGTGAAGGGAAAGTGACAGAAGATGTGATCTTTTCTGTCTCCGTTCAGGTTATCCGCAAGAAGCTGGTGCGTAAGACTTTGGACATGATCAAGAAGATCGCAGAGGAGCACTACAACGATAAGTTCTGGAAGGAGTTTGGAACCAACATCAAGCTGGGTGTCATTGAGGATCACTCCAACAGGACCCGTCTGGCCAAGCTGCTGCGCTTCATTACCTCCAACAGCGACTCGGTGGTGACCAGCCTGGAGCAATACGTGGAGCGCATGAAGGAGAAGCAGGACAAGATCTACTTCATGGCTGGTACCAGCAGGAAGGAGGTGAGTGGCTGTATTCCGATTGGGTTGAAATGCTTAATTATGTAAGCTGTCAAGTACATGGCATGCAATTACACTTAGACGATGTAAGATCAAACTTAATAGGCTGGCATTGAGCGTCTGTCCTGTTTTCCCTCTGCAGGCGGAGTCTTCTCCCTTCGTGGAGAGGCTGCTGAAGAAAGGCTACGAGGTGATCTACCTGACGGAGCCGGTGGATGAGTACTGCATCCAGGCGCTGCCCGAGTTTGACGGAAAACGCTTCCAGAACGTCGCAAAGGAGGGTGTCAAATTTGACGAGAGTGACAAGATCAAGGAGAAGAGGGAGGCCCTGGAGAAGGAGTATGAACCTCTCACCACTTGGCTGAAGGACAAGCCCCTGAAGGACATGGTAGATTATTTTGTAATATTCATGGCATGGGGAAATACACACCAGCCACAGGGGTGATACAATTTCAAGTTACGTCTGCTCAATCAGTCGTATTATTTAATACGATGGTTTCTTTCCCACAGATTGAGAAGGCGATCGTCTCTCAGAGGCTAACAAACTCCCCCTGCGCTTTGGTTGCCAGTCAGTATGGCTGGTCAGGAAACATGGAGAGGATCATGAAGGCACAGGCTTACCAGACGGGAAAGGACATTTCCACAAAGTGAGTTATGATCCTGTGTGTTTCAGCAATGTTGATGCTCATTGGCACAGTTGTAAATTGCAACGGTGGAACATGTTTACTGAGGTTGTATACTAATCCCCCTCTCTCTCCTTCAGCTATTATGCTAGCCAGAAGAAAACATTAGAAATCAACCCCAAACATCCTCTCATCAAGCAGATGCTCAACAAAGTCAATGTAAGTCCGTCTGTTCTCATTGTAATGATGCCATCAAATGTAATTTATAAAATAATTGTGTTATAATGCTTTTTGAACCTGAAATGGACCAATCGGCGCAGAGAACTGATCGGTTTCTTTTCCCTTCATGGCTGTCAGGACAACGGCGAGGACCAGACTGCGTCAGATCTGGCCGTGGTTCTGTTCGAGACGGCCACGCTGCGCTCCGGCTACCAACTGGCCGACACGAAGGCTTATGGAGAGAGGATAGAGCGCATGCTCCGACTCAGCATGAATGTAGCTCTGGACGAACAGGCAAGTTGATGCCAGCAGCCACATTTCTGTCTTACTTTGGAACCAGTCATACAGCAACGTTTTCACTTTAGGTGTACATGTGTCAAGTCACATTCTTTTATCTGGCTTGTTCAAACGGGGTTATTTCATTATAGCGACACTTTCTTTTCTTTGTAGTGGTTTCTGAATGTTAACATTTTAGGCATCACAACCTCCTTTTCGGGTTCCCAGTTGGGTCATTTTAAGTGCTGTTGAAAATGATTTGACTATTCCACAGATCGAAGAAGAGCCTGAGGAGGAGGCGGCGGAGGAGGAGGCGGAGCCAGAAGAGCCGGAGGAGGAGGAGGCGGCGGAGGAGGAGGCAGCCGCCGAGGACGACTCTGAAGATAAAGAAGAAATTGTAGATGCCGAAGAAGAGGAAACGGTGAGAACACTTAAAAGTCTCTGGCATCTTAGAGATGTAGAGAAATCGATGACTGAGTATTTGTTCTGGAGGTAGTTTCCTCATAACTTTTTTTTATTTCTCCTGCAGAAGAAATACAGCAAAGAGGAACTGTGAAGCACTGGATGAAGAAGATGGAACTATAGAGCTGGAATTGGATTTGAGTCTTGTTCCAGTGCCACTGGTCAACATCATGGGTGGGGTCCCTGGGTTGGGTTTTTTAAAAGGCGAGCATTGTTTGTTTTTTGTTGGGTTATTTTTTATTACATTCCTCATGACTGTAAATTTGTTAATATTTAACTGACCTGTTTATGGAAAGAAGCGATCCTGTCTGTTGATCGAAATAAATGTTTCCTGGAAAGAGGACACGTGGTGTGTTTGGTGGTTTTAACAATACACAAGCAACTGAAAAGAAGTTGCTTTGAGTTTATGGCAGGAGAGAAACGACATGATTTGGATGAAGGTGACAGATTGTCATTCACACACCCCCACACTCAATATAAGGTGCATCGAGCTAAGGTAACAAGAATTGTCTGTCCATGAGCACTTTGAGTTTGTCAACGTGACGCAAGTCAACCGAATCATGAAGTTCAGATTGTAAAATCAATTGCTATGTCGAGGTAAACTGACAAAACACTGAACCATACAAAAGCCTAAACGGTTTCTATCAACTCGGCCAACAAGAGAAATTTAATTTCCTGCAAAACCTAAAGCAGATTTCACACGGATCACCTGAGGCGACAACCTTGAATCAACCCGGTGCCACAGAGTTTGGTTGAAACATCAAATAGTCTTGGAAGTTTTCTCAAACTGCAGTAAACTATTCATCCGGTACCTCTGCCACTCACTTCTTCGATCCACTGTACACGAGCTGAACGGGGAACACATTCAGCCTTGTCTTCTGCTGCATCTGTACTGTCTATTACCCATGATGCCGTGCTACTGCTGGCTGTCCTGCCTACCTGCTGGACCATTGATGTGCTTGTCTCTCTTCAGCTGATGCTAACCTAGATGACAAAGAAAAAGCAGAGCTGTAAGTGTACAATTTTATGGTGAAAGCTTTTTGACACTAGTGATGAATAGCCTTTAATTTATAGAAAGTGAACAAAATTAGTTGAGGGGCAATTTATCCAGGTAAGAGTCACTCAACCGCTGACAGAACTGTTGGGCCCTATACTTGTACTGTTATTATGTTTCAGTCACAAAAAGTGTTTATAAATGCAAGTCAAAGTTTGAATAAAGTTGTTGGAAGGACAGCCAGTCCACGCCATCTGGGAGCAGCACTGTGGTCATCCAAAAGAAAGCAAATGTGTCCCAGTAGTACCTGGGCTCAAACAAACTGGGAGAGAGGAAACTGACCAGGTGTGAGGGAAAGGTTAAGGCCTCATGAAAATCTCAATCATCTTTTATGGTAGAAACACAAAGCCTGTTTCAACAGTGTTTTTTATGTTTCAAACAATTTTCAATCAAGACATCAAATCAGGCAAGAAAACTAAATAATTTAATTTCATCTCACTCGGGAAGTCATAGCATATTTTAACTATTTAAAATGGGACACATTTGTAGTAATGCTTGTCATTTTTGCCAATTTTATCTCTGCTGGCATAATACTAAAAAGAAAAAAAGTTTGTGAAGTTTGGTTGTAAAAAATTGTACAACCAAAAAAGTCGAATTTCTAATTAGTATCAATTAGTATTCATGTTGCATCTTTCATGTAATACCGCAAATACATTAAGATACAAATGTCAACCCTCCATGGCATCTTGATTAGTAACAATGATCTTATGAATTGCTTGTTTCACTCGATCTCAGCTCACTCGTGAGATTCTGTGATTTGACTGCAGGAATCAGGTGTTTCCTTTGTTAAACAGACCACCTGGCAAACACCAGAATGATGCATGGAAAGAGAAAATATCAGTTTAATGTATTTTAGCAATGTATTACAATGTCATGCCCAGTAGGTGGCACAGTTACCCAAATCTTGAAAATCTGAACAGCACTATGGCAGGCATGTGCAAAGTCCGGCCCGCGGGCCAATCACGGCCCGAGGTCAGATTTATGGCCCGCACCTTCTGTCTTAAAATGCATTATTTATGGCCCGCCAGCACAGTCAAAACGGAATGAATAAATCATACAAATTCAACATGCAATTCCTATTTTTACCTCAAGGTGGCAGCACCACTCTGTAACTGTCTGGCTGTTTGAAATTGGCTCTGACCTTTGAACTGTCATGGCTACGGCAAGTAAAAAAAAAAGGAAAGTCGATAATGAGGGCCGCCGCTTCCAGGAGAGGTGGAGATCGCAATATTTTTTTCACCGAAAACCGAAACAACTGTGTCTGCCTAATTTGTCATGAGACTGTTGCCTTGTTTAAGGAATATAATGTAAAGAGACACTACGAGACCAAACGTGCTAATGCTACAAGAAGCTATCAGAGAGCGGCCGTGCTAGAAAAGTGATTAAGCAACTATACAACATTCTATACTAATATAATGTAAAGAAGTGGCATTGTATTGTAATGTAACTTCTTACAGCCACACATTAATTTACCTCAATCTTAGTCATGTTATCACAATTTAAGAAAATGAGCAGGTATTTTTTCCGCAATTTGTACTGCAGGTGGTTCTATAGTTTTGCTCACCGACATCAAGACGATGTAGATGCATTCATTTCAGAATAAACTGAATATTTGACTGAATAAATATTCTTAGGTCATAAACATGTCTACTAATCTTCAAATACTAAAGATTGCCTCCTGTACTGTGCAAGAGCCTGAGTCAAAATGTTAAAGGCCAATTCCTGCTTGTATATACAGTACCACATACTTTACTGTTCATTATTTCCTTACGGCATTTTCAAAATGACAACCTAATTGCAACCTAAGGACGATTCCGAAATGATTTCCACTTTGAAAATACGATACAGGTATGATGGGACTGTACTGCACACATCCAAATAAAAGGTCTTGAATGGTGAGTTTGGGAGCTAGCAGCTGAGCAGCAGCACTCGCACCACGGACATGCTCCCATATGTTCGCCTGAGTGAGAAAATGTTGAGCTTTCTTAATATAGAGTGACAGATATGGGCCAAAGCAGGGGGAGGGGACTCACAGCCGAGCCATCGAAGGATGACGACCATGGCAGATAATAGCTGTGCTCTTTGGGTAGATTTCTTCTGTTCAGTGATTCCCTGCTGCTAACCTGTAGAACTATTTCTTCATCTCCTTTGCTCTTTTACAAATTACGACACAGAATGATAATAAAAAATAAATAAAGTGAGAAAGTGTAAAGGAATGTCTAGTTTCTAAAAAAGTGTTCTCTGTAACTCATTACTTAATAATTTTGAAACCCAAATGACCCCCATCGCTTGTCACAGTCTTTCCATGTAAAAGACTCACCATAGATGTCCTTATGAAGTGTGTTGACTATCATGTTTTAATTCATAATCAGCTTTATTGTAATAGGGTTTCACATACAAGGACATTGCCTTGGTGTAATTGGAGCTTTCTTGCAGCATGCAGTATTTGCCTGGGAGTCACAATGTTCTCAAAGGTCCCATGACATTAGAATATGCATCAGTATATCTATTCATTTTTCTCCCTCTGGAACAAGAAATAGGGCCTAAACTGGTGCTATTAAAGGGACAGTCCCTCTACAAGAAGCCTTTGTCTTATGGCCATTCATTCCTGTATAAATATAATTAGGAATTAAGCTGGGTACCAGTATGAATGCAAGACAGATTTTCACTGTACATTACAGGTTATAATGTTTACATGTTTGATCTCATTGAAATTTAATGAGCATATTTATTCATCTATGATAGCACCTTTTTATGACTATTTTTCTTTATTTATTTAAAAATGTATTTATTTTTTGCTGTATTTCTTAGATATTTCTTCATTCTATATGCCTATTCCATTCAATCAGTGAGACGTTATCCGTGAAAATAAACCTACAACACATTCCTACTGGACCTCAGACATAATACGGACGGACTTTTGATATCTCATCTCTCAGTGAAAATCGATCTGTGACTGATACACCCGAGGGTTTCTCTTCCCCATCATTTGTATTTTGCAACTGACTGCAGTTTCTGCGCCGCTGCTGCTGCTCATACGCAATCCCTGGATAGGTGGTTGCCATGGATTCCTGGGTCACATGCGTGGGTTTCCTGTAGCCAGAAGCAGCAGAAGAAGAAGAAGATGCTTGGATGAAAAAATCCAGAGCCATTTTCATTCAAGAAAAATTGAGGTTTCGCTGTGGATGCTGGCTGGGTGGACTGACTACACCCGTCTGCGGATTTAGGCTTTTTTTTTTGTCCTCCCCCATCTCCGCTGTGTGCTTTTGATTATTTCAAATTCGCAGCAAACCGGTTTCGTTCACATTCATAGACTGATAATAGGAATGAGTATAGAAATTCCTGAAGGACTGACGGAGCTGTTACAGAGCTTTACCGTGGAAGTGTTGAGGAATCAGCCCAGGGATTTGCTCGAGTTTGCGTTGCAGTACTTCACCCAGCTGAAGGAAAGTGAGACCAGAGAGGCCTCGTTTGGCAATGACCAAAATTCGGCACCAAGATCCGGAAAAGCGGTCAATTTCGTTGACGAAGCCATGCAAATCGATTCGGAAAACGGAGAGGAGGACGACGACGATGACGAGGAATTCATAGGTAGGCAAATCGATTTGGCCGTGTAGACCTGCGCTATGTGAGGAGGGGAAGTGGGAGTGGATGTCCTGCATTTTGAACAATGAGCATGTGTGCACGGCGTCTGTCCAGCGGGAGAGAAAAAGACGCTCGTTGAGCGCAGCGATGCTCCAGAGCTCGCCACCTTGCATCCACCACGGCTCTGTTATTTACCATATATGGTCACGGAGGCTCAATGCTGCTTAATGAAGGTGTCTTGGTCTTGGTCTGTGCAGACACGTTGTTGTTTGTGTGTGTGATGAGGACAGCATTAAGGCACAGCAGCTCAAAGGGACTGTGTTTTCTAGACGGACCCTGCACCTCCAAGTCATTTCAACATTTTCAGTTTCAGGTGCAGGCCTGATGGGCCTATACCATGATTATGCATCAAAGCAGATGCATGTGGGAAAACATAGCCTCTGCTATGATGCAAGCAATGCAAAATGTGACATTTTACCCCCCTAGACTAATTTGTGCTTCCTAAACTGTGGTCATATTGAACAGAATGGCCGGTGCAGTATAGTGCCATAAGGTGCAGCAAGTAGCATAGCAACCCAGAGCTCTGACACAGCATCCCAATGAGTGGTGGGGTCTGCAAAGGCTGTCTGCAATGGTTACATAAGGACAAGTACACTATATGCACTCATTCATCTAACTATTGTTGTATTTTTGGGTTAGGATTGTGCCCCATCACACCTCATATTCCAATGAGCCTCCTCGGACAACACTGGCTGGACGGCTATTAATGGATGAGACCCCCTATGTATATTTCATACCCAGACTATTATGTTGGAGCTCAGCTGTGTTTTACATTTGAATTATTTGTCATTCAAATTTGATTCAAGCGCACTTCAAAGCAGCTGTCCTTATTCAGATTTTACCCGAATTAATATGGCTCCTTAATGAGCACAGGACTGGGTGGACTCCACTACTACACATGTAGAACACACTGCTTTAACAATAAACTCTTTTCAGTTATGACTCGGTCACTGTGAGATAGATTTATTTCATAATGAATTCTAACCTGTTGATGTATATCGTTGTGCTTTTTGCAGCCCCGGTAATAAACAGATTCATCAGAAGAGCATCAGGTGAGTTGTCATTCTGGCTGTTTTATGAAGTCTGTTCTGCCAAGAGGAAAAGTCTGGACCATGTCAAAGCTGGAAACATGTGAAACCTCTTGAACTCCTGAATAATGAGGCTACGTCAGATTTGTTCCAGTTCGAATGATTTTTTTCCCCCATCGGCCTTTTCTCATTGTCCTTCACGTAATAAAATAGTGTTGATTTATTCGAGTTTGTGAAACCACTTATCTCACCACTTGGTTAATAATGCCAGTGAGTGACGTGGGTGTGGAGATGAGGACAAGTGCTACTACTACTAATAACCTCTTGCTCGTGACAATAGTAACAGCGTGGCTTCACATGATAACATCAGACTGAATGGAAAGTATGAGCCAGTGAAAGTAATCAGTAACACTTTTATCACTTGATATGAAAAATGAACACCCTCAACATATATTAGACGAAACATCAAACCAAAGACAAGGCGAAGCAACTTTATTGATAAAGCACATTTTATACACAGAGGCAACCTAAAGTGCTTTACAGATTATACAAGAAACACATGATGCATACAACCAGCAAACAAAAGCACACCGAATAAAAGCAATGGAACTAAATTGACAAATGAGATTTAGGGTAACCAGGTAGGTCTCTAGCTTGGATTTGGAAGTTGTCATATTGCGACAGTTGTCATATCGCATATTTGTTAGTTTAAAACATAAATCATTTTTCAATTTGAGTCCTGTAGCTCGGTTTATTCAAGTAAAAGTTTGGCTGCTCTTCTTGCCGTTAAAACACAGGAAGGGAATGCGGTATGAGGGGCCCCACTATGACAGCATCCACAGAAAAGACTGATTAAAGTGCTGAATCTTCCCGAGGATTTGGCTTTTGTTGTTCGACTGGGATGAAAGTTTTGCTGCTTTCTTTTTTAAGTATTTGAGTTCACATTTTTCTTTCCAAAAGGTTCTGTCTTTGGGCAGATATTAGAATTTCTGGATGAATTTGCTGTTTGGTAGTGAGTGTCTACAGCTCATTCATTTGTTGATCTCTGTCATGCAGTGTGTGCTGAAGCGTTCAATCCTGATGAAGATGATGACGATAAAGAGCCATGGGTAAACTGTGTTTCTTAACACTGATGGTTGATTCTTCCAAACAGTTTGACTTGTAGCTCTGAATCTGAACCAAACAGTCAGCATGACAAAGTCTTCTGCATACTTTAACGTGGAGGCCATCATCTGGTCATATCATAAGACCTGCGCTTCAATTTGCAGGTCATCCACCCAAAAACCGATGAGCAGAGACAGAGACTACAGGAAGCCTGTTGGGACATTCTTCTGTTCAAGACTTTGGAGCCGGTGAGCGGATCGTTCCACACTCTGTACTCCTCTGGTTTGTGCTCTGCCATCTCTGAAATTACACAAAGGGGAACATGGCCCGAGGCCAGCAGCTTTTGTTTTGCCACAGCTCAGTACACTATGCATGATTTGGAAAGATGCTTATTTTCAAGTCGCTGAAATGGCACACTCTGTGCATTCTGCATGATTGTTTCAACACTTGAAATTCACATATTTGCTTGATATTTCACACCGTCGCAGGAAGAGATGTCTCAGGTGCTGGATGCTATGTTTGAGAAGTTCTGCACTGAAGGGGAGCACATCATTGATCAAGACGATGATGGGGACAACTTTTATGTTCTTGAAAGGTGATCTTTCATGTGGCTTCCACAACATGGCTTACTCATCATTTTTTAAATCAGATCATTGATCGTTATATGTCATTTCTTTAAAACATTTTTATTTGTGAAATATTGCCTGTACTATATCGGTTTCCTGCTGACATAAGATTTCAGGAGACACCATTATTGCTGACCTGTGTGTATATTTTCCTCTGATGGTTTTTCCGTTGTGTTTTCATTCAGCGGGATGTTTAACATTTTCGTGAAGGTTGATGGCACAGACACGCTGGTAGGCTGCTATGACAACCGAGGCAGCTTTGGAGAACTGGCGCTGATGTACAACACCCCCAGGGCAGCCACAATAATCGCCACCTCGCCTGGAGCCCTTTGGTGCCTCGTGAGTAAACCATTAAATCCCCATGTGAGAGCACAGTTGGCTGCACGCTCAGGTTTTCATAACAAGCTGTGTCGTCAGGATTTACAGTAAATATCCAGGTTGTCTGTGGCAGTGTTGGCACTATCAGAGATCATGTTGTCTGACTGAAGTAACATACTGCATAAAACCCACTCAATGCAACAAAAAGCGACAGAGTGCTAATTGTGCCCCTGGATATTCATTATTTTATTGATATTTATTATCATGGAGTGTTCATTAATGCATCCTAATGAATGTGCAAAGTGAATATGAAAATAAAATACAATACAGCCCTATAAAAAAATGAATTGCTTCCCATTCGGAGCTCAGCTGTCAGATCAGCTCAGACAAACAAGGCTAAACGTGTCTGTTTTAGCAAGTATACACCTCAGATGAACTCAGGTAAATAATTGATAAATGATCAACATGTGAAAGCTGGGGCTGTCAACACCATCATGGAGAAGACAAAGGTCAGGGTGAAAGCAATTGAATTCCCTCCCTACTTCTTTTTTTGTTATTTATATAATTACATCGAACTAATTGAGTTGTGTCCAGAACAGCTATTGTCAATATTCAGTCTGTGAAGCAGCCTGTTTATGAATGACTCATCCAGGGTCGCGTCCTTAAAACTGTGGGCAACAGCCTTGTTGTGTCATCTGTGAGGCATCCGGGCAGGTTGCAGCTGTATCCACGTGCGTACTTGTGGTGTGTGTTTGACTCAGTGAACAAGCAATCCCCTGAGGTCGAGGAGGGACAGTGATCCTGAAATGCCACGGAGCAAAACGCAGTTTACAGAAGAAGCTTTAATCACAGTCTGGTTTAGGTCTGGAATTCAGGTTGTACACAGTTAACTTTGGGGATATAAAAGCTCCAGTACGTTAAGTCCTAGGGCCGAGGACTGACTCTCCTGACCACTTTACCACAATGTCAGAGCCTCGTTTGTCATTTGGTAGGAAGTTCCCCCCCCCGCCCCGCTAGAGGACGCTCTAGTCAATTGCCAGCCGCTTTTCTCAACCAGTAAGCCAGAGCGCCATCTAGTGGGCTGCAGAGGGAGTGCCAAATGGTTCGTAAAAGCTCCAAGGCGTGTGTGGTGAGGGAAAGAAGGCCCCTAACATATTACATTCGGATTATAATGGCAGGCGGTGATGAAGGAAAGCAGAATATTCATTTTGGTCATTACAGCTGACAATGGCATAACACTCCTTTTTTTTTGGTGATGGTATGTTTTCTTTCGTATTTATTTGCAATCAGAAATGGTCCTTAGGTTACAAAAGGTTGGGAACCCTATCCTACAGTACAATCTGTAATCCTCCACCACTGCATGTTGTCATCCAACACATTGCTGAACCTGAACGTTGTCCTCTTCTTTACATCTGTGTTTCAGGATCGTCTGACATTCAGGAGGATTATAGTGAAGACCAATGCCAAGAAAAGGAGGCTGTATGAGGCATTCATTGAAACGCTACCACTGCTTACATCTTTAGAGGTAAGATTAGCTTTTGTCCTCCAGGGTGAACAAAGTGCAGCATGCATATACAGTGAAACCATTGTTAACCAAGCATCCTTTCATCCACAGCCCTCAGAGAGGATGAAGGTAGTGGACGTAATATCCACCAAGGTCTACAGCGATTCACAGCAGATCATTGCTCAGGTGATCAATCTCTTTATGATCTCTTCTTGGATGGATCGTTTCATTTTTTGCTGCAATGAGGCATTTATGAACGCTGAGTCTCTCATTTTTGTGCTTTGATTTACAGGGTGATTTAGCAGATTGCTTCTACATTGTTGAGTCTGGCCAAGTTAGAATCACCATGAAAAGAAGCAGAGTATGTTTCCCCAGCCAACCTTTAATTGTTAAATGTAAAACAAAACCACAACTTTGCTCGTGTGTATGTTATACTGTGCATTTCTTTCTTTCCAGACGAAAAAAGACCAGGAGGATGAGGAGGTGGATATCGCCACATGCACGAGGGGCCAGTATTTTGGGGAGCTGGCGCTTGTCACGAACAAGCCCAGAGCTGCATCAGCATATGCTGTGGGAAGCGTCAAATGCTTAGGTATATTTTCTGCATTTTTGTGAATATTCACATACACTTTTCAGTGTACCACTTACTATTTTACATTATTCTCTATGACTCTCCTTAAATGATGTCCGGTGACTCCTCTTTTTCATTTTTTTGGTCAGCTATGGACGTCCAAGCCTTTGAGAGATTGCTGGGCCCTTGCATGGACATCATGAAGAGAAACATAGCTAACTATGAGGAGCAGCTGGTGACCCTGTTTGGAAGTAGCACTGAGATTGAGCAACACAGTGCATGAGACAGCTCCAATGGACCATGAATCGGTGGATGAAAAAAACAAAAACGAGGCTTGTATGGATGTTTGTCCCCATAATCACTTAAGCAGCTTTTTCTTACAAATGTGAATATCCACTGTAACATTTGTCTGTCAGATAAATAAAACAGACTATGCCAGAAACCCATATGAGACGATAGGTTCATTTGAGCAGACTTTGCCACATTGCGTTATGATGAAGGTAAAGTAGGCCAAAGCAGAGTTGCTTAAAGCTTGTTTGAGTTTGATTTTTCACGACTCTCACCTTAAAAATGTAAGCGTACATTTTACGTGTCAGTGTCAGACGCATTAATTGTTTGTATATTGAACACTTTTGTTAACGCTCACCTTTTCTCCAGTGTTAGTTACACCTACAGTATAATATCGTTTGTAAATTTCGAAACATTGTTTGTTAAAACCAGATGCCAAAGCTTATTTCTTACTGGATAATTGTGAGCCAACATGTCACAATCTCTTGTCATTTTGGCAGGAGCACTAACGTTGGCAGCATGGGTACAAAAGTGCCCCAACATGAAACGGATAAACAATTTGTAAGAGAAGTTGATTTGATAACATGTTTCAGATTTTGATCACAACAGAATGTAGACTTGGCAGTACTTTAACATTTTTACAAACTGCATTTCTGTTTATCATAAGTTTTAATCCCTTGAACAACTGTTCATACACTGTATATCATTGGTAAGTGTGTTTGTGGCTGTTAGCCTGATACTATGCTTTTGCAAAAAAAAAACAACTTCAGAGAGATAGCTGGTAGTTTTGTATGAATATACCACACATTGCTGTACAATTTGAAACTGAATATTTACTGTTATTATATAGGCCCAGTTTTAATTTGATAAGTTGCCCCATTAGACTTATAGGCAGTGTCTTGAAACTATTGATTTTCTTGTGTTTTAATGTAAAATTCAAGTCAAATTGTTTTTGTGTCAGTGAAACATACTTTATGATTGGCACCCATTATTGCTGTCTACCTCTGCCAACAACGTACACTGTTTGGATACACATATTCTGATGTTTCCTCTAAACAGGAATCTAAAGTAGGTCTTCTCTGTATCTCTTCTCTATCTTTTTAAGATTAATAATTGAAGTCTTCTGTATTTTGTCTGTGGTTTACTGCAGCTTACACTGGTAGAGCTGGTTTAACATTTAAACACTCTTAATTTATCCCACCCCTTGTGCAGGTAGTGCTAGTCATTTTTGAAGGCCAACCCATAATAGCCTACTGGATGAAAGTACTGTGTGTTTCACTTTTCATGTCAATAAAGAACATTTTTATATGTGTGTGTTACATTGTTATTCATTACAATAATGGAATAGCCCACTTTTAAAGCGTTTCAGTCACCATTCGCTCACTCACTCGCCATTCATTCATTCCTTATTCATTCGTTCATTCAAAAGATTTTGTAGTAAAAGTTAAACTAACGATTTAATTACAACGGAGAGGACAAATAGTCCATGCATAATCTAAAAAGCAATGTGACGTGAGTGTAACTGTAAGTACTTGCTTTAGTTGCGACATTGCAGATAGAAAATAACCATGTATTGTTCCTGTCATTGCCAATCAGCTGTTACTGGGTGGTAACAGACGTGTACGTTCATCCAATCACACTATGATCAACAAACTAGACCCCGCCTTTAATATTTTCCTCAACACCAGCGACCAATTGAATACTCGTATTCTTGTTATTGACGTTCTCGTACACCAATAGGAGGCTTCCTCTGGAACCATTCATTCCCACCCCTCGAGTGAATGCCAGAGAGTTTCTTGATGGCGACAGGCTTGGTAAGTGGGGAAGTTGACTTCATTTTTTTCGAATAAACAAAAGGTTCAAACACATATTGAACTTGAGCGCCGTGTGATCCGTGTCTTTGCCGTACTAACGTGGGGTTTTAGCGGGGTTGTCACGCGCTTATTCGACGTGGGTTGCCAGTGTCCTCGACAATGTTCTTTTCTCCGTGACGCTTGTTGTTTCGGTGATAACGAGCACACCCGACCGCAGTTTTGTGTATCGAAACATGTCTTTCATTCGGTTAAAATCTGCTTTGAAATCTGGCGGGGTCCGTGTCATTCATTATGGACGGGGCAGAGAGGTTGCGTCATGCCTCAACTTGTTGACATTCTTTTGTTTACAGTGTTGAGCCCGACAGCCTCTGGGTTTGAACCGAGGACCCTGCTGCTACTTTAGAGGAGTGGGGGAAACACTGACTGTTAGGCCCGATATGCAAAACCGTCTTTTGGGCATGATCATACTTCTAAAACGTTTATTAACGGCTTGCCATTGGTATATAAACATCAGTTCATCGGGGCGTGCAGCGATCGTTGAACTGTAACCGTTAAACTAGTTATTCCTTGTAATCTGATTGATTTGATGTTCTCAGCTTCATTTCTTTTGTATTTTTGTTGTTGTACGTTGCGTCTTCAAACACGACATCATGCTAACATCTGGATACAATATTTTACCATGTCATTTTCACCTTCGTGTTTCGAGCCTCCATAAGACACTTTTCAAAAGGAATTTCAGCTGTTTTTTTCACTTTTGCTACGCAGTCGAATGAATGGGCTTTGGTACGCATGCGCCAACATCTTTTTTAAGTTTATAAACAAGGCCTCCACGCAGCGGGTCACATGACGAGTCACAGAGGTATAGCCTACTGGCGATTCAGAGACAAAGGATTCCCTTAAGGCTGTCTACCTATCCCTTTTTATTGATGTCGAATCTGATACGTCTTGAGGTTATCACATACTATCTGGGATATCTTTTATTTCAGAAACATTTTACCTCTCATGAGCATTATGTTAAATGTTTTACGTCATGTCTTAATGCAACCACATTACTATCTAAAAACCGCATACCACCATTCACCCCTATGTATGCAATTACAAAGAATCTTCTTTCATTTGAATGAGTTTCACTTCGTTTGTGAAAGCTCTGATTTGGTCCCTTTTTGTTTTGCATAAAACCAGCTGATGTGGCAGCGGAAGCTGAGTAAACTCACATAAAGCCTGTTTTTGAATAAAACAAAACAGGAAATAGCAGAACATTGTGAAAATGGACGAGTCTTTTGATCGACTCAAGTGCAACGAGGACCTGCCTTCATCACCTGGGTGCCACATGGATTATGGTAAACTCCGACACCAGCAATCACATTCTATAATGAAGTAAACGGAGCTTTCCCACATTTTAATTATGGATGTTACTGTTGACTTCTCCCCAGATGACATGCCAGAGCTGCAGGAGGTGGAGGAGGACCAGAGGTCTCCAGGGCTATATCAGGTCGGAGCAGGAGTGTCTCACCAGGAGCTTAGCTGCTCCCTAAGCACCAACTGGCTCACTGAGCTGGCCAACATTGCCACCAGTCCTCAGAGCTCCCTGCAGAAGAGCGCCCCACATAAGAGGTTTGCACCAAGACGAACTAACATGAAAATAAACAAAGTCAGATGAGTTCTTATAATATAAACTCACAGAGAAGTTGAAAATGGCACACTATGTATTCCACAAAGGTCGCTAGTAGCGCTACAAAACTTGTGTAATGAAATATCCTCTGATATTACGTCGTTTTTTTGCAGTCATTGAAGTGAATGGCTCATTATATTTTATTCATTATATATAACTAATGTGTTGTTGAATACCCCTGCTGGTGCTGAACAACAGGGTTACATTCCACTGTCTGTAGATTATAAATATCACTTATGAGTTACGAAAAAATATGAAGTATCACCATATATGACCATGATATATATTCCTGACAATTTCATTTTTTTTTCCCTCCAGATCATCTCCAGTCCACATCTTTGGCAACAGTAATAGTTTACATTCTTACGCCCGTCCTCCACTAGCCAGTAGCGCACCCAACCCGTCCAGAGGCCACTTCAGGGAGCGCAGGCGTGTCAGGGTAACCCTTCAATCATCCATTCCTTCAGACTCACTGATTATTTCCTTGTAAATTCAGTTTGACCTTTGTACTGAAATAGTTTGTTTTACTGATGTCATTGTAAGATGTTTATTTATTTTTCACAACAGGCCAGCAGTGAATCAGAGTCTGGAGTTTTCTCAATGTCCTCATCTTTTTCTGACGATGAAGACATGGCCTGGTCTCACTCTTGGCCCTCCACAGCCTGGCATTGCTTCCTTAAAGGTGCATACATACACACTCGCGTACACACCGTATGTGTCCACCAGTGCACATGCAGACACTCACACACGTTGAAGTGAAACCCGAGCTTTTTTTTCAAAGAATTTCTTGAAAAAGAAAACATGGCCGTGAGAATTATGCCTCACAGCTTAAAGGCACAATCTGCAGTCTATATAAAGTCAGTTATTCGTCGTTTTGTTCGTACTTTTCTCAAAGGATCCTCCTTTTACAACCAGGAGGAACACGAGGTTAAACAGTTGTAAAGAAATTCTGACCTCGGGTGTCCAAACGGCAGTATTGCACCCAATCACATTCTTCTCAGTATCAACACACATCTGCTTATTCATCGTGTCGCACTGTTGTGTTGATATTCAGGAACACGCCTGCGCTTCCATCGAGGTCCTAATGTGGAGTGGCAGGACGCTGATGAACTTGGAGATTCTGATGATGACTCCGATGATGAAACCATGATGCCATCCTCCTCTCTTAAGGTAGGCAACAAATAGAGTATTTAGGATGTCTTAGAATATTTAATAAGAATCTGCTGTACTCTGGAATACGTTCCTGCTGTATACATTGCATTGCTGTACACTGTATTGCTGCATCGCTGACTAAATGAATGCATGATTCAGTGTAATGTTCGTAGCCGTGACAATTGCTTGTAATGGCCACCAGGTGGCAGCCAGGCTAACAGAAGAGGTACAGAAAGGGAGTAACTGAGTGCATGAATAAAACATACAGAATAACATCCTTGGTGACACACAGTGGTGGTCTCATTTAGTATCTTAGAAACCAAGTTTTCAGGCAATCAGGCTTCAAGTTGCGTTTGGTCGTGTATCTAACTACCTCATCTTGCTGGAGGAAAGACGCCTCTCATTGGTCTTTTGCTTCATTCACAGAGATACGGTACAGGGGGTCTGAAGTTGGTGAGCCACGAAGAGACTGTATCTTTTGGCCAGGCCGTTCTTAAGCTGACCTTTGACCCCGGCTCATCCGATGACAGCCTTTTAACAGCCGAATGCCGACTGGATCACCCATTTTTTATCAAAAATAAAGGTAAAACAAGACATTTCTTAGTTTATTTCTGTTCTGCAGGTCGTGTTCTTTCTCACAAAATATAACAAGTCATCTTTGTTGGCAAGAAACAAAAGCAAAATGATGTCAAGAAACTGATTTTATTGATATGAAAGTGGTCTTGGCCAACAGAAGCGTCCACTGACCAAATGTTTTCAAAATACTAAAATAATATTTTTTTTATTTATACAACCAGCTTTATGATCAAAGTAATCTGTAATCTACCATCTGTGTTGTTCAGGTTGGTCTTCCTTCTATCCGAGCCTTACTGTGGTGCACCATGGCATCCCCTGCTATGAGATGCAGTTGGGCAATGTGTGCCTGCCACCAAGCCACCCAGAAGCCATGAACTGCGATGACTCTGTCGTCTTTGACACTTTCAGAAGGTACACTCCTGCAACTCATGCCATCTGGATTTGTGTAATAAAGAGACTTGAAGTGCTTATAAGTGATATTTAATATAACAATTTAAATAAGTCAAGTATTTGTATTATTGCTTTATTTTATTTTTTTTACAATGAGAGAAATTAAAATGAAAAAGTCTACCTTTTTTGAAGTGACAAGATGACTTTTTGTAACAAAACACTGGAAAAAAAAAATTGCAAATGAAATGCAACAAACTAAAAAAGACGAAATTAAAGTCCGTGTCTCGTTTCCTTCTTTCCCTTTGCAGTTATGACTTCACCCCACTCGACTCCTCGGCAGTGTATGTTCTCAGCAGCATGGCTCGTCAGCGCAAGACCTCCCTGTCTAGCGGGGGGGCTGTCAGTCCAGACTGTGATAAACTTGAGCACTCCAGCTCCCCACAATCCTCTACGGGCAAATCAAGCAGGAGCCAGACCTCAGGGACAGCCATTGTTGCCACGCCTACAAGATGCAAGCGCCCAATGAATGCCTTCATGCTCTTCGCCAAGAAGTACAGAGTGGAGTACACGCAGATGTATCCTGGGAAGGACAACCGGTACGCAAGACTCATTGAGACCCAGTGCACTCATTCATACTATTTTTCATGACATTCTAATGTTACATTTAATTAAATACTATAGTACGACATTCCTTTTGGAATTTGTACGCTATATTGTGACTTTTAAAGCAACATTCTGAAAAGGGCAAGTTCTTAATCCTTTGTCTCTCACCTTGCACTCAGAGCCATAAGTGTCATCCTGGGTGACAAGTGGAAGAAGATGAAGAATGAGGAGAGGAGGCTGTACACCATGGAGGCCAAGGCTCTGGCCGAGGAGCAGAAACGAATCAATCCAGACTGCTGGAAGCGTAAAAGAACCAACTCGGTGAGGACCAAAGTCACTGTTCTATAGCATCCAAATTGCACGCTGACATTGCACGTTACATTATATTCACCCAGTCTTTGGTTTCAATCACGTGTCCAGCCTACTGTAGACCAACAGCTTATGTCATCCTTCAACAGGGTTCCCAGCAGACCTAGATAATCTCCCAGAAACCCCAGCTGTTTGTTTTGCCACGGAGAGGCGCTGGACAGAGTCTGACGGACCGCTTGATGCCTCTTTGCTCTCCTGTAATCTTGAGACTCAACTGTGATGCTGCATTCATTGCTTTTTATAACCGTGAAACATTATTAGAGACAAACCAGATTTATGAACTATAAACAAATCATGTAATCTAGTCACTAACAGTGCATATATTTTCTTATATCCTTAATGTCAAAGACGTCTTATTCCCCTGAAATAAGAATGAAACTCCTCATTTACTTCAGGTGATTTCATATTCAAGGTTGAAAAATGTGAGCATGTGGTGCTATGCCTGAGCAGAAAACAACACGTGTCTATTCATAACTGTATGGGGAAATTGGGGAATTTTAGCTAACTTTTTCACAACTGCTCAGATTCAATAAGATTCAATATACTGCTGCACAGAGTGGTAACCCTTTCATACATTTTGTAATACAGTATATATTCTGCAGCTGAACTATTGGCAACAGTTTGTGATGCCGCCCTGCCAAGTTTTTACATTTTCACCCAACCGCCCGGCCATATGACGAGAGGGCTTTCAGCATGTGGCGGTGGGTTCATACTCAGTCACAAAGCACTTCAGGCCTTTGCTTTAAGTGTTTGCTTCTTCTGCACTTTATATACATATGTAATCTCCTTTACAGTTATTGTATACTGGTGGAAACCATTTGTATAGTACAGCTAGTATCTCGACAGTTAGCCGTTTGACACAATCATGGCTTAGTAGCCGTGTTCTGCTTTCAGGTTGCTCTTGCATTTTAAGTGCTTTGTTCATAATGTACAGGTTTCACAGCCTCTTGCACAAAATAACCTTGTATCATATTATAAATATTTTTTTTTAAACTTGCATCTTATCCAAGTGTTTGGTCCTTTTCATAAACTGTAATCGCACAACATGTGGTTATGCTTGGCTTTGTGTTTTTGCTCTGAATACTTATCTTCCTCCTGGGTTAAGAGACTTGCTGAACCAGGCAAGTTTCATCTCGAGCTTTAAGAGCTCTCGAATATCCACCGATCTAAACGGAGTAAACCCATAACGCCTGATGTTTCCAGGAAACAGGGCAGTTCAAGTGTGTTTGATTCTTTTGTTTCTCTGCCACATTAAAACCACAGTGTACATATGCTAACAAAGCCTCCCAAAGCGCAGTTGTACTGAAGCGAGACGATTCACTCTTGGGCTAGATTAGGACAACTTTAAAGGAACCCTGGTCTCGTCCCCTTTAGATGAAAAGGGATCTGAAAAGAAATAAAAATGAGAGAGCATATCATATACAAAACATCTAGTGATGTAGTTAGATGTACAATATTTGCTTTATTTACCTTGCAGACATAAAGACTATGGTAATGATATGCAATGTTATTGTCAATTTTAAGACATAATTTACATTGTTTGAGAGCCAGAGGGCGCCGTCACTCCATTTTTGTTCATTTAAAAGACGCGCTTTCCTCCATGATATAAACACTTACCTTTGTAAAGGGTAACAATATTATAAGGTCAACAAAGAGACCCGAGACACCATTGATAACACTCTGGTTTAGGAAACTAACATGTTGCATTAAAATAGCAGTAAATGATCAGCAGTTAACCTTACTATACGCTAGAAAAACACAACATCCCTCAAGTTATTTATGGACATCGGGAAGTTAATATTCTCATGTTTGTGAATATCTTGAGGGCCCTGCTGGTCTGCAAGTAGAAAATGGTTAGTCTGAAAGGATAAGAGCACTGTGTGCCTCATGAAAAAACAATGATCAACACCTGCAAGCCTCGCAAGCACAGGAATCTAATTATAGCATTTCCATAACAGGCCACTCCAGAACGATCCGAGTTGAATACTTTATGGCGTATTTGAGGAAATGGAAAGTTGTGTTGGATGTGCTTCTGGCTCAACACTATTGCAAGTTTAAATGAAGAACTAAAGGATATGGTAGTCATTGCGGTGAGAAATTAAAAGCATTTTTCACTGTCATTTCTACACAATAAGAAGAAGAACTTTACTGTGTGGACATGCTGCTGTAAAAAATACACACATCAGTTGAGTCTTCACACATTTGATTTGTAATGGCTGCTGTGCTGAGTTTTAATTGGAGATGACTTTTTAAAAAAAATGAAAATTACAAAATTCCCATCACTAGAGAACATAAGGGTATCATTCTGTGACAGGTTAGATTCAAATTATTTTTCTTGAAGAATCATATATTGAGGACTTTAGTACAGCAAACATAATTCATCCGATGCTAAAATGAAAAATTAGAATGGAGAGAAACTGAGACAGGGATCATCACTGCTGGCTTCCTCTTAAATCAGAAGCTGCACCTCAATCAAGGCTTCCTAATTAGGAGCAATTCGTTTTCGTAATTCACTGAGAGACAGCAGACTCTTGTAGAGCATGGCGTTTGTGTCAGCAAGGAACAGTGGAGGTTATTTAGTCTCTTTTACTCAGTCACCCAGTAATTTGAAAAACCATGGCATGAGCACAAGGTGCAGTGGTTCTGCACAGCTGCAATGAGGACAACACCGAGCAGGAATCAGAGATCTGTGCTCACTGAATTTAACCGTCAACCGAGAGTGGGCTGCTGATACAGATTGCACTCCAAAGCGGCAGGATGTTGGTGGAAATCGGTTTGATGTTGAAGTGCAGATCACACAAATTAAGCTGAAGCTAAAGTTCTGATGAAGAGAGTAAAAATCTTGATGGGATCGAATCCTGCTCAACCCTATAAATCACCATTCACACGACCTCTCAACATTCTCCAACACATACACCACGATATTGATTGTTGCTGAATGTGTTTTTCCTTCCCTTCCCTTCCAAACAACAATTTTTAGTCATGTCACAAATTTCAAACTTTAGCTACAGGCAATATGTATATTACATTACATATACCCTATCGTGCAGTGAACAGAATGGGCTCATTTGAAAATCTACTGCTGATTTCCTGACAGTAGGTCAATGTGGATTTGACATCTCCATTATTAAAACAGATGTACTTCATCACAGAATGTGAAACCATGTACAAATTATAGCCCGACCTATACAAGATTTTTGAGTATAATACCAATAGATTTATAAAAGATTTGATGCAGTTGCAGACTTTTAATTATTATATATAAATGCATGACATACACAAACATAGTTGATGATGTGGATCTTTTAAATTAAAAAGCTTGGCAGTGCTCTCTGGTACGTGATGGAGATGCTGTTTCTAAATTACCTCAAAAACACCGTTGGCATTTTGTGTGAATTTCTTGTTATTGGCCGAAATACACTGATTCATTGGTCTAGTTCTAGTACATATGATATATAAATTATAATTAATACCATATTTTCCCACTCTTTTGTCTCGTTCCTCCTCTAACTTTATTCTGTAACCTTTCACACTACTATTTGTCTTTTGTCCTTTTATACTGCCGACATCCCTGCCTGTCTACTGCTCTCTCGCTCGTGTTTCGGAGGTCTAATTGGATGGTGTGTGAAAGGGGGGAAATCATTTCATTTTCTTGGGCCACAGGTTTCAGGCAATGGAGAACTGAATTGAATAAGCCCGTGCTGATAGAATTTGCACGTTGGTCTGACAGCTGAACAACAGAACAGCCAAGAAGACAGAAATTACAGCACAGTAAAACAACAGACGCCGCTGCATGGCATACGAATCCACACGAATGCTCTACTGTAGCTGGTGCCTTGGTTAGTTGGTAGTGTTAGCACAGACATGCTAAATCGGGCCACTTTTCAGGTGACTGAATAAAAGTGTCTGCTAAATGACTGTAATGTCATGTAATAAAATGTCATGAAAAGTGGTATAGTATGCCAGAATAAAAAGTCATAAACATGTCATAGTATAGTATGTCACAAAAACATAACTCCAAGTAACTCCGAATGGCGACGCCCTAAAAGGGTACTGCACTGGTTGTTAAAAATCTGAAGCTGTTGTATTTTAACAATAAAAAAATCATCGAGTACAATATCATTTCTACAGGCCTAAAAAGACCAATCGTGTATGACAATGAACCGTAAGTTTCCTGGTCTACAAGCCTAATAAGACTCATGGTGGTGGCCCCATTATAATTACTAAGAAGTGACGTGAAATTACGGAGTTATAATAATGGTGTGATCTTAATCAGTTCCACACTTCATTTGGTATACGGCACAGAGAAAGCCTGAGTTTGGACTTTTGGATCTAAGGAATTTAAGGGAGAAATAATTTGATTGTTGCATCCTTCGGGAAAGAAAGTGCTTGTTTGGTGAATCCTTAGAATGGCATAGCCCATCAAAAAAAGAATTGTATCATTATTGATGAAGAATATAACATTGCAACCCTAATATAATGGAAATTAAATTTAAGTCAGAAGGCAAAAGTTAATCCTTCTGTGAAAATGGTCAGACAATGAGATGAGTGAGCTATTATTACTGCCATACACTCATCGATTAGTCCGTTCAGAGAAATGATCCTCAGGGTTCAGACAGAGGCTCAAGCTAGTACATGACTGAAAACAGTAAACATAATAAGCCTCAGATCCTCATTTCCTGTGCTTACAATATCGAAAGATACAACTCAATCTTTGACAATGCAATTACTGTAACCGCTCCCAGGGATCAATAACCCGAGAGAACTTCGCTAATGAGACATCAAGACATGACAGAGAGACACAGATAGAGAGAGAGAGAGAGACAGAGAGAGAGAGACAGAGAGAGAGACAGAGAGAGAGAGAGACAAATAGAGAGAGAGAGACAGAGACAGAGAGACAGAGAGAGAGACAGAGAGAGAGAGAGAGAGACAGAGAGAGAGAGACAGAGACAGAGACAGAGAGAGACAGAGAGAGAGAGACAAATAGAGAGAGAGAAAGAGAGAGAGAGAGAGAGAGAGACAAATAGAGAGAGAGAAAGAGAGAGAGAGAGAGAGAGAGAGAGAGAGAGGGAGAGAGAGAGAGAGACAGAGAGAGAGACAGACAGCGACAGACACCTGGCTCGACAAACATTATGCTCTAATGATGTACTGAGAGTGAATGAATGGGAGCCTAATAAACATATTTTGTTCTATTGGGCACCATAAAATCCTAGTTAGTGAGACATATTATAGGGTGAATTAATCATCCAATTATCATCCAATGTTGTTACCTTCTTACTTGCTCAGGAGCCCTTGTGAGTAGTCTAAGCTGTTTGCTTGAAGTGAGCTGCAGTATTGGGAGACCAATAAAGATATTTGAAATCATGCAGCCGAACAATTCATCACAACAGAGAAGCTACCAGATCTAACATGACATGCAAGCAGCAGAACAGCTGTCGGGGGTATGACATGCGGTTATGATCATTCCGTCCTTGTATTTTAGAGTTGCGCACAAGTACAAAGATGACAATGGGTCATGGACTAGTTCACAAGCTACAGACTGAATGTACTACAGATGTTCATGGAGAAGCAGTGAGAGTTTGTAATTAAGCTGTGACTGCGCAGTGGGAAATCATTTTGGTTTCAAAGCCTTTGTGCTTATGTGCATAACAATATTAAATGACTAAAACAAAAACAACAGGAAAACAACACTGTTACTTTAACAGACCATGTCATTAAAAGTGACAACAATAACTCAAATGTATATTAACATATTAATTAAAAAGAGAATGCCAGTGAATCTGTGACTGTATGCTTTTTAAATGTGCTGAATCCTCTATTACAACATATACAATTTAAAAAAACAAAAACACTGTGCTGTGAGAATATTAGTGGAGAATCTTAAACATCAATTCAAAACTGTTGATGTATGATAACCAGAGAGACATATCTGTTGGCTGATCGTGTATATTCAATACAAATCAATGCACATTGACGCTAACATATCATACAACAAAACTAAGAGTCTCTAGCTCTATGAGGCTGCAAATAGGCAAAGCAGTTTTGAGCTGAATGTGACATGCTAGCATGCTCTCAATGACAAAACTAACGTGCTGATGTTTGGCAGGTATAATGTTTACCATCTGAGTTAAGCCTGTCAGCAGTTCACGTTTGCAGAAGGCGGATGGGTAAGTCATTTGTTTTGCGGGTATTTGGTCCAAAACCATGCATTTTTGTACCACATGGCAATCCATCAAATAGTCATTGCGATACGCTACGCTGAGCCAAAGAACACGCTGCTAGCTGGGCTACATATCCAATATAGTCATGAAGCATTTTTGTTCCATTGATTTGCAAAATTGCCCACAACAACATAATACAACCAAATACATTACCAGAAAAGACGCAACAGTTTAAACAATGAAGTCAAACTTGTGATGACAAATTTTCATTTCCCCACAATAGTTATTGTCCTAAATCACCCAACCCTAGTTCAAAGTGCCTCCTCACACACATAATTCCAAAGTAAAAGATGAATTCCTTAACCTGAGATTCAACCTGTGCTTCACACCATCAACATGCCAGCATGAGTGAGAATTAGCCCACGCTAAGGACACAGAAGAAGGTAAGCAAGCACTGCTTTGGGGATCTGGGCGTCTTATCTTTTATTGAATCTTTGGAGACGTCAATGACAACCAAATGTTGCTCTTAGCTCGCCTGTGGTACTGTATGGGCAGATTTTGGGGACTAATTCTCTAAAACTCAGACTTCTTCTCTAAGAAGTGTTTACTTTTTGTTTGTGTTTCTTAGAATTATTCTATATTTTATATATGTAGCACAGAAGTGAATGCATATATATATCTATATTTCACAGAGCTCATCAACAGACTTTTTGCAAATACAATATAGTGTCTGTTATGCTTCCTAGCTGGAGGGATCATAGCTCATCAACAGACTTTTTTCCATCATATATTTGCCATATGTATTTCTGTATTTCCATATCTTTTGCTATTTGTTACTGTGCATAGATGGCCAGACTAGTAATTAAGTGAACCAATCTAATAATAACATTGTTCTTCAAATACATTTTTTTGTCCAGAAATTACTAAGAAACTAAGGCTGAAACTGATTTTCATCAGAAACTTATCTGTAGATTTCTTTCTAAATGAATTGATTTAATGACAGAAATAGTAGAAATGTCCATCACAATTTCCAAAAGCCCCAGGTGACTGACTACTGTAAATATGTATTATCAATAATAGCAATAGCGACTACCTTTCTATCGATCGGCCTCACAGTTTTAGCTCCACTTGAAACACGATGCTTGGAGGGTTGAATATAGAACAAACAATCGGCTATTGTACAGTACAGACCATCTTTTAAGACAGCAAGTAATTATTGAGCCTTGCAGTCAATCATCAAAATGAGCCCCAAATTGATTTACAGCAGCATGTTAATGTTGGCATGTCTGGTCTACCTCCCTTCGGTTCTCCATCTCCAGTGCAACAACAGACACAGAGAAGAGCTTTCATAGACCTCAGCTATCATCAATCAAAGTCACCGCCCTCTTAAACTAAAGCTCACCTTTTGATGACATTTCACTTCTACCTTCCAACGGGAATAATTCCTCTCCAGGTTGTTAAATATTTCACCACGTGCAGCCATTTCATTTTATGACTTAATTTGTTCGGGAATGTTAGTGGACAATGGAGGGGACTCATTTTAATGTGACAAATTGTACTTGATACATTAAGGGGCACTGAAAAGAATACTGTTATGTCAAGACTATTATGTTTTTTCAGACTATGTCAGATAAGTATTGCCCGATTGTATCGTATAATAAGGTCAACTTACAGGAGCCTAAAATAATAGGTACACATTACAATGCAATACAACAAAAGGACAAACTGTGGTATCAAATAAGAGTTGAATTACCATATTTCATACAGTCTTAATAAAGAAAACAGGCTTTTAAAAAAAATTTAAAGTAGGGCTGTAAGTTGTTCATATATATTCTAGCTGTTAGTGTTTACCACATTTACATAGACAGAATAAGTCTTCATTTCGGTTTGGTTATTTGACTCATAGAAATTTGAGCGGAGTATCCCTTTTGATTTTGTAATACTGTAATATAATACCATCACTGCAAAAAACACCTAAAATACTGTGATACAAATTTAGGTCATATTGCCCTTCCCTAAAAAAAATGCTGATTGACGAGAATGTAAATCATCAGCCACAGACCTGAATATCAGTGTTAATAAGATACACATTTGTTTTTATTTGCATTCTTAGAGCACAAAAACACCAGTTGCTTTATTTACAGTGATGTCCTGTGAACTGCAGCCGACTGAAGTGGACAGGGCTTGTCACACTGACATTCTTTAGATTTATTACAGTGGGGACACTCTGTTGCAGCTGCTGCTACCTGCAGGCCACAGCCCATCGGGCAGAGTCTACGACCCGATCTGATCATGATGGATGGTAATGTCGGCCCATCAGGACCACCCCAAACTCATGAATATGCACACAAACACACACAAGCTCCAGGTATGTAAGGTGAGAGGATTCTATTTTGACTGCTTTCCTCCTAATTTCATTTATTTATTATTTATTTTCATTTATCTTCCGCTCTTGCATAAACAAAGCATGTGGGGAAAAAACAAAAACAAAAACCATTACATATCTACAGATTATCTCGGTAAAGAGCTTTTGTCCCAGGCTTTCTCCAAATAACTGGCGAAATGTATATGTGCCACATAACAGCCATCTCATCTTTACGAAATCAATATCTATTTCTATCTTACTAAACAAAGCATCACACTGTTTGCAGTAAAAAGGAAGGTAGGAAACAAAATGCAACTCATTTTCTGTACACATCAGACAGATCCGCCTTTCTTCTTCTCGATTAACATGCCGCACAGTTTCAAAAGTCAAAGGTAAAACACCAGATCATAACTGAGCATATAGAGATCTTTGCTTTTTTGACTCATTTTATTCAACCTCATTTTCCGTACCATATTCAGTTTTTGTCATCATAAAAATCTGCAATTTAGGTTCTGTCCACATATCAGCCCATTGCCCTTCATCCTTGGCAAATATAGATCCTCTAACAAACCAATGATGAGTATTTCATTGTTAATGCCTCAAAACAATGGGCATATCTTTAAATAAACAATATTTAGTTCATCCCAGATCAATACTTGCCTCATCAACCTACTTTCATCCATATCGACGAACCGGTTCCATAAATACATTTCACATGCGTATTTGCATTATATGTTATGGAAACACTCTAAATATAGTTGAAAAAGACAACAAAACGAGAATCAAACTGTAATAACACACAGGGAAAAGGGAACCGAAAGAGACACTTAATGAGAAGAAAGAGCGAGCACAGAGAGAGCTGTCATGGTAACGTTCTAAAAATGACAGAGCAACAGTTAATTACCACCTCCACCCACAGGTATGATGCATACATAATGGCGAAGGTGACAGGACACCTGCTACAAAACCTCAGCTAGTTATCACCTGTAGGTATTTCTGGAGTGCCGTGTGCCGGGAGACGAGCCCAGTGTGATTATTTTTTCTTCTTTTTTTACAGACTACATAAGGAAGACGTGAAAGTGTGAGGGGGAATACCAAGAGATTTGCTGCTGCCAGAGATACATCGTGGCATGTGGTCCCTGCAGGTTTTGCAAGAGGTTGCTAGTTGTAGCTACTATCAACCCTTTCTGGGTGGTTACTACATGCAGGATATAAATGCAGTGTACCCCGAAAGATGTTTACAACCGAATAAAGTGGTGAAGACATCCCAGTAAATATCAGCTGTAATCGTAGCTTAAGTATCATTGTCACACGGCTGCCGCATTGCTACGATGTTGTTTCAAGCCCCGGTGTGCTGTCATCCACTCACTGAGGCACTTAGTTATTCCTCTAGTCCTTCTGTTGTATGTCAAGACATCAGACGCAAATCAGTCACTACTCAGACAAACTGCAAGTTCATCAGATAAGATGTTTGAGAGCTCTGGTATCATTACAGCAGCAGGGACAAAACACCAATTGACCCGACTCCTTTAAGTGATCTTAAGCTGGCAAAATGCAGACAAAGCAACTGCAAAATGGGCTACAGGCTCAAACATCTCTGATAAAATGACTGCCAGACACTACACAAAGCAATCAGCCCGAATGGCCATGAAATTAAAGATACAACTACATTACACACTTTTTTTTTTGTCTCAGGGCAGCAAAATGTAATCGTACTTCTGCCACCTGCTAATCCGAAAGCAATTACCTCAGTGACCATTGTTGTTCCTATACAACCTCTCTGTGCAGCCGAATATACTGCTGTATGCTTCAGAATATCACAGACACACAACTCACCCAGTATAATACAGTTATAAGAGGAGGAAATGTAAAAAGACAGGTCTTACACACTTGTCACATTTGTAAGTGGCTCACTCACTTTAATTCCGGAGATGGAGTGTCATGAACTGTGTGACACAAACCTCTGAAGACAGTTGAGGTCACATTTGAAGTACCGGTAAAGTAAAGCCCCTCATCAGCACCAGGCCTGGGAAAGACAATTGTACGGTGCATTATTTTTAATAATACAAGGTTACTCTATAAGTAATGGTGCTGAGCATGAGATGATGTTTCCATCAGTGCCGTCTCAGAACACCCATCTTTCTCTTTCTCTTGGCTCCCAGGGTTGAATATGACCGGTGGCTGCAAGCTGTATTTTATATTAAGACGGTTTTCCACACTTCCATCAACGTGCAGCTAAATGAGGTGCTTCTTTGATCAACCTCCGCCACGGTCTCATACTTTCTCTTCTCTGGTGCATTTGACATATGTAAATAAGGGCTAGTGTTATGCTATGATCTGTCCTCAGTTACTCGTAAAAACAAAAAACCCATGCATAAAAAAGCAGACTGACAAACAGCAATAAACATTTCTTCGATATAAAGACTTCAGGCTTTGTAGCTACAAAAAGTAACGCACGGTAATTTTAATATTACCAACGTAATCAATTCTTATCAATTCCTAAACCGAACCAAGTCATTTTGTTGCCTAAACACCACGAAGGCTTCTGATCGCTCGTGTTGCTGGATATCTCATTTGGTAAAGATTTCTTACGATGAAATTAAAAGCAAGAAAATCACCATAAAACATTGATAGCATTTAGGAGTTATAAGCTAAACAACAGCATTGTTGGCTTGTTTCCCACACTACATTGTCGAAGTGTAATTAGTGTCTACTCTTACATTCATCTGTGCTCACTAAGCAGTGGTGCAGCACAACATTCTGGCCCCTAAGCAGCCCCTGTGGGCCAAGTTATGCATACAGGATTGACTTAGACTCGTAACCTGCGTATAATAGGAGACACACCCCTTTTTCCAAGACTACTTCTTTTGAAGATCAAATCCGTTTCTTTATAAAGAAAATAATTGAAGCTGACCAGAATGCAACAGGGCCAGTAACACACTGGAAAGGTAAGCTGATGTCGAGGCAAAATTAAACTGCAGTCAACTGGTAGGCCAATTTCTAACATAGTTTAACCACCGATGGGTGTAAAATGGAACCACAGCTTATATTTCAATTTGACTCAGAGATTACCATGATTTTACCTCTGAACATGATGTGGGATTATCTGGCACTAACATCACTGTCTTTTGAAGGCCATTGCAGGTTTTTACGGTAGAGGTATCACATTCATTTGTTGATACGAAACATGTCAGGCTTAAAAAGGGGCTAAATATCACTCCAAAGTTCAGCTGTCTTTACTGCGACCTCTTCTCACCTCACACAGGCACATACATCCTTCCAGCTTGACGGTTCATCCTTCAACAGATGGCTTTTTGGCCAGCTAAAGCAGCGATAAGAGCCCTAAGACAAGCTAATAATCACAGTTTCCTCCCAACAGATGGAGAAAAATGTCTGGACTTTCACACTTACAATAGATGACGATCTAACTAGCAGCGATAAGTGGTGGCACTTCAGAAACTCTCCAGTTTAAGACCGTTAAGCATTTGCTGCATACAGACGGAGTCAAAAGCAAACAGCTCTCACCAGAATTGCTGAGGAAGTCTCCCCAGATGTATCTACTTCAGAAGTTAATCTTTATAGACAACTGGTGTAGTATCCTCATAAGAGTTTCAAATTTAAAAGCTGGACGTAAAAGGAGGGCAAAAAGTTGATTTCCATCTCTGCAAATCCACAGTCTTTAAATCTCCAAAGCAAAACAACTCACAAATTCATCACTCCCTTTTTTCAGGAGCTTTAATGTCGAGCAGCAAGTTCCCCATCATAGACTCGAGATCCTCTCAAACTGTAACACATCCAAATGTACACAAAAAACAGGCCTAGGACGGTCTCTGAATACCAGTATGATCAGCTGGAAAGAATTATATTGCTGTCTACTTTCTTTTCTATTTAAACATAAATATACTACTCAACAGACTTCAGCTACCTTACAATAGGACAAAAGGACCCCTCCACCAAACAGCACTTATTCAATCGCTGCTTGGCAAAAACAAAAACTAAGCACAGCAGGTCTAAGTTTGGATTTCTTGCTGAAATGGTGTGAATGGAGCTTGTCTAACACCTCGTTTCCACACAGTTTTGTTTCGTGTCCATCATTTTGCATAGTATATGAAGTATGAAAAATAAATAAATAAACAGAAGGAGGAGTTTCGCAAACACATCAGAGATCATAGAGATTCTCATTTGAATGGACTTGCGGTTGACTCGCATACGTACCCAGAGATACGTGGAAACGAGGCTTAAAAGGGTTTTGTCTCATTTTAGCTTTTCCAGAAGCAAACAGACAAGAGCAAAAGCCTAAAGAACAGACACCACTGTTTGTGGCTGTGGTGTGCCAAATTGACTTGCCAATGGAGGTTCCCAGTCGGGTCTGGTGGCAAGTGACACATGCACACATGAGCACAAGGGAAACTCTCAGCTTCCATTGGAATTACTGACATGACTGCATTTGATAGGCTGGAACAGGTAAGCCTTCCCAAATGATGCAGGCAGAGATAAATAGAATTGGAAAAGAAAATGTACACAATATGATGAGAGATTACCATCCAAAACAACTGGGATGTGAAGGAAAGTTGAATGACTTATTTGTTTTTTCCAATAAGCAGCTGTGCACACTCTGCTGCTCGTCCTGTGATCTTTTTGTTGTCTTCATCATATGACATACGTGCTTTTTCTCTGGAAAGGGCCCTGAAAAACAATGTGTGGCCAAAGCTGATCACAGACCTCCTTTGCCCACCACACAATTCTTATATCTTCAAAATCTCATTTCATCACTGATGCGTGTGAGTGTCAGCGATTATGGCATGTGCGGGGTGCACTATTTATTCACTGCAAAATTTAAACAGTGTTGAAAATCAGTACCAAGGACAAAAGTTGTGATTTGGGCTGAACATTTTGCTGCAGACAAGGTTTTGGACTGCTGGAGTTGATTTAGCTTTTTAGTTTGAATGGTCAATGAAACACATCACTGGCCGAACACTTTCTGACAGCACCAAATGTTGCCGTGAGAAGAATATGTAACATGAGCGTAAAGTAGTACAACAGCAGTTGTGTGCCTGAACTGCCTGCTATACGTATTCTAACACTACAGAATATGTACAGCTTGGATATTTGGCGTCTAGGTTCTGCCTCTGGGCAATGACCCAGCTCCGCTGTTTGGATCTAATTATGATATGAAGAGTATCATAATTATGTCAACGGCATAAAGCATCGTCGTGTGTGTGCCAACAACAACCAAAAAGAAAATAAATCAGCTCAGCCACTACATGGAATTAATCACAACAGCTAATAACGTCACATAGAGTCACAATGACATGCCCTGTACACTGTACACAGTGCAGCAAAGCACATGCATGCTAAAGTCAAGGGGAAATAGTACTTTGTATTCCACTGCTCTGCTTTCCCACTGCATCACACATAAAATATTTTAATGGTATGCGCAGTAAAAAATGTTCTGTTTCGCAACGGTCCAGAGAGGACTTTTTGGTAAAGCACTACATTTCCTCTTGAAAAACACCAGAATCATTTCAACAACTTGCTAAAAAGGATTCAAGTGTTACAGAAACCTGTACATCAAACTGGAACATGTCAAAACTCTGTGACCTGGCTGAGGGAAGGATTCATGAACACATCATCGCTTTTCCATCAACACAATGTTAAGAGCAGTGATACTGGCAGCTGCTGAGGTCATGAAGAGCTGCTCCTTGAAGCTTCATAACAAAGTTTAAAGGCAACATTTTACTGCAGGTGTTGGGGAATAGCCTGAGGATCAGAGCAGAGCTTTCTTTGCTCAACAGTCATTTACAAAATAAAGCTACGATATCCTCTGATGTGTGTCTGACAGACCATTATTAACCGTTTTAAATGATTGTATCGCTGTAGTCGTACAGCTATGGGGCCATTACTCAGAAACTAAATGTTCATCGTCTTTCCAGTGTCACCAATTTTCAGTAATTCCAAGGTTTCAACATTGATTATTTTGGGTTTTACTCACAATTGGAAATCAGACTAACTCCACACTAAGCTAGACCGAGTAAGATGTATGTTTTGGGGTCAATTTATGCTTTTGTAATGATTCAAAAAACTCCCACCCAAACTGGGAAAGTAGACCGGAGAAACACAATGGGTTCTCTCTGACAACAATAGGACTCCATACAGTATCCCAACAGTAAATACACGCATTTCTGCTCCTGCAAAGTCGATATGGGCTACGTCTTGAGCTACAGCCTTTCAACCTCTTTAGTACTACTTTTATCTCCTCAAAAGGTTAATGTAGCGCCAAACCTCTGCACCTCTTCATACCCGACATGCTGCCGTTAAATACTAGAAAACCATTTCTCAGCATCAGTAGAAATATCTACTTTGAGATGGATGTTGTTTGAGCCCATGGATTATCACAATGATTAGCCTATGCAGGTGGTCTAACTCTCTCGTTAATGTTGTGCCATCAATTGCGTTTGCTTCCCTGTCTGTGTGGACCAGCATTAAATGACCATGTTGTGGCCCACTTTCAGCCTCTCTTCCCCCACCAAGCTATATGCAGCAGGGGTTATTAATGAGAAGTGTGAAGCAATGCATCACCACAGAGCCAGGATGGAGGAGTGGGTTTGTAATGGGTTGCAGCAACACTACACTAAGCCCAGAATTAATGACGACCACAGCCTCAAACCTGGAGCAGTTGCCCCATGAAAATGAAGGCATGGAGAGGCCGAGTAGATCTGGGTCCTACAGGGCCAACACGCTGTGAATCCTGGAGATATGAAATGTCATTGGGAAGACCGTAATGTATTTATATCAATACAGATGGCAATTTTATAGCCCTGAGCCCAAAAAAATACAGACATCATTAAGAACACCCGTAGCCATGATTAGCGTTTACACAGATGTCAAAATGACTCTCGGGTTAATCAGATAACCAGGAAGTGCAGTGTAACACCCTGAAGTGGGGACACACCAATAGCCAACGGAAGGAAATGTACATCATAGAGCTCAGCATCAACAGCTCAGAAGACAACATGATCACAGCTTATTAAGGTGTATTGACATCCATACTTGAAGCTGCAGCTTAGCAGAGGATCTGTGCACACGTTTGCACGTGTTAAGATGGATGGCGCACGATCAATTTTGCATTTGCAACATACAATACATCTTTCTCTTTGACAGGAGACTAAATCATCAGTCCGAGACGCAGGAGCAAATAATGAGAACCCAAACATGGCTTTGGCCAACAGGATTCTGACAGTGACATCTTGAAAATACATTTTATACGATACCCAGTCTGACAACACATGGCTTCTAAAATGAAACATGATGAATCAATGCACAGGATATGCATTGGTAAAGGTCTACAGACTGCATGGCCTTCACTAACCATCCTCTCACACCAATTCAACCTATTCCCACATTCAAGAAGTCAGACGGGACCGGTTTGCTAAATTAACTGGACTGCTATTGTTGCCGCCAAGTGACTAAAATAGACCAGTTAAGAGGACCTCATCAAAATTCTGTATTTATGTTACGCGCCTATGTTCAAAAACGAAATATGCCGATATATTATTACCAGACGTTTTTTACTGCCAAAACATAGTTATCTGTTATCAGTCTCCATCTGGCTCTTGCTATTACTAAGTATGATGAGACAAAATGACTCTCGGTGGGATTGAGAACATTGCCTTTTTGATTAATGCATGCATCCTTCTTTGAAAAGACAAATCATCGTTGCATCTATCGCTTAATTACAACAAATATTTCTATTTCACTCCAAAAGACTGCAGAGAATGTTGCCTAGCAGTGCAGCTAAAATACAGCTGGATAAATAAAAGGAGCACAGGTGTGCAGAGCAAGTAATAGTCCTGTGTCTGAAGGTGACAGGAAGGAAGTCAGTGAAAACAAACCCTCACTATAAGCCTGACAGGAAGGGGATGAAATGGAAATGTTATCTAAAGAGCAACATGTCATGTACCAGACAGGTGGAGGACCCGACTTCTACACCACAAGTAACGCAATTAAAGCTACAAAAGCATCAAATCCCTGCATCAAACTCAACCTCCACTTTGGGATCCAGGTTCTGGGAGTCATGGCAAGGACCAATAACAGGTCTTGCTTCCAGAGAATCTCATTCACTAATGGCTGACCCGTGTGACATTTCCACTTGCTGATGTCTTTACATTCGCAACCAAGACAGGATCCCCCTCTTTTATAAAAAATAAAGAGGCCTGCTTTTCCTCCACAATCATAATACACGAAAATAACTTCTCATGAGAATGAAAGGTCTGTTGTTCTATCAGTGCAATAAGGGAAATCAAAAGTAATGGATATTATCATCAAAGAGCCTCAGTGCAAAAAAAAAGTTATTTTAAGTACAAGGCGAAGCGGTGCAAAAAGGAAGACGAGTTTTTCTAGAGTCTGTGGTGCATAACTCCAGTGTGTTGTTAGAGACACTGTCATCCATTTCCACAGTGCACTGAAGCAGAGGGCAACAAAAGCACTTGGTCTGCATGCAAAAGAAGCCAATAGTCTCTGTTCAGACAGGCAGTCCAACACAATAGGCAGAAACTGAGGGCTTTGTTTTTGGTGAAAAAAACAACAACTTTTGAAGACACTTCAACATTTCCTCACAATACATTTGACTTATATTTCTAAAGTTTTATATTTTCCTCACTGCACAATGATGTGATATGACACTTCAACACCTATTTTCAATAATGGTCATTGTATTTGGTTTTGGTAAATGACTTGTGAAAATGACACAGCTTAACATACGGTTGTGTCTTCAGGAAGCTGATGCATTGTTTGGGCTAGAAATGTTTATAAATCCCACAAAACAGACACAAACCATCCACAGTATAATGCAGATATAAAATGTGCTCGATAAATATGGATGACAGTGGCAGAGGTAGAAGATGAATGTGGGTTGATAATTGAATGCAGAAACTGATTTACATGCGGCTGAAGACAAGATTCCTGCATAACAATATTGAATTACTACACAAGGAATACATGACGACCGCTGCTGCTGACACGGTACACTGATTTGATTAGAAGAAAGCAGCTCATGTTTGCAGTACATTTATGAAGGTTCAACACTACTTTTAAAGCTGAATTTCTGCATGACGTCGCCCTCTTCAGAAGCGACAGATCTACAGCAAAAGAAGGTGGAGTTGTGGGAGATTTTTTAATCAGTACACTGTGTTCCAAATTGGGTTTATTCTGATTTGTCTGATAATACAAAAATAGAGTGGAATGCATTGCAGTGAATTTTCAAATTGTCATCTTTACAGTTAACCCGGAGAGGTGAAATCCCACCACAGTCGATTTGGAATGTTTTAACGATGTATAGTTAATTTGAGCTGCATCATATACAGATAAATACATTTCCTTACCTATAAAATAATAACTCAATTTTAAAACGAATTTCACGTTGAAAAATGGTGATGAGCTCTTGTCATAATGACCATTTCCAAAAAAATTGAATTAGCTTTCATCACTCATTTTTCATCACACATTCACTAAAAAGCACAGTTAAGATTAACCATAGATTAATTGGTTCATTAACAAATAATTATTTATTGATTTAATCCGGTAATAAAACCCTACCAATATTGGAGTTTTAAGGCCAATACCAATTTAAATATTTAAGAGTGAAAACAAATGCGAGAGCCATATAATTAGTTTCACATCAGTAGGTGACATGATTTCAGACAAAGATCCGTTCTATTTGATTCATGAAGAGTTGTGACGACTACAGCAACTATATGTAATGGTGACTACTTTATATTGTTTCAAACATATCTCTGGAAATTCTGTACTGCAAGTTTTTGTTAATCATAAGCATACAAACAAGACAATACTGATGTATCTGCAAAGAGTTATGTAATATCAGCAGATAATATCAACCAGCTGATTAACTAGTCAAGACTATTATAGTAGATTACTTTAGAAACTGATCAAAGGTGATCTCAGGTGTTACTTATCATTTTAAACTACATATGTATACATAAAATATAGATATTGATCATTTTTGAATGATAGCTTCCGTAAAGAGCCAAAAAAAAACCACCCAGCAGCACAAAAGTAAGCCAGAGACAATCAGCAGTACCTGTCTGAGACGCCGCAGAAAAAGTTATTACTGCCAGCTTCAGCTCAATATGTGACCTGAGGCGGGAGCAGAAATAACTACCCAAACAAGCTGTGTGTGCAAACATTTCCTTCGCCCAGTGGAGGGGAGACGGGAGGAGAACAACAAGCACTGGAGGACAAACGCGGGGATCGATTGGTGCGATGGTGGCTGTGATCATCTGAGCTCTATGGCTCAAAAAGGCATGCTTAAACGGCTCCTCCACTGCCAGCACACAACAACAATCCCTTCCACAAATGACACTTCTGGGAGATGTTCACATTCTGGGAGCTCGCACTGAGCCACTATACCCTGAGACTTAAATCCATTTTTATACCTGCACCTATCTTTCTGGCTAACTTCTTATTAGTCAATATAAATCACAGTCTTTCAAACCATAATCATTTGTCCAAAGTATATTTCAGAGTATGAATTCACTTCTGGAATAATTCATTGATGAAGTTTGATTGATTAAGAGGTACTGACTCGGTACATAACGATTCATTTTAAATTACAATTTAAAGCAATGAGCTGTCAAATTGTTCTTTCATAATGTCCGTGTCTGCTTATTGAGCGTCCTTATTCTCCAACAAAGTAATCTATAAATGTCATGCTGATCAACAGCCTACTTTCATTTCGGAGATTTCAGATGCAGCCTCTTACCAGCTTTCATGTGTGTGTATCAGTCGAGGCAAGCAGCCAGCTGAAAGTTAACATTGCTTCACTAAATATAGATTCACGGAGATAGCCAGCTTTCAAACGTTCACAATGTACTCGATGTAAACAAATAATTGCCGGAAAGGTTGGAACTACTGCTCTGGAAAATGTTCAGCACACGCATTAAGAATACGTTAAATAGAAACCCCATGAAAGCACTTTTCCAAAGTGACAAAAGGGATGTTCATAATAGGCTTCTGAATACAAACAATACAAAAACAGAGAGAACACATTTGCTCTGAATATTAGCTATGCGGAATAATGCTTTAAAATGTAGCATACCTCCGTAATCCAATTTGTTAAAACAGATTAATGGTCTCTGTATTGAGGTTATAACAAAACCTGTCCCAATTCAAAGGGAAAAATGCTGCTCTCATGTTTTTGTTGCTCACATTCAGATCTGTGTCACTTATGAGGGCAACATAGTGTAAACTGGGACACCTTAGTCTGTAGTGTGAACATAGTGCTGCTGAGAGATGCACGGAACAGAAGTTCAGTTCGTGATGGAGTTTTCCGTCGGGCTCATATTTTTATTATAATGCAGCACAGTACTAGAAATGTCAAAATGTGCACCGTCATGCCAGCGGCTCCTCTATGTGCCGGAGCGCCTTGCTCTGCGTACCAGAAACCCAACAGTAACTGCTGTCACTACTCCACATGACATCCCAAAGGGTTTTTGGCAGCACAGCATGGCAAGGGTTTAAATATGTGATGAGTTTTCAAGTGAGCTCAAAGTCAAGCCCATGTACAATCGTGCCATCTGAAGGCAGAACTGTTTCACATCTCCTGCACCTTTACAATACCCAGATTAGTAATGGTAATGAAAAAAAATGAGGTGGCAAACCAAATGTCCTGTATTCACTGACTGAGTTAAAAGGGAAGCTGAAGAGACGACACAGCTGAGATCAGATGAACATAAGCACCATCACATACTATATTAAAGCGTATTAACTATCCAGTGGACTTAAAACTGTTTAGGAAAACAGCTGGTTGGTGTGCATCCAGACTGAAGTGTCTGTTCAGTAATCTGAAAGGCAGTGGAGCATCTGTACAGGGGCACAGCAGACTCCTCCACGAGCACAGGCAGAATGCTAATGCTGTAATGCTCACCTCTGTCCTCTCTCTTCTCTGAAACATACAAGGGCAATGCTGCATTAATCATGGATTCACAACCCTCCTTCTTCACTCTCACCTCCCTCCTAACATACACACTCTGCCATCCTGTTTCTCTCTGCCACGATCACACACACACACACACACACACACACACACACACACACACACACACACACACACACACACACACACACACACACACACACACACACACACACACACACACACACACACACACAGCCTTCCATCATGTGCAACATCATTAAAAGAGACCTAACACAGACTGCAACATCTAAATGACACTTAACCTGGGAGGCATGAGACTTTCAAATCAATGTAATCAGATTGTCCACAAACTAATCTAGATGTCCCTGAAGCACAACAGGAGATACAACATAATTCACATATCTCTAAAACAACACCCACTCCAAACATGCACAAGTACGTGCGCCCACACACACACACACACACACACACACTCTCTTTGCTCCACTTCTCTGGGAAAAATGAGTGGGAAAGAGATACAGAAGCACCCAGTTGTATCTGTGAATTTCATTTCAAAAACCACTTTGAGAGAAACAAAAGGATCAGACGCACATAATGCTCAAAGACCTGTGCAGAAAATGCAAGTGTTCAGATATTCAAAACCTTTTTCTTCACGGAGGGGTGCAGGTTCTGCACGTTAGTTTCAAACTATGGAACAAAATGGTGCCAGCCGCCCAAAGGATGGAGCGGTTTGAAGAGGAGGTGAAATATGTGCAATGACATTATGAGACTTCATTTTATTCATAATTAATAGATGTTACAGAGGAAGGCAGATTGCCCTGTGCCAGACAAGAGAGTGGGCAATTAGCTGTGTTAACCCTGTGATTAAGTGACACCATGAGGACATTGTGTACAGCAGACGCAACAACTCAGGACAGGAATGTAATTGAACCTTCATATCACTTTGTACTATCCCTGGAAATTTGTACAGACTCATTTGTAACAATAGGTGAGGAGTACCGTAAGCTAATGTGCGGCATAAATGATTAGAGATGTCAGCCAATGCTGAGGATCATCGTAATTTAAAAAGGAACCAGATTGAGCTGAAATAAAGCCAATCAAATAGCAATCCTTTACTACGGGGCTTGCAGTTTGCTGCATAGGCCAGTAAAAATGACAGTCAGTATCTCTGTGTTCTATCACATGTGGAGTGTTTTAGTAGTTTCGATCAAGACATCCCTTGTTTCTCACATGAAGGCGTTCTCATATTCACTGCTTTGGCTGTTGCACACACAAACTCTGAAACTGATTGTCATAAATGTTGCATGTCAAACAATTGCACAGGGCGGTTTTGGGAAACTTTACCCACCCTGCTTTTTGAGCTCCTCAAAAAGGTCAAAGAACAAGATCAGGTGCACAACTTCACTCCTGTGGCCAGGACACTTCAGCAGAGCTTTGCTTTCTGTCATAATGGCTTCTACCACAGCTTGGTTCAAGGATGGACTCCACGCCCACTTCACCACTCTGCTACCCAACGGAATTCATTTGTAAAGGAACCATGAAATAATACTCAAGTTTCAGCTTAGTAAGCAATCTAGTGCACCAGCTGTTGAAGTTATTATTGAAGCAACACGTCATCTCATACCGGCCAATTACAAGCTACCAATACACATACAAATTAGGCAGCTGTCAGAGGAGCAGCATGACCAATAACCCCTTTATTGCTTTACAAGCTGCCAGCGAGAGTCCATGGTTAGGCACTAATGCACTCCCCACTCTGATCAATAATGAGAGCTGCTGATTTGAATAAAGGGGAGGGACGAGATATGATACTTTTATTTTAGGTATTTTGCAGCAATGTGACTTTGCCTTAAGGTAACACTGTCAGGACATCAGTATTGCCAGAAAAATGTTTTGGCTAAGATTAGACAAAAATATGAGACTCATTAGGAAAATATAGCAGGTGGTGTTGGTGATGTTGCCGGTGTCCTTCAGCCAGGTCAGGGAAAAAAAAGGCTTTAAAAATGGCACAGAGAGATGGACTTTGAGATGACTAGACTCCAAAAAGAGAGCACTGCGAGGGAATGATCAGTGTAAAATGGACCTTAGGAGAAGGATATTGGAAGGAAGATTGAAGTTGGTAAGAGGCTAGACAAAATGCAGGGTGCAGAGAAATGTGTTGTGTGGAGGAATGAGAGGCTTTAAGAAAAATGAAAGAAGGATGTGTGGTGGTGCAATAGCAAAGGGAGTTTTAAAGCACTGATGCAGCTGTGCCACATAAGATGTACCCAATATACCCAGACAATTAGCAAAGTTGATACTGTGCAATTTAAATTTATTTTTGTTCTATGTCTATGTTAGCAATTCAGAAGAGTGTCCCTGGAAGCCAGGAATGTGCTTACAAAGTCCTAAATACTGTATTGTGCCACTTGGAATATAAACATTGTACAAAAGCAGGTGTGTATTTGGTGTGTTGATGCATTCGTTTACACTTTTTTTCCAGACAAATTGAGTAAAATAGATGTCAAAGCTGAACAGCATGACATGACAGCATGCTGCACGTTAAGCAGTGGGGTGAAAACCAGATTGAGAGACAGGATGATGCTTATAGACTGAGGACATTGCTTCCTGCTGGTCACTGTGAAATATAAAATTATAATAAAAAAAACATCAAAAAAATAGCATGGTGGAGATCTGCGTCCTGCTCACATTGTTTCCATTTAACCCCCACGACAGGTAGACTACCTGTGGAGACTCAATTAGAAATCCATGAGCCGATGACAGACTGAGGGCTAATTACTACCTGAGGGGAATTCAGAAATGGGAGGATTCCATGTACACAAACACACCATGAAATCCATCAACCAGCAACATATTTCACAAGGACAGGAAGCCTCTTTCACTGAGCAGACATGACTGAAGTTTGATTTATTTTTCTGGCAGACAGAATGACATTGAGGCAAACAAACAAATCTGCCCCGTGTATGTAATCAGCTATTATTAGTAATGAAAACCACTCAAATCGTAGTCCAGAGGCTTTCACAGGACAACAGCAATGTTTGAGATTTCTATATTGAGCAGTGGAGAATCAATACAATCACTACAATTGTGCTCCATACTCCAAGCCCGGCAACTCTGAAACAAAAAGCAGGGCTACTTAACAGATGCAACTGATGCTTTGAAAACAGTACTTCACCTATATATATATATATATAATGTCAGTACAATTGTCAGACTCGCAATGGACAAACAGTGGTGTCGTAGCTAGCCCTGTGATAGCCTGGCCCTGCCCTGCGTTCGCCCAATGTCAGCTGAGATCATCTGCAGCCCACCCACGACCCTGAATAGGATAATTGAACAGATAATGGAAAACCGGATGTCGACCTAACCAGACAGCACACAATTTGATGGGAGATTTGCATGCGTTATGCTAGTAGTGGCTCATGAAACCTCGAGCCGCTAGCTGCTAGCCTCAAGCAGAGATGAGGAGCAGGCTACAGAGGTCTCTCAACATCACTGGCTGGCAATTTCCATGTGTTCATAGACGCAACACTTGAGGACCCTATAGAAGCATTTGCCTAAAAAGCTATAATACCAACAAGCTCGTTTGGAAAGCCGTTTGACTGATTCAGCCATTGTTGGCCAGAATAATTACAACAAAACTCTGCGAGATCATGAAGAGACTGAATAGTGTGTTCCTATTAAATAGTCCATAAAAGAAAGGTTATTAGATTAGGTGTGTAAGAATCTCCACATTGCAATAAAATAAAACAACCGGGTTAATGGCTTGAGAGCATTAATTGGAAAATTTGATTTATTACAGCATGTTACTGGGCTGCTGCTGTCAGTAGATCAGTTGATATCTCAATAACCTATTTAGATGCTTATTGGCTGTGACTGACTGACTTATGTAGAATCAGATTACATATGATGTAGCAACCTCACTATTATCTTTCACTGATTCTTTTACACGATATTAAAGATATTTAGACTGAAGGATTTTGGAAAACTGAGTCCATTGAAATCAGTAGCTTTAAAATGATTATGCTGTTGAGGTCGAAGAGGCTTAAGACTTCAAACAGAATGTTCCCGCAGCGCTGCATGCCGCATAGGGTTCCTAAAATTTGAACAGACGTCTTTGGCTTCACGCTGAAGTTGTGAGGCCTCCAGCGTTTCAGACGGTGACGTCAGCAAGACGCAAGTAAATCTCCTAAAACTGGGTCATATTCAAATCTTTCTCTGCAATTGGCAACAGTTGCTGGATTCAAAGTGATCGTTGTCTGGGCTTTTTAAGTAGTCATCCGTTTCAGCTAAACACAGCATTCATACCGAATGGGCACCGTGAAGGATTTATGGGTTTAGGAAAACTGGATCAAAGTTTTGTATGTTTATTGTATGTGCATTGTTGGGACTGGATGTTTGGATTCGTCTTACCTTTGTAAAATATAAAAGATTTTTTAAATTCACTTTCACGTGCAACAAAAAAATGTTGCAAAATGTGGCACTTGTGTTCCGTGGAACTGAGTGTTGAGGTACTTCTTCTTGAAAGCTTCTCCTTGGTCTACTGTGGCTTGTTCTCTTTGATCTACTGTGGCTTGTTCCTGCGTCATTTGTACATTTATTTAGACAAAAGCGCAAAATGTAAATGTATTATTGTTATTTTGATGGAGCATATTTCAAAATTGCCATATTGTTAATCACTAGTCTGCTTGTAAATGTGCATATCTAATTTGACATTCAATTTATTGAGAGTCATGCATCTTAATTAGTCTTAATTACTAGGAACACTCACACAAGACAGATGACATGATTAAGTGTCAACCCACTCTCCTGATTATTCTTTCTGTTTCCCTCTCATCCTCTTCACATGAAACCACTTTTGCAGCGTAGAGAATCACTTTGATGGCATTGGAGAGCAATAATGGTAAAAAATAACAGTATTGTCTAATGGTGTGTAACAGAAGGAAGCAGGCTGATAAGGTCTTGTTGTTCTAGTCTGTATGAGGGTAATGCAATTTTGATGCAGAGTGATTAAGCACTTTCCAAAGAAAGAGCCACTGAGCTACTGATACAAATTCAATATGTTGGCCCCAGACCCTTGGCCATGGATGACTCCTCACCAAAGTTAATAAATAAGATATTTTTCTACTGTAACTATGATACCCTTTCTACAGTACAACCCGCTCCAAGGCGATGTTGAGTTCTGTTCCAAGAATTCAATTTACTTTATTGTAGCAGGTTTGAGTGATTCAGTTTCCTTTCAGGAAGAGCGAAAGGCACGAAATGGCTTTGGCCAACAATTTGTAAATTCTGAGAGGAATAGGAAGACCTTCAAAGAACGAAATAGACCTTTAATTGGATAAACTAGAGAGGTGACTTCACCCTCTGAAAGCTTTTTTAATTTTAAAGTCTCAGTGAATTTCAAAACAAGATCAGTCATCTCATATTAGTGCAGCTAACTTAATGAAAGCCATTGGGTGCAATGACTTTATTGCACAAGTTGTGTTGGACATTTTATTTGAAATTGTGTCAAGACTTCTAATTTCATGTCCACCTTGATCAGCTCTGGAATAAATCGATCACTTTCTCTGTCCATCTGTCCCTCTCTCGATCTATCCATCTCTTTCTCTTGTAGCATTGTGCTTGCAAGATGGGCTGATATGGACATGCATTATTCATGCTTGTGTCCTTTCTGTCATTGCTGAGCTGAGCTCTGAGCAGAGGGGTGCGGAGCAGGACTACAATCAATCAACCAGGGTCTGACACTCGACACAATGGGATACGTTGATTGGATGTCACAAGATATCCATGCAAATAGAGAAGTGTTGTGAGTCCATTCTGTACACACTGAGATTGTCTGGGCCCTCGTCACACCAGCAACAGTTGAAGTCCATTGGTATTCTACTCCTCAGCCGATGAAATACTCAAACCACCTGTTTCAGAAAAGACCCAACTGCTCGCCACAGTGATGGCCTGGATATGAATACGGTTACTTTGTGGGGTGCTCGAAGAGTTAATCATAGTGATATAAATGCAAATGAAGAAAAGCCAACGTATGTCATGCAAGAACATTTTCCCATAGCATCCTAAACATCTGATTCAGTAATCTCTCTTTACTGCGTAACATTGTCATAAGTTGCTAATTCCTACTCATTAAGTAGGAATGAATTCAAGAGATGTGATGATTCGCATAATTGATGCCCATAAATGTTTACATAAGGCTACATCCATTTTCTCACTCACAGAAACGTTGCTGAAGAGTAGAATATGAAGTCCTGATGTTGGATGGAAACATAAAACATTTAGCAGTGTACGTAGTCGTGTTCGAGGTCCTGAAGCAATTAGAAAGGAATTGATACAGTTGCCAACGACGTGTCATCAGATTTATGAACTGCAACAGAATAAAAAGGGAAAAGATTGACGTGACGATAAATAGTCCTGCTAAAGCAATACAAACCATGAGGATGGGAACAGGTCAACTTCTACGAGCTTGGACCACTCGAAAGTTCTGTTTGCAACGTCGGTACATAAACAGGTGAATTGAATTATCTGTAAGAAGTCATCTTTTGTTACAAGAGGTTATTGCATGAGGCCCATTGTTGCTTCCTGTCTGACTTTTAAGTACACCCCCGTGTTGGAAGACGAATCACGTTCATTGTCAAGCAGTAATTAAAGGCAGACAGAAGACATTTGCACTAGGAGGTCCTAAAGTTTGCAAAGTGTCATCAGAGCAGTTGATTAAAACGCTATTTCAGCCAGCAGGGACGTTTGCATTTGCTGATTGAGTCATTTGTTGACACACTGCCTTGAATATTAGCTTTCCATTATTCATGCAGTTTGGAGACTTTCTGAATGCTGGCTGTGGCATGGGGGTTAATGCTTTTCAGCCAGAAAATTGGTCCAATCAATATTCTGCAGCACACGTCAAAGAAGTCGCGAGGTGGAAAACTCGATCAAGAAGAACTCCTGTGCAAATCCAGTTGTTTGAAAAAAAAGTACGAATTTTCAAATGTAATTATGAATTTCAAACAAAAGGGTTAGAATGCGGAATTGGTCCCCTAAACTCTCATCGGTTCTTTATTTATCAGAAAAGTCAATTTCATGGCTAATAGGTTCATTACTGTGGTCATGCTTGAAGAGCCTTCGCTGATAAAACCCACTCAGGAGTTGAGAATTAAGCTGCTGGAGCACAGGTTAATACGGCTCTTTCTCCGTCTCTCTGCTTCTCTTTCTCGCTGCAATATTACAAGCGAAGTCAAACTTCGACCCTTTTGTTCGTACAACTCCTGTATTTTAGACTATTGTGACTGCCGTGAGGAGCAAATCCAACGACACAAGAGAAATCTCCTTGTGTAGAAAAGGGCACAGCTTTGCCTCCGCTGCTCTATTCACTACAGACAATTTATCTGCTGTTCTGGGAGAGAGAGTTTCTGCAAAGGTCCAGCTAGACAAGACGGGTCTGTGCTGCATACTAATGACAGCAGACTGTTACCACACAGCCTTGTCACATCATGCATTCGAGGCATGTTCTCATGCTGTCACGCTGCGGTGCAGATGGAACGCTTTATGAGGCGATGCGTTGCTACAGCAAGTGCAAGCTCCGACTTGTGTTTGAAATTGAATTCCTTATTGTCATGCAGATAGGCCCAGACCCAACCTGCGTCATGCCGTCATATTTTTTTTTTTTTTTAGCAAGTTCAACATACCACACCTCGATATCCTGACTCAGCACATCCTGACAGAGGCTGAGAAAGGGTTCTGCCAGCTCGTCCACCTGCTCAATCCCACATGCATGTGCAAGGCGCATTAACACAAGTTGATCTCCAGAAATCTCATTTCACCCTCTGCTCCCCGCCCAACTGCATATTCTGATTTAAAAATGCATCCGGCAAACAAAGTGCAATTAAAATCTTCAATATGTTCATGCACAACTTGGCTGGGCTAGAGTTCTCCCTTTCATCTGTTCCAATCTAACACTCATGTAATATTCACCAGACGGCTCTGGGCTTATCATAATGAACCATGAGGGCTAAATAATCACACACACACACACACACACACACACACACACACACAAACACACACACACACCCACAAATAATGGAGCTTGTAATGTTGTGGTCAGGAACAACAAAAGAACAGTGGTTCACGTGTTTGCAAGCTATTTGGCAGAGCCGGTCCGTATTGATTTCCAACTGAAGTGGAAGATAGATCCTCAGAAGAAAGATGGAGTGAATATCTCGGGCTGCCAGGGAAAGGGAATTACACATATTTATACGTTGCTTATAAACTGTCGGAGTGACTTTAGCTGGAAGAGGTGAGATGACAGTTTGAATCAATACATGTATCTGTATTGACCACACGAGGAAACTGTAGCATCCGACCGGCGTTTTGGGGCAAACAAAATCAACCAGAGGTCAAGTGCTTCATGAGGAGCCTCATGGAAACTAAACCCTCTGTTAGGTTTTCAGTTGGCTAAACTAGAAAGGGAGTAGAAATAAAGCTCTAAGAGTTTGTGCTCCTTGGCAAAACGGCAATCAGCTCTATAAATAGCTTCCGCAGACGGTTCTGGCTAATTATTTATGAATAATAATGGAATGACTTGCATGGAGACACGTCACAGTTCAACACAACATCATCCATCTCTCCCTCGCCATCTTAGCTCTCATTGCCCAAGGGGAGGTGGTGGGAGTGGGGGTGAAAGGAAAGGGGGTGGGGGTGTTGGAAGTAAAAAAAAGAAGAAAAATCTGTGATGTTGAGCAATGCGCGAGGTGAATGCCTGCCTGGGTAAACCACACCGACACTTAGCACATCAACCGGAAAGGAGAGGCTCCAGAAATAGCAAGAAATGAAAATGTCTTCATCAAACAGTGTTTCAGGGTCAGAGGAAATTGTGAGGTGAAAGTATTTGTGGATCAAAGATGCATCTCCGTTCCCTGCCTCACTCTGTAAAACACAGAGAATATCACGATTCAACCGCTAATGAGAATAAAGAGATTTCAGCTCGACGACACACAGTCACAGTTTCAAAAGCAGAAGTATTTAAATTATCTCCACAAAAGTACGAGCAGTATGCCTTTGGCAAAAGTTCAGCAAAATTATACGGTTGTGATACTTAACTAAATAATATTTTAAAACTGATGGTTTCTACGTGACTGCAGTGTAGTGTCTAGCTGTTTATTACAGAACTCCTGTCATTAAAAGTGCTTTCTAAAGCATGCTGGCTCCGAGTATAATATCTAAAGCCACTGGAGCGTATCGCATTTTGGGAATTGGACAAGCTTGGCCCATCATCAAACATTATATCAGCATCAGTGTTCAGTTTAGTGTAAATATCAACCGCGGGGGCACACAGAAAAGCCTGTGCCATCCTTCTAGTGTTGCCTCATTTGCATTTATACAATGAAACACTGACATATTATTGCGTGACAGTCGTGATGGTGGTGAAATTAGTTGTAGACTGAGTAATGGAAGTTTCTAGGCAAGTGTAGAACTTAACCTAACATAAATACAACTAACCTGGAGCTAAGTCACTAACTTGCAATATCATGCAGTCCTAAGTACACTTGTGCACATGGCTCTGGATGGATGGTACAGGCTTTGTATTGTGTATGAAGAAAGAATGGCGCAGCTCATGTGATAGAACATATTGCATACCTCTGGAACTGAATATTGGGGAATAAAACAAAATCTACCAATAACTTAACTTTGAATTATACTTTCAACAACCGTTCAGCCAATCAGGGAGAGCAGAGAAAGCAGCACCACCAACTCATTGGACACCAATGGTTGGTTCAACAATCTCCATAATTTGTATATTATACCAAATTCTGTAGTTGCTGGATGAAGGCAGGGATCATCTCCATGCATTATTTACTTCCTCATTTTCACTCGCTGTACATCCTTCCATTGGTCCCGCATGTGGAATACATCTAAATCAGGGCAATGCCCCCTGAGTTCTCCTTGACTTTTCTGGGTCACGATGATAAGAGGCTGAGCCGGTGTTTCTTATCTCGAGTTGAAAAACATCTTACAGGACATTTAGGCGTCTATGACTGTCACTCGAGAAAAAAAAGAAGAAAGAAAAAAAAAAAGGTGCAAATATGCATTAAAAGGTCTCAGACTGTTATCAATCAAAATACATTCTACAAAGAAAGTCATCTTACACTGGCCTGAAAACATTCACGTATAACAATGATACAGCTGCATCGACTGATGCTTTTCATTCAGCAGGAATACAACTGCCTTTGCAATGATTACAAAGAATGGGTCTATTTGCTACTCAGTCAAGTTTATTATCCCATCACAACATCATTAACAAAAAGGTCTTCCATTGTCGACGAGATAAAGGGTACTCGGAGTAACTGGATGGGAACGAGCTCAGACGATCAATCGTGAAATTATTCGACTCGCAGATGTCTGGACACTGATGCATATTCTTGATTTTAGGGGTGGGAATCTTTGAAAATCTCTTGATTCAATTCTGATTCTTGGTGTCACAATTAGATTCAGTATCAGTGTGCCAAACCCTTCCCCTTTGGCAGAGCTCCACTGGGTTTGCTACTCATGTTATGTCTCCAGCAATGGTGAACAAAATCAAACTGATTGTACATCAAATGATTTGCTTTGCCTGTTCATTGGTCAACTCACTAGTGCTGAAGATCGGTCTTTAGGTGATGGTGTTCTTAGTATTTCCCAAAGATTTCACCTTCGTCTTGAAAATCTAATTATTAAGTCCAGGTGGTGCCTTGTTCAGTCATTTTATTAATGTATAAAATCCTTTTTTGAAAATTGTGAATCGACTCAGAATCGCAAAAAATGATAAATGTGATTTAGTGTGAATCAATGCTTTTTCGCTACTTTATATTGTGCAATTTTTGGAAACATCACCGAGCTAAAATATTGTGCCAGAACAAACATGACCATCCTTGCCGCCACAAAGTGGTTTGGATCTGCTGTGTTCGAAGCAGGAATAGATGACAGCACCTCCTCTTTGCTGCCTACACTTAGTGTTGTCTTGTAAATGGAAAATGTGCACCACCTGCTACAGTAGAGCAAGCCAGCAGCCTCTAAACCAGGCCCAGACACACATCTCCTGGTCTTCTGAGTGTGTAGGCGGACAAACCCCCTTTCACTTGGTAACAGCCGGAATGTCTCCCCAGTACATGTGTGTGAACCTGAGTGCCTCCTTCAGCAGGCAGCTTCTTCATATGTACCCGTATGTCACTGTAGTCTTTTGAGAGAGAGAGGGGGGAATTTAACAGCGTCATTTTTCTGGCCTCCATCCATGAACAACAATGCAACCTGATACAGTGCAAGATCAGAGACGGAGGGGGAGACAGACATCATAACAAACACCATTATGCAACGGACACTGTGGGATTTGGTTGCATAAAAAGTCAAAGACAGAGGAGGCAATGGCACAGTTGTTGTGCTATCTGCTGTAAAGATCAGATCTGCAGAAAGAGCGTGAGCGAGTTTTCCACCCTCTTAAAAATGACACCTAGTTGTAATGCAGACAGATGGCCTGATATCAACCATCCAGGCCATTTTTTCCCCCTATGATTTCTTCCAAACGCACAACCCTACACTGGACTGCAGGGCCCTGTTGCTTGCCATCTGCTTGCCATGTTTGGCATTAGAGCATGCGTTTCCTGTTCTCTTCTTTTGGGGACACTATTGACTACAACCCTATCATGAAGACAGCTTCATCCGGCAGTTCAACATCTTAGTCACATCTGTCAGGTATACATTGTTACCTCTAGAGTTAATCAGTATTTACATTCCAAATTGCAAAGAAATTTTGCTTAATCTTTTAAGTTAAGTTTAAGTTATGTTTTGGGGAGTTTCCCCAAAACTGTGTTATTTCATGCCGAAGTGATTCTCAGTCTCTGGATAATGCAAAAAGAGCAGTTGAATCAATACTGAGCAGTTGTTAGATGTTTGTTTTGCTCATGCCTCCCTGTGAATTTCTTACAGAGCCCAGCAGAAATCCAATCTCTACCGATCATCCAGCCTGCAAAAGGAATTACAGTCAATTTGTCGAGTGGAACCAAAATCTAATCTGTTTGTTTAATGAGGCTCCTATCTACAAGGCCCACTAAACAGCCTGTTTTTAAGTCCCAGTGCCTTCATTGCTTATCACAAACAACATTTAAATAGCCCCAAAAACACATCCATCAGTCTCAGAACTGTCATGGCCTTCGTATATTATAGTCATAGCTTCGGTGTATATTACATATATTACAAGCAGATAAAATGTTGAGTATTTAGTCAAGGTGTCCTACATGATTTCACATTAGTAGAGGGCAATATGAAGATGTGAATATGTCAACTATCATAGATTTCTCTATGTCGTTTATATACCGTACAAATTATGGTTTAATATATTTGGTTGGCTGGACTACTTTGACAATCAATAAATCTGTTGATTAAATCTCGTTAATTGGATTAAAAAACAAAAGAAAAATGATATTTCCAGCATTTTATTGAAAAAACTTAACTTATTCATCTTCTTGTACAATGCTATTGAACTACAATTTAAAAAATAATTAAATAAATGGACATTGATTTAGCCATGCACTGAAAATAAAAGGGAACGATAATATATAATTGATCATGATATTGATCACGTCTCTGACTGAAATAAGAAACAATAAATAAATGGGAATAAGTGGAGTTTGTGAATTAGGAGAGTACTGGCACTTATTTTCTTCCACTTAATCCACTGGATTAATGAGAACTAACGTAATTTGATATTTGTGTGTTCATTTGAATGAAACCCATGTAGCCTGATCCCAAAACTACGTTGTAGAATTAACTTTGACCCGTTTACTGACCGTACCTTTGCTGCTTCGTTTCAACGAGTGCCAACGTCACTATAAGTCAGTTGCATTTTACAATGTAAGCCAAGAGCTTGGTGTCAAATTCTAAATCTTGCCCACATTGCGCTTCAGTTAGTTTAGTGTAACTATTATCCGCTCAGCCCGACTTGTTAGTTTCCTCCACATAGCGTTTACAAACTGAACAATATCAGCAGAATAGTTAACTGATTGGGAAACAGATTACCCAGTGCTGGAGCACAAGACACGGCCCGTTCAAACTTTACATTCAATCAGATCAACCTGATAGATCAGATTAAATCATTTCCATGTTTGAATATTAGTTAGAATTTCAACACTTTTCCGACACTTCACCACGATTTTACCTCATCCCCCTTTTAATTCAATTTCCAAGTCACTCTGCCTGGATTTCTGCCTGGATAAAGTACGATCAATTCATATTCTGCCGAGATGAGTAACAGCCTGAGAGTCTCAGCCTCCTCCATGCCGATAGAGAGACTAATTCACAGCGGCGGCAAACACTTCTTAATGGAAAATGATCACTAAATAACTAAATGCCACAGACACTCAATAATATTCTTGGTTCTTCCTACTTCCGAATGAACTCGTGCTTGATTTCCCGTAGTTGATAGAAGTTTTTCATTCAACTTAGTACACAGCACAGGATGTGCATGTAACAGTGCGGCATATGAGTCAGTCCCATCAGCAAGGACGCACTGATTATATAGAAATAGTTTGCCTCCTTTAACATGACTCATAGTGATACACAGAGAAGCACTAATAGCATAGCAACATTCTAATAGCATTTTTAGTTGTACCTGCATCCACGCAAAAAGACACACTTTCAGCCACCCAGTGGTGTTAAGAGTGTGTGCCTCGACAGTGAGAAATGCTGATGGTAGTGACCAGCCCTGCCTTACCTTGACCCTGTGCCAGACAATCAAGGGCAACAGCCTGTTACATGAGGGGCAGGGCCAACACCCGACTGCTGCCACCCACACAGGCTGTTACAGTCATCCCACTGCTGCACGGGAGACTGGACTAAACTGGACCTGGTGTCCCTGAAGCTCGAAAAAGCTAAATATTCTGCAGTGATTTAGAGACAGCAGACTAATTCTGAAAATGGCAAGATGAATTACCATTCATTCCTGTCAACAGTTAAGTTATGTGCCCCTATAGGTACAATAAGGAGCTCAATTCACTGCTACACATCCTCACTACAGTATACAGAACACGAATGAGCAGTTTATTGCTGAATTTAACTCTTAATTACTGTTGTGGAATATTTCTGTGAATAGTCGGGAGAAGAGTGTCAAAGTGTTATCAAATCAATGTCAAATGAAACAGAGTCTGGATGAACGATCAAAGTTGTAATAGTCAATTTATTTGCTTGCAAGCAAAGAGAACACAGTCTCACAGACACATCACCGTCATCTGCGAGAGGTGCTCTGAATAACACAGTCAGATGCATGTACCTTTATACTGCTTCCTTTGATTAGGTCACTGTGACCCAATCAAAGAGTTCAGTCACAAGATATACAGAGTCTGAATAAGCCTGTTTTACCATCACACATCACATATACATACAGAGGGTCATGCTCTTCAGCTGATGCTGATCAGGAAGTACCGTAATCAAGACCTCTGTGTGTCGCCGTCTTTGAAGACAGAAACAATGCACAGGAAAACAGATAACAAGATAACAGATAACAAATACAAGACACCTGGATGCAAAACTGATAGAATCATCTACTCAAATAGGTTTTGTGCCTGCACTTTTAAAGACTTACATTCTTCAATCCTAAAGCATAAGATGATGACATATTTTCCCATAACATTACATATAATTGACATCTATTTCCTGCCATTCAAACAGTGGAGAAGTTACAGGAAAAGATACTGGCTTTTTTGCGGCATACACCCAGACTCTTAACATCCTGCAGTGTGGATTAAAAGTTAGGCTGATATCAAGGTTTGGCTTTTGTACGATTGAGAACAATCGGCATCAGATCCATTCAGTTCACACTTCGAACGAGAGGGGAGATATGCATCCACCCTCCCGCCATACTGACTCAAATTGCCGGACTGGATAACGTTAACGATAGGCCGATCTGGTATCGGAAACCACTATTTTAAGAAATAGTAATTCAGTAAATTTATATTTGTGAATTATTTGTTCCATTTGTTTGTTTTTTTTAAATTAGGAAAACAATATTTAAGTCAAGCTTGATGCTGCCGTGTCCGTGTCTGTTCCACACCATAAGGCATTGAGATTATTCATTGAAAACACGTATTGGATCAGTACAGTATCGGCCAGTACCCAAAGCCCAGGTATCAGTATCAGGACTGAAAAAGTGCATCTCTAATCGGCACTTGGATATTGACCTGGGTGGGAGGAGGAGCTGAGGTGCTGTGAAGATCCTCATCTGGTGTGACAGACACAAGGTGCTGATCTTTGTGTCACAGTAGCTTGAGGCAGGTCTTAATGAAGCGGTAGCTGAGAAATAAAAGAAAGAAAAAAGATTCATCCTGGCTGTCAGAGCCAAGGCAGTGGCCCATTAGCGGTCGGCCGCAGACAGGAGAGGCCTCGCTGACAAGGTGCGACTAGGGACAGGCACTCGTCGACAGCTAGCAGTAACTATTGTTAGGTGCTAGGAAGGGTAGTGAAGAGACAGAGAACCAGGTGAAGGCAAAACAAATTGGCAATTTAAGCATGGGAACTACAGAAAAAGGTGTCATGTCATCTATATTTACAAGGTGTAATACTGGAACTTTTCCCTGGAGGCATTCGATTGTATTTAAAATAGGCCAGTCGTTAAGAGCCAAATAAATTACTGTACAGGGAATCTGCTCTAGTGTAAAAATAAGAATTACCAGTCAGAATAAGGAATCCCCTAGTTGGCTTTTTAAATTTTTAGCTTCCTCAACAGCATAGCTTACTAGTCTCGATAAGGATAACTTGTGACTATGTATTAACGCAAAGTATACACATTTTTGTGTTTGTTTGTCTGTCGGCCTGTGTGTGAATACACACGTACGTGTACAATGAAGAGTAACTCTGCTTATTAGTGGGCCTCCTGTTGGTGTTCACTGGCCCATCTATTTGAGGTTGATCCAGTCATCCCCCTAAAGACTACAACTCAAAAAGAGATACAGAAGAGAAAAACAAGCTTTGTTTGGCGCCAGCAACCACAAGGCCACAGTGTTCCAACTACAAAGCCTTCTTTACATTACTGATCAGCACATTACACACTGTACATGTGCCGATAAGTGCCACACCAAACTAGTTACACATATCTCACCATCAATGGAGCCTTATAGGACCTTTAAAGGCACTGCTACATGACAATAGTGCTGCTTTTCAGAAACAGATGACAGAATGAAACTAACACCAGAATAAGAGAAAACTAGTACCTTAACTAAATATAGTAGGACTAACTTCAAAGTAAGTGCTATTTCTACCTTTTTAATGGTGAAGTAACCCAACATGGATAACAACATGGTCCTTGAAGGAAATGCCAACCCTGTCTCCATATTGGCGTGCTACTCTGTGACAACAGCATAAGATGACAGTAAATGTCACTGTGCTCCATTAAGAAGTCCTTTGTCTATGTTGCCAAAAGTAATTTCTTTCGAGAAGGGAATTCCCTCTCCGTCGGATCCCCTGTGAGCACTGAACACAGGGATAAGGCATTCTTATTAGCAGATAGTCAGGAACGCCAACGGGGCGGACAGGCTTAAATCACAGACAGCATGGTGGTCTCAGCTCTTACTAAGACAAACAAACTAAGACAGACTTAAACACACATGTGCGCACACACACACACACACACACACACACACACACACACACACACACACACACACACACACACACACACACACACACACACACAGATAAACAGCCTCAGGGGTGGAAATGTCCTTAGTCCAAAGCATGCATCATCAATTTTTCCTGATATGCATTGAAAACAAAGGCAATTCAAAATCCCATTTACCCTCAAGTTAGTCAATGAAAACAAATGGGTTACTGAAGTCCTTAAACTAGTTTGTGTAACATGTACATGAACTCCCAGGGGTAGAAACATGACCAGATGAAATGAGATGACAAACACTGAGTGCTCTGATGGCTGAGTGCCTGCTGTAGGGAGGAGCATGCATGTGAGCATTTGTGTTTAACTGCAGAGTGTGAGCGGTCGTCCTCTACGTGCTTCCTCAAAGATTCAGCCCTCCGCTGCACTCGCACCTCCCTGCGAGTGTGCGTTCCCACGCCTTTGTCGATGCTCTTCGACATGACTAACGTAAACAGATGTTGCGCTGTGACAGGAAGTGGCCGACTTCTGAGGGGCTGATGGAAAAGGAGCTGTTCTTGTCCGTGACAGAGGACAGCGAAGGGGTCACAGTACAGCAGGAAACAGCAAAGAATCCGTCCCAGGCGAGCATGTGTGTAGGTTCATGTTGGGGATTGAAAAGGCTGCATTTACAATCTCTAACCCCGTGGTCAGGGTTAAACAGCTGACTGCACCTCGTTCCACTTCATGGCTCTAACCTCACTGAGCCGCAATACCACCAGGACTGTGAATCAATGGCAGAACACAGAGATTATATCTAACCAAAACAGGGAGAAGGACAAGTGAATAAATAAAAGAGAGCGAGAGAGCGAAAGAGAGAGAAAGAGAGAGAAAGAGAGAGAAAGAGAGAGCGAGAGCGCGATAGAGAGAGATTATACAACTTTGGCACCTAATGAGTAATAGCTGTAGAACTAAGATAATAAATAACCCTTGAATGATAGAAACAAAGAATATTGCAGCAAAGCATGACTAACAGCAGCACCGGCCTCTATGTCTGTTGCACTTCTGATCACAGCTGGGCGTCATATTAAGTGCTCCACTCTACTTGTTACCACACCTAAACGTGATGTAGTTTGGTACTTTAGTGCTGTACATCACTGGTACTCAAGGTGTGGAAAAGGCATGCTGTAGCCATTAGCTGGCAGGGCAAGACCAACTAAAGGTAATCTTTAAAATTACTTAAAGAATGTGTTCTTATTCCCTGGTGAGTATTTCCCAGATTGATTTTTCACAAACTCAGTCAGCCTCAATTATCTAATCCACTATATGCCACTAAAGCCTCGGACATACTTTCATGCACACAGTTTCAATCATGCTACAATTTAGGGACGGCGTCGGTTGAGGGTTGTAATCTATTGTGTAACCAAATTAACTTAAAAAAAAACCTTGTACAATATACTGTGCTAAATTACATGCACAGATGAAGCCAATTCCTTTTGCTGTGGTGCTCTATGCTTTGGGAAGTGGATGTAAATGATATGGAATAAAAACAGCAGCTTCCAGGGACACCTTTAAGACACCTTATTTGTCTTTCTCCATTTCTGTATGACCCCCCAGATCCATGTGAGTTTGGACCACAAGTTCCTGAGGGTTTTGCGAAAAGGACAATTTATATCGAGCAGCAGTCCACTACGTTTGAAACCAGCCATTCCATTAGCGCTGAGCTAGCTCTGTTCTGGAGCAAATCACAGTGGCACCAAATGGAAGTGTAGGGCGCCTGCTGCAGGGAGGAGATAAAAGTCTGCGTGCTGGGTCCTCTGGGCCGGCAGGCTGCCATCCTACTGTTGAGAGATTGCCTGCTGATGTTTGGCATGCAGATGAGATGGCCCTCTTGACAGAAACACCACATACACAGTGCTGAAGATGGCGTGCACAAGCAGTAAGTGTAGGATATGCAAAAAATGCACACATTTAAGGATCAACAGGCGCATCAATGGACGTCTACAGGCACTCGGAGTGAAAGGGGAGGAAAAACTGTAGTGTATAACAGACAGAGGAGTCTGGGGACAGACAGAAAAAGCTGGATGAAATATTAATGAGAATGAAATATTCACGTCATTCTTCTATTGAACTCTTACGTTTTGGGAATGCAGTGTTTTTGCAGCAGCATGTAAACCCCTCTTTAAACTAGGATTCCTGAAGAGATGTGGGAAGGCTGTCATGTGGTCGGTCCTGTCTTTTCATATCAATGTGCACTTTCCACTTTCTTCAGGATGCTTCTTATGAAACGCCTTTAGTTGCAGGCTTTTGCATTGATGTGCTGTGTAATTATAGTCTTGACAGCCAGAGGCGTACAGATGGATCCCGTGTAGGAGGCAGGTGATGTTGGCTGCAGACATCGAGGTACACAAACATGCAATCCAAGGGACACATAGGCACCCAACCTTATTGACAAATAGATTTGTACAAAAGACTTGCTCACGAACTAACAACAACCACGGATAAGGCTTTTTCATTTTACTCCATCCACACATACAACTTCTGTTGACACGTGCAAAGCTCCATCACATGTATTCCAGTGAGAATTAATGACCGCTTAACAAAAGTATTTGCTCTTCTTCATCCTCAAATTAGTGGCGGTCTCCTGTGTCAAGTGGAAGGGAAACACGTATCTCTGTATGATCAAGAGCATCCAATGCCCTCAATAATACCAGATTGTAATTGAAGTTTTCCCCACAACCTCCAATTCGTTCTACATTGGCACTGTATCAGGGACGTAAACTTCAAAGCCTACCATGCCGCTTACAACATGTATGACCTAAGGGCAACATCATATTTAGATAATGTGGAGACATAAAATTGTCAACATTTAGCCAGGAGGTATAAGGCTGCGATTATTATTGTCATTATCAATTTTTGTGTGAATTACTTCAATGATGAATTGATTCTTAAAACTGTCAATTCATTTTCTGTCAATCAAAAACTTAATTGAGAAATAGTTTACTTACTACCAAGGTAATACAACATCACAAGCCCTTCTAAAGCTTTAAACACTGTTCCAATGCAGCAAGCCAACTTCAAATGCCTTGAAAACAAGCTGAAGCATCTGCCTGGCAAAGTGCAATTATTGAACTGTCACCACCAGAATAACTACACCTGATGTATTTTCTGTGGGCTTTAATCGTTAAGTTATCACTTAGCCATGCCAACGCGACAGATGCCCCCCTCTTCTTAACTGGACGCTGTCAGGTACCAGGATGCCCGTCAATAATTGCACCTGACAAATGAGCCTCGACAAAGAAATAGAGGGTGGTCAAGCTCTTACTGATCTGTCTTACTTAATCTTACTTAATTGAAATTATCAATCAGAGAGCCACCATACTCTTCTTTTCTGACTTTTATTCCTTCCTGCATAATCCATTCCTCCCAGTCACAGCTTCAAGAATTGATCTTCTCTCTGTCACTTTTGCTGTCTCTCATGCTCACTTGCACACGCATATTAAGAGCTATGTATGTCTGCAAAATCAATACAAACAATATCTCCCCATCCTCATCATTCCCCCTATGCAAAAACACATTGTCCACGACATAGTGACACAGCTAAATAATAAATTATTCCTGTATTCCTGTATTTTCTGCTGTTTTTCCTTCAACAGTCTGCCTATCTGACTCTGCAGCAGGTTGTGTGTTTAGCGCAGTGCCATCTAAAGTCCCTACGCTAAAGCGTAGTACTGTAGAAGCTTTTTTTCCAAATCACTACAGCCCCACAAGGGATGCCACAGTCACTGTCAGGGAAGAGAGGTTAGAGTGAGAACAAAAGGAAATACCTCCCCTCGCTGGAGAGGAAAGGGTTAAGCCTATTACAGAACAGCAATCATGACTGGGGGAGCACTGCAAACCTCCGCAGTAAGAGAGAGAGAGAGAGAGAGCGGGAACGAGGGAGAGAGGGAAAGAGAGGAGTGCAAAGCGAGAGATAGAGAGATACCAGGAGTGTGATGGTTTGCACTTCTATCCAGACAGTTAGGCACGGAGGGAGCGCAACAGAGAGTTGGTGAGATGAGTGTTCACAAACCTGTCCCTATGGATGGTTAAGAATTAAAGGGAGGAGAAGAATCCCACCAACATCCCTGTCAGGACTAATCTCTGTGGACTTTGGAGGGACAGAACATCTTTCAGTTGTGTGACCCTTGCATGTTCATCAATGTTCAATCTCTATTCGTGGATTACTGCTTGAAGGAGCAGGAGATCAACCAGCAGTTTCAATCGGTCGACCTAGATTGCTGCAGGGCTGCAAGGAGAGGGGACAGCGTGGTGTGCGGACCAGCTCCGAAGCATCTGTGTTTACCCTGCATGGTGAGCTCTGCCGTGTTTTGACGGGGCACTCTTATTTATTGGTTTGATTTTCTGCCATAAGTGGCGTAGAAGGTGTGTGATGACAAAAACAAAACTCATTGCCAAACAGCTCTGTCACCACAACAAATGCATTGGATTAGAAACTATCAATATTATTTCCTGAATAACTTCAGGTATAATGTATTGTTGACTCATTGAGTAACACTGGTTATGGTTCAAGTGAAACCTATTAGTAACTGATTAAAAAAGCTTGTCTTGCAATTCCAAGTAGCTGTTAATGTAAACACCACACTCTAAAAGGCTCTTGATCATTTGTTTATGCACTACGATATCTGTTTGTGTCGTATTCCTACACATGTAAATATTCCAAACTGTCTCGGCTGAATATAGGAGAAACCTGATAATGCAATTGTTCACTTTAAGATCTTCATGACGTACATGATCCTCTCTTTAATCTAGTCCTGAAGCATGGTACTCAGTGACCATTTCTGCTGACATTGTGGCATAGTAAAGCATGGCATCCCTCACTGAGACAACCTTGAAAAATGACCGACAAGTTCCTCTGAAGAGATTACATGGATAATATATAGTGACACACGAGAGGCCATCCATGTCTTCAAGACAAGTTCCCACTAAAGCTCGAAGCAAGTCTGGCCTATAATGAAAATGGTATGACCCTTTTAGCACCCCTGTTGCTGTACAAGTGACATACACGAATTACCACGAAGCACGTTACTGTAATATTTGACACAAAAACAACAAGAATAGCAACATATTACTACAGTTAATCCGAAAAACGGGAAAGTGGGATTATCTAATACCAGTTGTTTTATTGCAAGCCCTTGATTAGTGCTACTGTTATGTTAATGAAATAGCAGAGATGTAAAGTGAATCAGGCGATACGCAGGAACATGATAAGACATCAGAGGCTTGTTGCTATGCTAATGAGAGTTTCCTTGTCGCCTCGCTGCTGAGGATATCTTTATTTTCAATAACGCATCCCTCACACATCCCTGTGCTACTCCTCCTACTCTCTCTCTCTCATCATTATCCTATCCTTTCTGTCTCTTCAGGTCGCTGTGAGAGAAAGATGTGGAAGTGACGGACAGGCAGATGATGCATGCAGCTCCCTCTACCTGAAGTCCATTTCTTAGACCGGGATCTTTTTGCAAATCCACAAGATTCATGAACTCGCTCCCACTACCTCATGAGGATGACCTTCTCCTGAATTCCTGAATCAACCCCCCCCCCCCCCCCCCCACTACCACAACATACAAAAAAAAGTGATGATCACAAATATCTCAGTGATCACACATGCCATGGTGAATGGACACACGTGCTCTCAAATAATCTCCTCCACTCACGGCAGTTCTGGTGATTGAGGGTTCAGCATGTCGAGGACCTGTGCTCGATTTACATGTCAATGGCAGCTGGAGCCAGTCGTACAGAGACTGATGAGAAAGGTGGAGAATAAAGGTCTGTTCCATTAGTGGTCCCAGGGGGGACATGGGCCTGGATGCTGCCCGGACACACTGACCTCTCCTGGACAGATTCTGGACAATACTATGGTGTACACCGGGGGACTCTACATGGCCGACTGACAAACTCTGCCTCTTGGAGTACAAGCTGATGGATGTAACTGTTTTTTTGTATTTACAGATCTGACTACTATCTTCTCATTGTAGACAAAAAGGCAAGGCTTTGAATCATCGCACAATGAGCAGCACATTCCAGCCCTGCGCAGGGGAAAGAGACTGTGTGTCTATGTTTTCTTGGTTGGCTGCGTCTCTCCTGCCTGGGAATATCATGAGATTATAAACAGGAGGTGGCTCCAACATCTTATCCCTGTTCCACTCATCCATCAGAGCTCCCACCATCACCAAAGAAAACGGACCAGACATCTGAAAAAAAGTTTGTCGAGGACATTAGCCGATATACTCTAAAACCCACTGGGTGCAGGTGGCTGATTCCTTAGCTTTCTTATCACTGAGGTCAGGAAGAAAAGACTGGCTGCCCACAGACAGTCTTTGGCGAGACGGACAGGTGTTGTTTGGGCTGTCAGCTTCTCTGGGAGGGACGAGCAGTGAAAGGAAAGGCCTCACCGGGGGGCTCTGCTGGAGCGGAAACTCTTTTCCAAGGGCTATGTTTGGATGTGATGCTCGTCTCTGTGGATGCAACATGGACTTTATGGCCTGATTACACAGCCCTGGTATTCAGATAGTGCTGGCGGGAAGGGTAAATATGTTTAAAAAAAAACATTTGTTTCTCTCCCTGTCAGCTTTTATTTGTATCATTATTGTAGAGTGCATGTGTAATAGATTTCTCTCCTCTAACCCATTATTGATTACAGCTTCAAATAAGTTTCTTGTTTTGGTGCACTACTTGATCCTCCAATTATTGAAGTTCTGTCTGAACAAACATCTTGTGTTCTGAAGTTGGATGAGTGCTGTAGACAAACTTAACATCATCTTCTGGCAGAATATTCTTGTCAGTTATGAACCACCTCCTTCAATTTGGCAATGACTGAAATGCTGCCAGAAACGACGTTAAACTATGTTGTTTCCTAACTCCCCCCTATATCATATTAATCACAGCCAATTGGGGCTACAATAAGCTTTCTTCATCATGGCCTTCATGACCTCTGGTTTATATTCAGTATGTATACGGTAAATGCTAAAAAACTACGTCAGCTTGAATGTGCTGTTCAGCTGAGGCTCAGAAGAACACTCAGCCACTACAAAGCCTCAACATACTAAACCATTAAGGCTATGAGGGTATTAGAATTTAATTTCTTCCAAAGTGTTTCTGTTATGTGCCTCCGCTGTGGATGCAACGGTCTGATCAATGATGGTGATAGCAAAGGCAGAAGCTGATTGAGGCAAGATAGTTACTAGTTAGTCATGCCATGTACGGAGTGAGACAATCTAATCTGCAGGGCATGATAGGAAAAACAGTTCCAGCACTGTGTCTGAGAGTCTGATCTCAGCATTTCTTATTCAAAACTCAATACGCTTCCTATCAGCAGCATTACGTCTGACAAGATTTCGCAGATGTGTGTTAATTACCACTTTCTAGGGATGCACATGAACATGGACCTCTTCCTTTTCCTCTTCATGAATTCTCTTTTTCTCTTCTCTCTACACGCAGGATAATGCATATCCTTCCCTGCCCTGAACAAGAAGCCACCATGAGCAACGTCACGGTCACCGACAACACTGAGCCCATCAGCCGCACCGTGAGTCCGGCAAGCCCTAGCCCGTATCCCTATCCTGTCAGTTTCCAGGTCTCCCTGACTGGCTTCCTCATGCTGGAAATCCTCCTGGGCATGAGCTCTAACCTCACAGTCCTTGCCCTTTACTGCATGAAGTCGAACCTCATTAGCTCCGTCAGTAACATCGTCACGATGAACCTCCATGTGTTGGATGTGCTAATTTGTGTGTGCTGCATCCCCCTCACAATCGTGGTGGTGTTGCTCTCCCTGGAGGGAGACACTGCACTCGTCTGCTGCTTCCATGAAGCCTGCGTCTCCTTTGCTAGCGTTGCCACTGCTGCTAACGTGCTTGCCATCACCCTCGATCGCTACGACATCTCAGTCAAACCAGCCAACCGGGTGCTGACCATGGGCCGCGCCCTGACCCTGCTGTCTGGCATTTGGGTGCTCTCCTTTGTTAGTTTCCTCGTACCCTTTATTGAGGTGGGCTTCTTCGCCCATGGCCAGGCTGATCTGAACCAGACAGTGGTGGAGAATATGGTCCACACGAACCAGTACTACACAGAACTCGGCCTCTACTACCACCTGCTTGCTCAGATTCCTATTTTCTTCTTTACTACCGTTGTCATGCTCATCACCTACTCAAAGATCCTGCAGGCACTCAACATTCGCATTGGCACACGTTTCCACGCTTCACAGAAGAAGAAGGCTCGCAGGAAAAAAAGTCCATCCATGACAGCCATGACAACACAGCATGAGGCCACAGATGCATCCCAGAGCAGTGGCAGCCGCAACCCCACACTGGGTATGCGTACCTCCGTCTCGGTCATCATCGCCTTGCGCAGGGCTGTTAAGCGCCACAGAGAAAGGCGAGAGCGCCAAAAGAGGGTTTTCAGAATGTCCCTCCTGATCGTGTCTACCTTCATGCTGTGCTGGACGCCCATCACAGTGCTCAACACAGTCATCCTGAGTGTGGGCCCCAGTGACCTAATGGTCAAGTTGAGACTGGGCTTCCTGGTGATGGCTTATGGGACGACTATCTTTCACCCTCTACTCTATGCCTTCACTCGGCAGAAGTTCCAGAAAGTCTTGAAAAGCAAGATGAAGAAGCGAGTGGTGTCGATCATTGAGGCGGATCCTACCCCTAACAATGCCATTATTCACAACTCCTGGATTGACCCAAAGAGGAACAAAAAGGTGACATTTGAGGACAAAGACGCCCGACAGAAGTGTCTGTCGTCTGAGGACGTGGGGTGAAGGATCTCATTGTCTTTACGGTATACCGTCAATACGAGCAGCTACAACTGACATCAGGTCATGATGAAAAAGGGAACATGTTAATCCAAAGCAGTAATGTAAATATGTGCAATAGAATGTACAAAAACAAGAGGTGGATAATTTATTACTATTTATTGAGAACAAGTGTAGGTTTCATAGATAGACTATATACTGTACTGTAGATATTGCATGGCTTTTTGTAATGGTAGCAACATACAGAGCATTGTGTACATACATAATACATGTACAGTATAGGGTAAACAAGGTATTTAAATAGAGAGAAAGAAGTAGGAAGTACTATGTTTATGTATATTTATAATAAATATCGTGTTCACCTACCCAACGCAGGCAAAAGCTTCCTATTCTACCCTCCCCCAAGTTAAGTGTTTGCAATTCCTGTAACAAGTGTGAGATTACAACCATTCATCATCATGCCACTCGCTCTGAACACCAGACCTGCAATTCCCAGTGACCACTGACCTTATTGCCTGGGAGCCCTCTGAGGGAAGGCAGACAGGTCAAACATGGAAAGAGACAGGCATGTAATCTATGTTATGTTGCTATAACCGTAACGCTATGGGGTACTGTTCACAATCACTGCTTTTAGAGTTAAAGAAGAACACTCGCATTCCATAGACACAACAGAAGACCATGGCTCTCTTCACCTCTTTGACAAAAAACAGATATAATCAAAGCATAGTCTGTTTTACTTTACCAGTCGCGTCTGTGAGCCAAATGGAAAATATACAGTTGCCTTATTTTGGTTTGATGAATTGAGCATGACTTTACGCTGGGACAGGGAGAGCACATACTAAACACAGTGCACAAAATAATGACAAATATTGTTTTAAACCTGAGTGAATCCTCAGAGGTTATGTTTTCATGAAGAGGTTATTGAATCAAACTAGAGGAAAATGTTGAAAACTGTTGTATTATCAAAGTGTCTGTTTTTAATAACACAAGCCGAACAACAATGCTCTCCAAATAAGCAAATCCATAACTGCAATAAAGAACTACTGCAAAAATGTTGACGCCTTATAAAATATTCTGTTTACAATCCACAATAACAGATAATGAAGTTCTTCTTCCCTGCCTTTGTGTGTCTACCAGGAGTGCATGTCCTCCTTTGTTTATCAAGGAATACGACAGTGAAACTGTATTTCCCAGGTGGCTGTTGCTGGTAGATTATAAGTCAGCCAGCCTGATATCTTCGGCTCAACTTGTCCGAAATAAGAAGGAATAATATATTCAGAAAAATGCAGAAAAATGTCAGTGGTAACAAGAAAAAAAAGCTGTCAGCTTATTACATTCAGGCTGCGCTCTAATACCGAATCTAGATGAAAAGTTACAAACGCATTAGCATATAAAGCCATGCTCAGCTAGCCTGCCAGTTCACTTCATTACAATCCCTGTGTCAAAGATTCTCTCGAACATGTGGATATATACTGTCCAGTGCAGTCACACGCACGCATAGAGGTGCACGCACACAAATGCATATGCACACTGTATGCCACAGTTTATCTCAGGGATGCGCTTATGACCCCTTTGCTGTCTCAGGGACAGTGAAATAAAATTGAAGAGCTCTTTAGATACGAAGAGCACAGGGCTATTGGCTACCAGAGCGATTACACAACCTTGATCAGATGCTTCTCTGGCTGCCAGACCAGTGTGTGGTTTGTAGCACAACAGAGGCTGATATGGGAATATTGAGGCAGGCAAGGTTCTTTATGACCCTTCAGTAAATAGGCAGTGTGGATGTCACGGTACCTTGAGGGCATGCCTGTGATTGAGAGAGGAGACGGGATGAGAGCCAGAAACAGAAAATGACCTATGAGATGCAACATTGAGCCGGACGATAGATTTAACAAACGCATGTAAACAGTATGAGTCCAACTTTTAGTAACGTCATAGGCGGTGCATCAACATACAAATGTAAAGACTTATTCCCATTGCCAACATAACAATGATTCACTACTAACAGCTGTGTTCCACTACTGAATATATCATTTAGCCCTCTGCTCAAATGGTACGAATCCACACTTAAATCAGTGCGACTGAAAAAAATCACTTGTATTGATTACCTTTTTGAAATGACCTCTCAAAGACCAATACAATTTACACTATCTAGGTCACGATTTGTTTTTTTATCCTGGGGTGCAGCCGGCACTGGCTAGGCAAAAAAAAAAAAAAAGGCTTTTCAAGCACACCCAACATAGCACGATGTTCTGACTGAACTGCCACGTTGTTAATACGGCATTATTCAGTCGGACATTCGCTTCTTGTTTCTCATCTTTTTCTGTTGGGGGGGGGGTTTGCTCTCACTAAACACTGAGCTTGATGTATCCGTTCTCTTGATGTCATTTTCAGCCAAATCTGAAGCCGTGCGAGTAATAGGAGCAGTTAGCTTCAACATTATCATGTTCATTGATGTGAGATGATGCTTTTGTAACATTTAAAGTAACATCAACTATTTGCTATTTTACAGCTCCTTTAACTTGATCCTCATTAAGGCCATCAAGAGAGAAAGTACTGAATCTTTTGTAGCACTCAACTTTTCCTGCACTCTCTTGGGGAGAATGGCACCAACTCCTTTCTTTTAAAGAAATGCCTTCAAGGCATGGCGGTGTAAACTGTTTTTATTCACAGGCTGGATGGCTCCACCTTTTTTATTGACGCTTGTTGCTATATTTGTTTGGATTCTGGCTCTGGCACAGGTAGATGACGTTCCTAACCTTGGTCCAACCTATGAAAGGCACCAACAGGCTCAGTAGTTTCTGGGGAGAAATCCGTTCATGAGAGCAACAACAACTCTAAACCTCTTACGCCACAAATAACACTGATTCAATATCAGAGTGGATGCACTTTACTGAAAATAGCCCTCAATGTGCTCCAGTGCGCTTTTGAAATATTCAGCTTAAACACCGGATCGTTATCCAGAGCTTTGAGTTGTATTGTAAAATGTTGTTTAGGACATTAAGGTGACCTTAATATTTGTCTCAATCTCATTATCATGAGCACATTTCATTTCTAAGCTGCATTAAGGAATTATTGATATTGACCATCCAAGGCAAAGAAAATGCAACAAAGCGTTGACATACCTTTGCTTATTGAGCTAATGGCTTATTAAGGACTTTAATGTTGTAAAATATAGGTTAGTGAAGCTTAAAATCAACGTGACGTACATAAACATGCCCTGTTAAGCATGTGTCTAATAACTGAAACAAAAGTTGTACAATTTACACCATCGTCTTATCTCATGTGTCTCCTGTTAATATGTATATCATTCCAAATAAAAGAAAATTGTGAGGGGCAAGCATTTACAGTCTTTTATGTTCATACTCTGAACTGAGCAGAAGATACCATCATCTGCCCTTATTGTTATGATTGCTATTATATTGACTGTGTGTAGTTTCATGGTTCATTTTGGCCCACATGGGACCACTTTAATGTCGACATTTACAAACGGTCCCCATCTCTCGAGCGCTGCTGGTTAGCATATCGGACAGGTTAGCAGGCTGCCACTAGACCTCTGACCTGCAGAGAAAGAAATAGGTCAATATACTACCATACTCAATAACAAAGCTTCACATGACGCTTTACTGGGAGCCTTAATAGAATCCCATGACCCTGATATGTCCTTCTCCTTCTCCCCTATACTCCACAATAAGGCTGGTGTTTACTGCTGTCCCCATCACATACATTATGCCAGCCCAGATTCAGATGCCATCTCTTTTAGGGCTCCTCTCTATCCAGCCGCAGACACAGAATAAAAGCCCGGGAAATCATATTACTCTGTCCGTATGGAGCCTCTATTGCATTGGGTCAGCAAACACTCAACTGTAATTCTGCTGTCGTAGAGAAGAAGAAAGTGAATCGAGCACACCAGCCAGCGCAGCTTGACAAATTGTTGCTCGTGGTCATTTTCCAAATGTTGCTCTCACCAAGCCACATGTACTGTAGCGATGGAAGGACACTTTACAGAGCCGGAGGATATATGACTCCGATCTAGAACATTTACGCTCTGTACAAGAAAATCGATGGCTCAGATAGAAACCAGGAATCAGAGGCAGACAGCGGGGTATAACCTCTACCTCCTGTGACCTTAATGACATCATTGTGTGGTATTGGAGGAAAAATAACACACTGGTCTGAATCAATGCTGTGTAAATTACTCTTGTCTGTCAGTATCAGTCCAGCGCAGATGTTTCATGATAAATTAAGTGTTCTTCTTTCATATGCAGTCTACATCAGAGAACAACTTTATCCTACGGGGCAAACACGACAATGCTACTTACATGCATGCCAAAGTGGGCGATATAGAATATTGTTGTGTTGTAATAGAAAAACGTTGTGGTAATAGAGACTGTTTAGTGTGTAAGAATTTTACATTTGCTGAAATGTGCCATTATATTGTGAAATCCTCCTTTAGGAAATGTGAGTCAGACAAAGGCAACGACGAGCATAGTCTTATCTCACTGAACCAAAAAATGTGAAGGACAAAACAAAGTCAGAAGTGCCGACATGGCTGGATGCCCAGTCCCCGTGTGCGTGTGTGATTGTCCGTGTGTGCATCTGTTCAGCAACGTGTGCAAACTCCAGCAAGTGCAGCTATGTCCAAACTGTGCATGCAGCTATGTGTCATTCCAAATGTTTTATCAGGCAGTGACAGAGTGTCAACCATCGGTGTGAGAGGTGATACATCAGAGAGGAGATTGCTGCCCTCCAGCTCTCTCTCCACATGAAAAGATATGAATGGGACCACCACAACAGAGCTCACTACCACAGCCTGGCAGCTTGAGACACTACAAGGTTACAACATTTGTATTATTAAAGCCAAACGAGACCAATACATTTTCAATATATTCCACTCTCCTTCAAACACCCTCATGTCACAATAGAATTGCAAAGTGGTAGAAGCTATTTTGAGTGTCCGGGGCTACTGAAGTAAAGGTCCTATTCATTTTCATAGACAGTGTTGGGCTTGAATGGACTTAAAACTCACTATGGTTGAATCATCAGTACAAACAGGTGAGCACAAGCCGGCTCTTTAACATGAACAAGTCACAAGCCTGAATATATGAAAACTTAAGGAGAGAAGTTAACGACTACCAACTAGAGCTGTGTATTCAATGTATTGCGATACATTACAATACGGTAAGCAAGGCGATATATTCCAATTTGTTAAGTCAAATTTTTGGAAAACTGTTTTCGTATAAAGAACAAACCGCGATATAAGGATGCACCAATACCGATATCGGTTAGCCGTTATACACTCAAAAGGCTGGATCGAGTATCAGTGACAATGGGGCCGATCTGTACAATTTTATGTTTATGTACAAAATGTACATGACTAACTGGATTTGTATTCCTGTTTGAGTTTTGACCAAATGGTTGTTAGATTAAAAATATGTACACTTGAACTGTAATTCCTGCTAATTTTGAAGATTTTCTATCAAGTTGCTGCTGTCCGATTAATTATTTTGAAAACAAATAAAAATGTAATAAATGTATATCCATTTATTCACTGATTACATTTTGTTCTACAAATGTATGAAAGCAAGTACGAGTAAAATAACGATCCCAGTCCTTCCACACAGGGAGGCATATTAGTTACGCCTCCCTTTGCCACAAATATTTGCAAGTAGACTTTGATTTCAAAATCGATCGAGGATCACAAAACATAATATCGTGATACTCAAGTGTATCTATATTTTCTTACACTCCGACTGAAATAATTAACACCGATCGCTAGAATATAAACCTATGAGACTCCTGTGTTTCTGTATTGAGGAACCCTGAGGTTGTCATTAAAATATATTTTAAATATCTAATTAAAAAGGGGGTAGAGACACGGGTACTTCATGGTAGCTTGTTGATTGGCATCAACAAAATACGGCTTCAATATTATGTTTATTGACAAAGTTTTAGGCATGCAGTGTACAGTAGACAGCTGATACTGCAGCTCTAACAAGATATGAAGTTATTCATCCTCTGTCCAAATTTTCAGTCTGCCTGCCTAAAATACCAGATTTCACCATGTTGCACAAGAAAACTGTTCTTGTTATTAAACTAAACACGAGTGTGCTGCTTCACCTTAAACCAGGTTTTACGGCACCAATTTCTGGGGAAAACTATTCGTCGTCCGACCAAATCCCTGGATGATTGTACACTCTGTGCTGAAAGATTTTAACCTCTTTGAAACTGAAGATGTCCTACCCATCATGTAATATGATTCCCACAGTTGACAGCACAACAACTCCTCCTCAGCTCCTCGTTGCTCTCTGTGAAACTCTCTTCTCTGTATGTGCATCTAGAAATAGTGTTGCTTGGAAACAGTTGATACAGAGAGAGCATAATTTACTGTGAATTAATCATGTGGCCTTATTTCATTATAAAACAAACAGTCAAGATATTATAATCCAAAGAAGAGGCATTGTTTAAACTACAAAGGTAACTGACAGCGGGTTGCTTCTGAGTCTCAAAATCACTCACATCCTGCACATCTAATGTGATTTTAATGATACAACAGGAAGAAATTGCAACATTTGCCTTTACATGTTCATGCTCTGTTCAAGTATATAGCTGTAGCTTGATGAAGCTCACTGGAGGTTTGCAAGAAGGGTTCAAAGAGATTGTTCATTGTTTTACGACTGACTGGACACATTAAGTTTGAAAAAAAAGAGAAAAGAATGATGTAAAGTGTTAAATTCTTAACATGATCCATTTTCAGTTCAAAGGGATATAACAACCAGATGAAAGGGTCTTATTGCTCTTTTAAACAAGTCCAAGTCAACGTTTCAAGTCTCCATAGTGGTTTAGAGTGACAGTATATTATCATTCCCCTTTTCTACTCTAAAATATTGATAATCCAGAAGCCTATCAGATGGAGTTCAAACTATAGAATAGATATTTCTAGAAATTCACTACCTATTAAATATATCCCAGTCATAATGACTTTACAGCTCTGCTGCATAATGAAATTAGAGTTAGCAAGATAAATGCAGAAACTTCATCAAGATAATGCAATTACAGCGTATGATCAAGTCCAATAGGCTGACGTTAGAGGCACAGCATCAACTATTGTAGTGTATGGTAATGACAGTTAAGATCTAAATAATATGTGCATGTTTGTAGCTCGTTTTACATGAAAGTTGGGCTATAAGTAACACGAATAAAACATGTGACTCTGCGTTTTCATGAACACACAATTAACAACAAACAAACACTGAAACACTGGAGGAAGTAAACGAGCAACCAACCAAAGTTACAGTTAGCCAAACAGCTAACTTTAGCTAAAACACTGACCTGTTTGAATGTGTCCTCACTGTTGATGGGCTTTAACTCGAGTGTTTTAATTTCACAATCTGTATGCGATTCGTTCTTTCACAGCGGAATGTACCACGTGCTTTCTGTTTTGTCCAGTGTTTTTATACTTCCTGAGTCCAAGGCTCTCCTCAGCTCAGGATGCAGCTCCAGAGAAAGCCCAGCAGATATCGGTGGTTGGTCTGGATCCATCTTCACACACCTGTGGCTGGCTGGTCAATTGGTAAATTCCAGCAGCATGCACGTTTAGACATGCGCCACCAACAGCCAAGGGCAGGAATTACAGTACTAGTTTTAGGCTTGCACATTGTTCATGTCATTCAACTCTAGTGGGGCCTTGTATATGTGCTGCAGGCGAAGAGAAAACCACTGACTCCTTCGAAAAGGTCCAATTGTAGGCTAGCCGCTTTACCTTGTCCAGTAAGCTTTATGTTGCACATTAATAAGGTGGTAACAATATGGCCAAGCAATACCACCTTGTCTGTTTGTGCCCCACTCCAGATGTTTGGCCTCTGGATCTTCTTCCTCCTGGAGGCTCGTCCTCACCTTTTGTCTTTCGCCATGTGTGTGAATGATGTCCTTGTCTCTCTGTGTGTGGTTTCATTGTCTCGTCTCTCGATGCGAATGGTGTGCTTGTATTTTGCCTCTCTTGCAGTATGTGTGTCCTCTTTCCAGGTCTCACCCACAAGTACCAACATGCTAGAAAATCTACAAACGTTGCAGTTGCAGAAGCAATATCTCTTGGTAAGGTCATGGACTAGATGTCCCAGGACAAGAAATAAAGAAAAGTGCACTTTGAAGGAACTCATGTGAGTACAGTTTGCATGTAAGTGACCAAAACAAGTTCTCTTTGTGTCACCTGGGGGTGTTTGCTCATTTTGGGCCCCAAAGGAAGTCCACTCTTGGCACCATTAGTGACAAATATGGAGCTCATGATAATACCCTACCCATGTAGACCTAACTCTACAATGTTGACTGAGTTGCTCACAAATGAGGACAACATAGTGGCTGAGATAGGCCAGAATAGTATCAAATTGCATGAGGTATAGGATGCCATGCCATTATAGTCGCAAAAGAGCCCGAGCCTGAAGGCAAAGCTCTCAATTTACAAGTTGATTTATGTTCCAACCTTCAGTCACAAGTTTGTGTAGTGACTGGGATGATAAGATCCAAGGATACAAGCCACTGAAATGAGAAATCCTTGGCAGGGTAGTGTGCTACTCCTCTGGGACAAGGTGAGGGATTGTGATATACATGAGAAACATTGGTCGCCTCTCTGTGGAGGCATTCTGGGCACAAGCAGCACAGTGTAGACCCCATGTTACCCACAACATACTCAATAGGGCCTATATTTCCTCAGTTGGCAGAATGCCCTTGGTTCACAAAGCAGCCAGGAGTTTGTGCATACTTCCCTGCATCAAAAGAAAAAAACCAAACAATATGAAAACAACCGTATATGTAATATTTAAGAGATCATTTATGAAGTCCATATGCATTGACTACTGTACCTGTCAAATGTAGACAGGCAATAACTAAAACGAATGGAGCTCACAGGTTACAACACTCCAGCGAGCACACGATCACCATAGCCTGACCATCTGCTTGTTGCAGGCATTTTGCTGCAATGACTCTTCAGTCTCCTGAGCTGCGACCTCAGAGATGGTGAGGAGAGGGGAGCAATCAAAGCGCATTCAGTTTCTGCTACAGTCATTTGGCCACTCTCAAAAAGCCATCACAGGGTGCAGCTGTAAACATTTTGCTCCTCAGCACTCCTGAGACATGCAGTCAAAGAGGATAGCAGCCATCAGTCTCTTTCACAGAGGAAGCCCGTGTGAATACACTCTGCAAGCTGAATACAGCGCAGAGGGGGAAAACACACAGAACAGTCATCGGAGCTGAATTCGGTGGAAAAAAAAAAAACGAAATGGAAGAAGAGTGTACTGAAGGCTGCACTCCAGAATTCCCTCAGTCTCTGTTATTGATGCGCAACATCCATGCAATTCATCTGTTCATGTGCAAGATGAGCAAGCCAATAGAGGTTTGTGTTCATTTTCAAAAGGCGCACAACAACGCCACAAAAAGAGCAATCCTTTCAAGTCTTTTTGTGATGAATACGCTTTTGTAATGAGTTTATATCTGCTATTCCAGTGACAACTATTTAGTCAGCTCGTGTGAGCCCTTTCTCCACACTGTCAGCTGTTTGTATATCTCCTTGACACACAGGGAATATTTGGATTGAATTCACTGCAATAACTGCAACAAATACAGGACTTGCTGCTTCCTGCCGCTGTGCTAAAGCTATAGTATGTCATTGGATAACCATCGCCCTCTTGTGGACATTTGTTTCGCTTCTTCTGGGCAGACAAAGCCCGGTCCGCATAACAGCATAACCAAAGAGATATAGAAAAATGAAAGTGTGCTTGTTTATTTTGGTGGTTTAGGGATAAGTATTGAACACCAAGGCTTAATTATTATTATTTTTAAAGAGACTGAGTGTCCCTCCCTCACATGACTATTTTTGTACCATGACATGAAACATGAGAAGACATCAACAAACACAGTCAGACAAAAGACAAAGTGGAGGAGAAGAAAAAAAATCATGTCAGACAAATCTTGCACTCATTCCTAACTGAAATCAAACCCTTTTGGTTAGATTGATCAGTGAAGTTGTGATCTTTAACAAATCCAAAGCGGCAGACCGATGATATCGACAGTGGAGAATTCTTCAGCTCCTTATATGCTCACCAGCAGCTGTCGTCAACATGTGTGAGCGCATGCGTGTCTGGACTTTCCCATTCTTCTGATCGCACAACTTTGTCTGGTAAGGCAGCAACTCTGTTCATTGCTTGGAACAGATTGACCTCCTCCTGCTGTTAACCAGAATAAGCCACTCATACCAATGCTGAGGAGTAGCTACGAATATATTCAGAGGTAAAAGCCTTTAAATGGGCTGTGAATGCCTGCTGCAGATTGCCTGTTTCATGTAGCAGTCTTACAGAAACATTTGTGTGCTAACTTTACAATATGAGTAGCATATAGTACAATATACTGTATCGTTTAGTATGTATTCTTCCAATGCCATTTGTTTATGGGGGAATGATTGCTGTTGTAATTTAACGTTAGTTGCTATCTAATGGAGTTATAGCACGATATGGAACGGTATTTTTTGCAGTGTTGTGCTTTGAAATATGCACTCCAGATATGTAATAAATTGTATACATGGAGCTACTGAAACCTGTATATCTCCTCAGGAAATCACAGTCACAATGACTCTCCAGTGGACTGCTGTGGCTTTCTTCCTCTATGCAGAGATAGCAGTCAACCTCATCTTGTGTATACCCTTCATATCAGCGCGGAGGTACTGCCATTTAACTCACAAACCCAAAACATGATCAAAGGTTCATTCAGCAACTCGTCCTCAGCTTCCTGTGCAGAGGCCCATTTTCTGAACCAATCATTTAAAAAAAACAAGGTCCTATGCAAGAGTCCGATTGTAAATAAGAAAAATGAAAGAGCCTCTTCACACAAAGCACCAGCAGAGTGCATGCATGTCCTTCCAGGGTAGATCTAATGTGGATTACCCACAATGTTGTTTCACCCACAATGGCCTTTTTACCTACTTTGTAGATGGCGTTCAGTTTTCAGCTGGAGAATATGGAACTGGTTATCTCCATATTGGAACAAATGCTTTTTTACCATGATCATGGTTCTCATTGTTCTCTTCCTCGGTAAGCAAGCTGCTATGGCTGACATTGACTAACACTGAGTAGTACACTGACAGCATGTTGTCAGTCCAGCTCATTCATGCTTCTGTCCCCCTGCCCACCCTCAGATGCTCTCCGTGAGGTGCAGAAGTACTCTGGTCCTGAGCCCGTGCACGATGCCACGACGAACCCAAATTTGTACGACAACGTCCACATGAAGCTGTTCAGAGCCCAGAGGAACCTCTACATATCTGGCTTCTCTCTCTTCCTCTGGCTGTTAGTGTTATTTCCTTCCACATTTATTCAATTTAAGTGTTTGGGGCCTTCGTCAAAGACAAACATTACCATTCCACACAACTGTCCACTTCACTTTCTGAGGCCCCTGTCTTCTTTTCTTCCGGTTCTCATCTCTTCCTGTCCTCCATCACAGTGTCATGCGTCGGATTGTCACCCTGCTAAACCAGGTTGCTGTCACGGGGGAGAACAGTGCAGGTCTTCAGGCACAGATGGACAATGCTGTCAAAGCAGCCAAGCTGCACCAGGACGACAACTTGATGCTCACAAAAGTAATCAGAGTCTGACGGCAGAACTCAAACTATTTTTGTCTCGTAGTCCTAAAGCCTGTTCTTTTCCTCAACTTCCCCAATGTGTAATATCTACTGCAGTTCATATTGTAGATTTAGTATAACATTACTTTGCGTTTTTGTGACTCATGTACACCTTTTAAAGTGTGTAGGCATTGTTACATACTGTATTTTCACAGAGGACTGTTTCTGTGATTTGTATTCTATATTTGCTCTGGTGTCTGCTCTTGGTAATGAAGGAGAATATGTTGTGCTCAGGCTCTCCTGGATGAGGAAAAATCCATGTCAGTAAAAAAACAGCAACTGAAGCTGGAAGCTGAGAAGCTGACAGATCAAGTGAAGGTTGCTGAGGAGGGTGAGTCATCACTTCCTTCATACAGGTTGATCTGCAGTTCAACTTTTTAACAACAAAGAAATATTCTTATAATAAAATGTTCATGAAAAGCTATAATTATGAGCAAAAAATTCAAGAAGCTAATTCTAAGGGGCATTGATGATATGAAGAGCAATTGATAGATACTGTTTGTGTGTGTAGCTGTGCGCAAGTCTCATGCTGAAGTGGAGGCCATGAGGAGGCAGGCCAAAGGTTTGGCACAAGAGTATGACAGGCTATTGACAGAACATCATCATCTCCAGGTATAGTATACACGTACACACACACACACACACACACACACACGCAAATACCAAATCACAAGCTACATATTGTATATTAACCCACCTAATACTGGAGTTTATTAGTTTTTAATCTTGTACTTGATCCACAGAATCGCCAGAGTCCTGCAGACAAAAAGGATCAGTAACCACAGCAACACAGTGACAATTGTTTTCATATTCCTCCTCTTTACTCTTTTCTCATGACAATACAACTGTGTGCCATATGCAGTGGGCCACCAGAGGCAATGGTTTGTATTATCTTTTACAAATTGTATATTCTTTTTAAGTTCAAACTAAGGCACATATTTTAATTGATGAGATGAAACAAACAGTAGGCCATGTTAATTAAGTGAGATAAGCACACTTGTCCCTTGACTTGATGTGCTGATTGTCAGCGTCTTTGTTTTAACAGATAATAATGAAATAGTGTAAATAATCTGCCTTTTAACTTTACTAAGCACCCTCGAATGATAGATCTACCTTAAAACCTCAATATGCATGATTTGACAAACAATTTAGAGTTGGCCTGGCATTTCCTGCCACTGACATTTGTGACAGTTTGGTTGGTTTGTGAACATGACAAATAAACATTTAAACCCCCAGAAAGTGTGTCTCTTATTGTCATGCTGATGAAATAAATGAAGTCACTGAAAAGCCTGATACCACAGCAACACAAACAATGGTTTAATCTGAGTGAAGGGATGCTTTTTGTTGCAGCTGTACAGGAAGTTTCCCAGTTTGCCAACGGGAAAGTCTTTCAGCTGCTGCTGTGCTGCTGAAGCTTTGATCTGCTTGTTGACCTTATTCGTTCACAGAAGACGCTAACTTTGCATTTTTGCATCAGCCAACGTAGTTCTCCTACACGTTTGGCACACAGGGGAAGTTTCAGTTGACTGAAATCTGCAACGTCACCTCTAAATGTCGACAGATTCTATACACTGCACCTTTAATATATATGTTGAATCCCAAAATGTATTTCATCAAATTTATTCATAAAAACGAAGATCAACAGAGAAAATACAGCACAATTACATTCTTGTTTTCTCCAAAAGTCTTCCAATCATGAAAAACACACATATACATTCCAGAAATAGTATATTTTGTTTTAAAAATGACTCGTCATCTCCACAAATCCCGTTCAAATATGTACTCCGAATGCTGTTAAAAGTGTCCACAGTGTGTCTTTCTCTATGTATCTGACTGAGATGCTCCACGGAGCGGAGTCAGAAGAGAAGAGCTTGTGCCGAGGCTCACAAGTGAGTCTCTCTGTCAGGATTGCAGTCCGAGGCCAGTATAAACGGCTGACAGCGTATGGAACTCTTCTCTTCTTTCCTGAGTGACTCCAACTCTGCACTCCCATTGGTCGGAGCATTTTTCTCCTCCTTCTTTATATGTCTTTTGAGTAGAGCAAAGCCTGAAATACAGAGAAGGAAGGAGATTGTCCTTAAGCCCAGAGTCAGGCCCAGGTACACTATCCTGCAAAATAAAGAAGAAAAGGCTGTACTGTTAAGGGACGAACCGGGAAAGAGTCAAGCCACAAGTGGCAAACTTATGCGCGATACATTTGTACCCTACAGATCAAATTACCTGTAAGCTGAGGTGTTGTATATTCTGCATGCTCCTCTTCCTCCACACATCTTGATTCCCCATTTGAGGCACGTTGTGTCGATAATGGCTCCAAAGTATATTGGTGCAGGTATTCCAGCTGTTCAAAATTCAAAATAACTTGTTACTTTAAACAAAGAGCACATTAAGGGTGTTATTGGTGTACTTATTGTAAAGATTATAGTGATGCTTTTTAAAAAGAAAATAGGTTTCGAAAATACTTGGTGATAAAAACGGTTCACGTAGGATCCTGAACATTTAATGATGATTTTCAAGTAAATATTTCCACACACACACACACACACACACGGTTCTCACCGAGGGTGCGAGTGGCCAACGTGTAGATTCCAAGAGCAAGGGATTTTAGCTCAGGCTTCATGCACCTATAGAGACAAGACTGAGGGGGTTAAGGAGACTCAACTCTTAAACCTTGCAACACGTTGAGAAAAACAATGATTTACAGTTGAAGGCACAAAAGCAAACTTCTGGAAATATCTCCAATGAGTAAAATGTTCTCATACGGCAGGAAGTGTCATATTTTCAAGAATGCCAACATGATGCATTGCTCCAACAACAGGCTGCATGTGTAACGAGTCTAGTGAGTCCACAAGGGGGGTTGTCGACGGACCTGACAAGCAGCATGAAGCCGGGTGTTCCCCCAAGAGAGATGATGAAGGAGCTGAGCACAGACAGAGCCAGGAAGTAAGGGAAGATTCTGTCACAGCTGTCTCTGCGTGGACACTGGCCCAGAGTGGCCGTCGAGTTGCCTTGTTGGGTGTCAGCCAGAAATACACAACTACAATTGTCAAACACCTAACAAAGAAGAGTGATAGATGAGCTGCAGCACAGCAGGAAACACTTTTTGTCTTGAGGGAAAATAGTCACGCCAATACAACTGAAATGTCATGCGCTACTCTGTTGGCAGCCGTAAGCCCAAATATTAAGCTGCATTTGTTCGTCAACAGTTAAACTGAGAAATATGGATGTGGCATGAAATCAGTGGTGGGTGTCTGACCGTATTTCTGCCGGCCCCAGTGGAGGAGGTGCATCCAGCCAAGCAGGGGGACATGTAGGTGATCCCGTTCTCTCCACACACCGGATCCCACTCCCTTCTTGAGCACAAGCAACCCGAGTTACAGTCGGAGGACAGAGACTGTTCCTGATAAGACAAGCCTTCCACTCTGCATGTGACAACATGAAGAATATGCATATATTATTGACAGCTCTCTTAAAAAATGTATCAAACATGGCATGCCACAACCACATCAATGTGCATGGAATATGAAAATAGAGACACAGAAAGTGTCTCAGCTGTACTGAATTATTGTAGAATTTCCCTAAATCCAAACCTAGCTCCTTCTTTTGAATGTTTTTTAACCGTTGTTTACCTTACACTACACACATATGAGGGAAATGCATCGAGACATCACATACCCGGTATATGAGACTGTGATGCCTGCCACCTTGGAGTTCTCACAGCCCATGACGAAGAAAATGAGCGACAGGAAGTAGCCCAGCAACGAGGTCCCAAAGGTGAATTTAGCTGCTCCCATGATACCCAGCTTGTACTTCTTCATGACGACCCCTCCAGAGAACATGCCAAGGGCCACAGCCGGGATGTTGATCATGCCTTGCCAAGCCGGAGAATATAAACAGATTTGTCAAGAAACAACAGGAATAAGCAACACCAGGCAGCAACATCGCACCCCAAAAGGGTGCGATGGTGGAGCATAAAAAAAGCATCAAAAGCTGGCTCATCAAACTCTTATGATGACCATGTAGATCATATCACTTTGCATCCTTTCATACTTTTCTTTCCATGAAGCAACACAGGCTTTGGACAAGCATGTAAATCATCTACAAGGATAAAATGACCCAACAAAAGTCATCCAAACAAGGTAAACACGATGAATTATCAAAACACTCTGCTTACCCATGAGAAAATTGGCTTTTGACGCTGACTGGCCGTAGTGTTGCTCAATGTATTTTGGTTTGTAGGTGACCATCCCGATGAGAGAGTTGAACTGAATGATGGTCACGCATAAAAAGGTGATGTAAACCGGATTTCCAAGGAGACTCTTCAATGTGGGCAGAAATTCTGTGTGGGGAAGTTTATGAAAATCACTTGAAATGTCATGTCAGAATTGGTTTTATGTTTTTCTTAATCCACAGATTACTGCCTTTATAACAAGTACATGGTCAAAATTACACCCTCAAACATGCTTAAAAGGACGAAACTTTTGATTAATTGGATTGTTCTGAGGACAATTTAAATTCATGAGAAGAAATACATTTCTTTAAAAAGTTGGGTTGTGGTAGAAATGTACGGTAAGTGGGTTAATAAAGGAAATAAAGAAAGTTGCAAAAGAAGTTTTAACATCACTAAAGATTCCCCGTGCCGCATTCAGATTACGATGCCATTACTTAACATTCAAATCTTCCAACATTACAACTTGCTGTGACTGTAATCATACCTTTGGCCATGTGATGTAAATTAGCCGGCTCCTCAGGTCTGAACTTGTGCTCCATGGTTGGGGAATCTTTGATAAACCTGGTTTGCTCTGGAGTGCAGCTGGTATCGTGTTTATCCACAGGCATGGGCAGTGATTTAGGCAGGAACCAGAAAGGAACAGCAGACGTGAGGGTGATGGTACCAGCGATCAGGTAGCCCAGCCACCATGCCCCCACCCAGCGGGCATCACCAGGGGTGATGGTCACCGTCTCTGGGACGAGAAAAGAACCATCTCAGGACAGGATGCAGATTCAATTTCTTTCATTTGCCTACCATTTACTATAAGTATGTGTACACAAAATGTAAATTGTTTTTAGGTGTATTATTTTTTACGGCAAGGCAAGGTGAATTATACAGATTCTGTTTCATATACGCTGTACATTTTTGACTGCGGTAGACATTCAAATGCCGCAGTTCAGAACCAAAGAGACGTCTCCTGACTTCAAAGTGTTTCCCAGTCAGATTCCACTGTATCACAGGACTTACTCTGACATAATTCATTTCCTCTTGCCAGGTGCATTGTGTCTTACACGGCTTCAACACCGTTGTGTACAACAGACAATTTCTAAATCCAACTCCCCACGGAGGAGTGTGAGTGCATTTCTGCAGTGTGAACAAATTATGAACAAGTTATCAGAGAGATGACAGCTTTACTCACCAATGTCCACATAACCAATGTCAACGTAGATCTTGGCGCACAGCGATCCCAGCAGGTACCCAAAGACAGGACCGATGATTGATATAGTTTGGACACATCCTAGAATATCCAACAAAGACGTGTATTTTCTTTTAACCGCATTCAACACCTCCTAGCATACAAACAAAACATAAAATGTTCGGACTCAATTCAGCAATTTTTTGACTTTTAAGATTTATTTTTATTTGGTATTTATTTATTTATTTATTTGACATTCCATTGAATAATACAGTCAATTTAAGGCTATTTGTATGCCTCCCCGCTGGCATTATGTTTTCAGGTTGTCCGCCTGGACGTCCGGCCGTATACCATTCTCGTGAACGTGACATCTCAGGAACGATGGAGGGAATTTCTTCAACAGCCACTTGGACTCAAGGATGAACAGATTAGATTTTGGACCTTAAAGGTCACTGCAACCTCACAAAACATGTTTTTGGCCATAACTCAATAATTCAGATGCTAATTATTCAGATGCTAATTATTAGTTGGCGGTGCCATACAACCATGAGGCGGTAATTCTAGTGCTTTAATAAGTATTAAACATGTTGTCACCTACTCCCAATGAATCCTTAGTACATCCTATATGCCGACTAATACATACTGAAACGCAATTCTTTCTGAGTTGCTTTAATATAAAACCCTTTTATTCAATTATACAAATTCAAAGAAAATCCATTCCTGAATGAATTACATTGATTATGAAGTAATCTTGGTACGGTGCAACGCTATAGTATATGAGTAAATTAGTAAAATGCATTACCAATATAGAGGGCAGCATTCTCTGACTGTGCGTAGTCATCAATATAGGAGATGCCCAAAGGCTGCACTGGAGTCTCTCCAATCCCACGCAGGACATTTCCCAGAAAAACATAGACCCACATTGAAACACTGGACTCTCGCTCACAGCCTACAGTTCAAAATGAAATGGGAAAAATTTGAATTTAAAATTCAAACCTTCAAAAATGTACAAAATATGAATATGTATATATATGTATTCAATATTACTACATTCTTGTTGTTCTTATTAACCGTGGTAAGAAAGCTGGTGTTGTGGTCTAACACATCACATCGAGACAACTCCAGTCAAAGTAGACTAGTTTACTGTGGTGGTCTAAATCCTGTCTTGGGATCTGGCTGGCATTGTATTGGAAACAATACACAAATAGTGTTGGTAATTCGGCAAATTGGCACATTTTGAATGAAGAAATAAGCAATGTGGTTGTTGTTTTTTGACCAAGCGCACTAATCCCACTCTTACCTCTAGAGGGCAGTATAGCAGGTCTGTCACCTGCCCTGGTGGACTCAGGTGAGCTTGCTCGACATGGAGAGAGGTTATTGGTTGAATTCACAGACCATCGAACTGATGTTTCGATCTTATAGCTGCGTACAAAATACCAATTTGACTGTTAAACAAGGGAAGGCAGAAAGCATCCGGTATCGTTAGATACTCACAATGTAAAGCACAAATACATGTATAGTTTTCAAAGTGCAAGGAATACTGTCACATTGGAGTTTACGATGCTTGAAGACAAAAATCATCATGAGCAGAGTTTGTCAGCTGCAGTGATTGCATACAGACATGACACTTTGCCTACCGGTCAATGATGAAATGAGGCATGGCGATCAAGAAGGTCCCAAAAGACATCAAGATACATCCAACTGCGATGATCTTAGGTCGGTGGAGTTTGCCACCGAAATAGCTCACAAAGGCAATGACCAACAAATTCCCTGCAAGGTTGAGATGATCAGAAAAGCAATACAATATGAGACCTACTGTTGAGGGAATTTGAATCAGTGTAGTATTCTTCAACGGCTGTATTCCATACATATTGTATGTATACGAGAAAAGGTCTGCGAAATACAAAGTATCTAAGAACATCGAACTCATTTTGTTTTTAAAGTCTGAATAAATCCTGTTCTAAATCCTAACGTATCCTGCAGAGTGGGCTCTGTGATATTTCTTTATGTGTCTGCATGTTACACACTGTATATCGATCACTGCACTCTGGCTTTTCACAAACGGTTTGTATATAATGTCCCTGTATAGTATCAACAGCCCGACAAGGTCTGTGTAGATTTTGATCAAAGTCAGTGTGAAAATTAAGATAAATCTGAGGCATACACAGACATTTTTACATGTTTTGTCCGTAGTCTGTTGTGCAACTACTAAAACCATCACAAAATATATTCAAAGCCTACAAAAGCATTATTCACTCATTAGGAGTTGATTAGGTATGCGACCACTGTGACGATTCAAAGCTCAAAGGGGAGCTTATTTAACAATACGCTTATTTAACAATACACTATTAATATACCGAACTACAACAATATAAACAAAGGACAACAGACTATAAACATTAGACATAAAGGCTCTAAATGCATCAAAATGTATCTCAATCGAAGAGCTTGAAAACTATTCAGCCAGTTAACAGAGAGACACATGGACAAAAAGGAATTGAGAAACTCACCTATTTCAAAGCTCCCATCGATGATGCCGATCAGATAACTGGGGATGTCGAATCGCCTTTCTAGTTGTGTAATTGTGCTCTTCATGTAGCTGCCAGTCAAAGCCTTGGCAAAGTAGGCAAAGGACAAAGCTGCAAGAAACATCTAGAGAGATACAGAAAGAGAAGACGTTGTGTCAAACTGTGTGGTCCGCACTTTTCCTCTACATTTTAATTTCAAAAGAACAAATCAACCTGTATTATTATTATTTGTATATTTAGTTCAGGCAGTTCAAACACTGTCGTTTGAACGCCTCAGAGCCACAGTGGAAAGGAAACACAAAAAGTAGGAGAGTCAAACTCAGGAAAGAAAAATGAATTTTGGGATTTTGTAACAAAAAAGCAGTAGCTTGCTGTCTGTTAGAGCTTTGGCCAGAGAGTGTGTTGAGGTAACACTGACAGTCAGCTAATGTAGGACATTCAGGTTTAGAAGTGTGCTTTAAGAAATTATAATAGGAATGTTTAATGATTCCTCATTAAGAAATAATAATTAGAAGCGTTTTAGAATTCATAATTAGAAGATTCATAATTATAGGTGTAATTTAGAATTTATAGTTAGAAATGTTTCTCAGTAGAATTTGTAGCAGCTTTTAGAGGTGGAGAATAATATGATAGCAAGTACTTGGGAAGTACCATCTATGCTTGTAAAACTTGTGAAGTTTTCGCCAAAAGTTGCAAATCCTTATTTTTAATATAGTATGTTTAAGAGTAGCGAAAGGAATCAAGTATGCCACATACCACATGTAATATTGGCAAAGGAGATGCTAAATAGCATAAGTAATGAGCTTCAGCCAGGCTTAACAGTATGTTAAGAGTGGCTCAAAAACCAGCATACTTATGGAAATCTCCGTCACCTGAAATCTGTCAGCGTGGCTCCTGTAAGCGGACGGCAATGCACTCAAAACTTCGTCATGTGAACTGTAACCCCATTTGTCTTTGGCCCAAAGCTCGTCCAAGCTGAGCTGAGCAAGAATCTTAATAGAATAGAATCTTAGTAAACTCTCAATGCAGTGGCTGGCTTAGCTCTAATGCCAAGCGCATAATTGCCGTTCATACCACAGAACTTAAGTGGTTATAATGCTTGTGCGGGAATTCTGAGGCACGAAGGGTCTCATTTGACGGCATTAATAATGTTGATAAAGCCTTCACTGCTTTTTGGAACAATGGATGGTGAGGTGTGTGAGGAACATCATGTCAGATCTCAGGCAACGCGTGTGTGCTACAAAGAGACAAAACCACTTTCTCCAGAATGCATGTTGTATTCAAAGCCCCTCACTTAGAGGTTCATTGTAAGATTACACGGAGGGAGAACACACATGTTTCTTGTAGTTGCACTGGTACTTCACTAAGCAGCTTTTTAATTTTTCTCCAATGTGCAAACTAATCCAATAAAGAGGTCCAATCTGACCTCTTTTACTTAAGCACACACTTAGTCTATGGAATTTCTCACTTAATACTTAAAACTTAAAACTTAATACCCAGTCCAAAGGTTAGCGAGAGCTGCATGGTCATCCACTTGGCCTCCTAACACGAAGCACCTCAACTCAAATGCTCAGTAAGTGTTCAAACACTTATTGATTTGGATCAACACACACACAATTAAGCTGCAGCTAGACATTTTAAACAACTTGCTTGAAAAAATCCCGCTGTAGCAGAAATGGCGACATGGATAGCTTTTAGATATTCACACACAGGAGGGTACATTCATCAACATGCGCACTCTGTAAATACTTCACATGATGCATGTTCTTATGAATGTTCTCTGGTATATAACGCTGAACCCAGTACACAACAAACCTTAATTCACGACGCCCATTTAGTGAAGATCTTGTGATATATTCAAGAACTGTAACAAATACGGTTTGGCAAAAGGTCAAGCCAAGGGTTTGTCAGGGGAGTACAGTACCTTCAGATTGGGGTGGCAGGAGTTCTTCCCTGCAGAGGCGGTAGGGTTGTTGGTTAGAGTCCAGCTGCCTGTAGATGTGTCGTCCATTTTCTTCATGGCTGCCTCCTACTGTGCTTTGCCTGAGCTGTGGTTTCTCTTTAGACGATTGACTGCGTCTCCTCACTCACAACTGTTTAGGAATTTAGATGAAGAAATCTGTCACGCCCATTTTTTGCTCAACAACAATGAGTAGTATAGTATATGGTAATCGTGTTCGTTTAGAACAGCACTATTATTCAAAGACATTATAAGTTCTATGTATTGGGGATAGCATTTTCCTTCGACTAAAATAAGGTGAAACTAGAATTTGCGCATTGCGGTTGTATGCCTCCGCCAACCAGTCATGATTCAGTTTACATCCATGTCTGTCCAAAATGTCATCACTTCATCGTGTCATCCAATTTGACATTTGTGTGAAAACATCATAATTATCATCCTTATTCTTGAGTTATGACCAAACACATTGACCTTTGACCCCAAAATTATAAGCAGTTCCTCATTGAGTCCGATTTTGCCAAATCTGAAGACATTCCCTCCAGACTTTCCTGAAATATCGGGTTCATGACAATGGACCGGACAGACCCAAAAACATAATGCCTCCGGCCATGGTTGTCACCAGCTTGGAGACATAGAAACATGAAGCGAGTTCCACAGGTCTAAAATTCTACTCTGACCAATAATGTGACAGCCAACAGGTTTCCGGACAAATGTCAACACATTGCAAAACATAGTGACATTTAAAGTATAAATCGGAAATACAAATTGTAAACTAATGCAATGACTGTCAGCATGAGAGAACTGATATTTGCATTCATTTTGTTCAGTCTGCTTGTGACTGAAGACATGATGGGAGAGAGAGCGGAATATAGAGTCAGAGAAAGTAGAGCAGTTGTAACACCGTTTAAAAGCCAGAATGTTTATTCAGTGACAAGAAAACTCCCAATGGACTCCTCCTCCATACACCAAACCACAGCGTAGCTTTGAACTCTGCGATAAAGAAATGTAGCTGTAGATGGTGACATAAAGGCTTTCATGCTCATCGAATAGACGTTCAGCAGAACTGTATATATACACAAGACCGTAAACAATTGTGACCTGCAGCCCACATGTGGAGACTCTGGGCCAAGTATTTCAAACACACCAGTCAAAACATTTCATCAGTTCGTTCTGAAGCTTGTATCCGACTGAGCCGTTTGCTCCAAGAGAGACTGTTAACGACCCACATTCTGTATACACAACCATTAAACTGCCTTCTCTCCAGGGCCACTATGAGAAAACATCACATATTCAAGTCCACAGGAGGGAGTTTTTTTGCGAATACAAATCCCACTCTTATAATCCTGGTGTTCAAGCTGAATAAGATGTGCACTTTTAACACTAAATATTAGAAATGTTTTTTTTGGTGTCCTATATGAATTTAAGAATACCCTTATTAATATTGTTAAATTTATTTTTGCCCTTTAAAAGGTAGCGACGTCCTTGACTACCTGTCAAGATTCTTGACAGTAGGGTAAACCCTACTAGTGTGCCGCTGTTGAGAATCAGCTGCAAGAAAGCAAATCAACATCTTTTAGGGGGCCAAACTCTTTGAAAGCGACTGACAACGACTGCAGATTATCGTCAAACAAACTATGATGTTTAATACACCAGGAAACAGGGTGTAAACCTGTGCTGGGTTCAAAGATAATCACATGATCTCTTTTGAATTATGGGCAATGGTAATACCACATGCACTCAGGTTAATTGGTCGATGCATATTGAGTAATGTGATAAGCATCTGTACATCTGTGCACTGCTGGTTAAGTGTTTGTTGATGCAGAGTTGATGCTTCACCAGCCAGGATTCCATCCAGATAAATATTATATCGCCTTTTTAATAGATTTAATATAAAAAACACAAAACTTCGACCGAAGAGAATTCTCCTGTGCCATTAAAACATTGTAGAAGAAAAGGATGCAATGTGGTCATGATGACAGTCAAACATAAAACTGATCAAATAGTATGTACATATGTCATTGATGTCGTACAGTCTGCTCATGGCTCCAGACAGATCTGATACATACACTGATATCTGAGATATATAGGGATTAAAAGCAAAAAACATAAACATAAAGTAATATGATCTAATATGGTTCACCATCATGTTTCGTCTCTTCAGTGACGTTTAAGTCACATGCTTGATATAGGCTGCGTCATGATTAATTCCCTCAATCACTTCTTTATATTGTTCTTCTATCGATACACCATTTCAACATCAGCAAGCGTAAAAGCTTTCCTGAAGTATTTGTTTCACACATTTACTGCAGGTACATTTTTATTTTGGTTTTCATGCTCAAATTTAAAATGTGCACATTAAAACAGGTGGACGAAAACGCACCTAAACTGGGGCAGTTTCGGTCGATCACCTGCCCTTACAAGTCATCTCAAATCACATCGCTGCAACTTTACTTCATTGTAGTCCTGAAAATAAACTGTGAAGTAAACAACAGGCGCATGCTTTTTTTTTTCTGTGATGAGGAAATCATGCTACTTACCCAACTCGAAGCTTCAACCTTCTCCCTTAAAGACGTCTCTCTAACTTGTTATTCTAAAATACAAGTTGAAGCGGAGGGATCCTGTTGTTTCGAAAGGCTTCACCGACAGTGATCCTCTTCTAATAAAGTCACCGACTCACCCTGCAGCCGACACGCTCCTCGGCGGCGGAGAAGACTGTTTCACTGGAGGCGACAGGCTGTATGCATACAGGCAGCAACGTGTTCACACGTGATGTGCTGAAGAGAGCTGCGAAAACTAATATCCATACATCAACCAGACTTAAGGTTCAATCAAATTTGAAAATGGAGTCATGGTCTTTGCATGAATTGGATTGTTGTTGGTTTCAACTTTTTCTTAATTCATCCCAGAGACGATCTTCATGAAAGAAAGTCAGATGAAATACGTTTTTAAAGGCCTTCAAGACCAAGTGGGTGCCAATGCATCTTTAATGCTTTGGTCTGATTCTGACCAATTCAACATTGCCAAATATTTCTGAAAAGCATTTGAATGACACTTTAAAATGATAAAAAAAATTGATAAAACTCTATATGTTCTAGACTTAAACTGTGTTCTAGCACAAAGGTGCTCTTGATGAAGCGCAACATCTAGATCTTCAAAAGAAATGATGTACCGTGTCGATTTTAACATAAAGCCATCTCTAAAGTTAAATCAACGATGGAAAATAAACACAACACAGACACGGGGATACCACAGAAATTATAGTCTTGTAATTCAATGTATTCACATTACAACATCCACATGGTTCAGTTTGTGACAACTTCTAATGATCTTCAAATATATTCACTGTATGATACATAATACCAATATAGGCACTTCCAGTAAGTCTGGCAATATTGAAGCTACAGTATAGTGTCTAAATTACAAAATGGTAAAAATAAATAATGTATATCTAAAAGAGTTTTTGTAGTTTTAAAATTTCTCTACTGTACAGCATATATGTATATATTGTACAAAATGGAGCGTCAACCTGCAAGAGAATTATTTTACTTTCACAAATACTGTGTATTTGGACATATTCTTCCTTGTGTAAGTATTAGTACATGTGATAAGTGCAAGGTACTAGTGAGAAGAAAGTAATTATTTAATCATGTGTCAACTATATAAAAATACTCATCTCATTCTGTTTTACATAATTGTAAAGCTTGTTTGTTTCCCGTGGTTACAATTATGCTTTGTGTGTGAATAAGTATATGACAATGAAATAAAACCAATTAAGACACAAAAAAGCACTGTCAAACCTGATATACTGTATCAGTTCAAAAGTATTGACTTCAGACTGATGTGACAGGGGACAAAATGCATCACTAAAACAAAAGAGAGAGACCCCCAACAAACTAACACAGTGCACAGAATGTCATCACCTTTAAAGATGAGAGACGTGTGATGCATGCTTGACTGCTGTTGCCAGTGAGGATCTCTGATCTGCACACTTGGCAGATCAAAGAGGAAGCACAAGGAAAAATATGCTGTAGGACCTTCTGTGAATAACAATTTCATCTGAGCATCTGAGAAGAATTGAAGAACGACTTCCTGCATCACTTTACCCTTCATTATTTCATCACCTCTACTCGTGAGTAAGCCTCTACTCAACAGTAAACGCTGGCCAAATAAAGTCACATTAGAGAGGCCAATGGAAGAAATCAAACAAACGCACATTATCTTGCTCTCTCACACACACACACACACACACACACACACACACAGAGTTTAAGTTGATGTAATTCTATATATTAATAATTCTGGACCACTTTAGCGAAGAAGTTTGTGTTGTATTGAATTGCTTGCCGATATTACATTGGTTTGATCGCATCAGGATTTTAAAAATGCTGAATAAAATGTGTTTATTGTATATGTGATGATGATTATATAGCTCATTCGGGATGAATTACAGGCAACATAGAGAAAACAGGAGGGATTTTGTATATAAAATACAATGAGTGAGGCAATGCATTCAGTGGCTGCCTCTAGTTTGATCTGATTTGCTGTCTGATGCCTTTCTGTGGGTCAACCAATTATATTCAACTTGCTTGGCCTAAAAGCTGCAGTTCCTGAGTTCGTCCTCTTCCCCTTTCCACTGTAGCAGAGAGGCGCGTCAGGGCAGCAGTTAACAGGCCGTTACGGATGTAGTCACCACAGCTGGGAACATTGGGTGATATGAGAGCATATCAATGCAGGACACAAGGGCCTGAAGCTCTACAGCCATTGCAAGTTACATCACAGGAAAGCTCTGTCATAGCCTGTCTACAGGTTGACTTGTGTTCTGTGCAGCCTTTTATAGATCAGTGTAAAGAAATGAGAGTGTGGAGGAGAGATGTGGTACAGTCTGAGATGAGATACCAGCGCACAAGAGATTCAAATGTGCATGTAGGTCATCGGAACATATTGCCTCACTGCACTCGTGTGTGACTCGGTGTAGAGCACTTCACTTGTTCAACTCAAGATCTAGTTATGGTCTCTCAAACACTTTTTCTATGTGAATGTGAAGTATTGAAGCAAAGTGGGATATTCTTCAGTGGCATTTTGCATGAATGAATTCACAAGGACTAAGTATAAGAAAAGGAACATTGGGAGGAATTCCAAATGACAAACTTGATGTTTCAAAGAGTAAAAGTTAAATAAGACATACTGCATGCCATCACTGTCGTCTTGGCCATTACTAAAAATCAAACTTTTACTGCAATGTATATCCATTACATTAATACATTAAGAGCAATATTTTCTACTTTCGATGCAAAGATGTTATAATCGTCAAAGGGGTTGTGGCATAAAGGCTCTTGGCCTTTTATGAACATATTGAAAACTAGCTTAGTATCCCTGCACATTTGTAACTGTAACTGTAACTTACTGTCCTCACAGGTGATACAGATGTTTACTTTGAATTTCAACAGTTGAGTTTTTCCTGAGGGTTAAAGGTCAGCATCATTTGCAGGTTTTTACATAATGAGAACCAGTAAATAAAGACGATAATACAGCACACTGAATCCAAATACATAGTCAGAGAGTCAAAAATTGCAAAACACAAACAAATAAAAAGACAAAGAAGTTGTAGGACAGTGTATTAGTTCGTCTACCTATGGCCATCTTCAAAGAACTTTGTATGATTTTCCATCTCATTTATTTGAGTGACTTTTGTTGAATATATTTAGTTCGTTCTTTGTGTTTTAAGAATGCAGTTGTTTGTCCCTTAACACTTTGGTGGTATTACTGTATGTTCTGTGTACTGTATTCCCTTTATGGTTTTGTATTCAGTACAGATTCATTTCCAACTTCCCTTTGTCTCCTCGTCAGAGCAGAACTCTGCACTACATTAGAAACAGTGAACCCTGTAATGACCGCTATATTCACCTTGGGGCTGGAGACCAGAGGTGGCCCGGATAAATCTGCTCAATCTATCGATGTTCTCTGCAGAAGGACTGTGCATTTGAGCGCACTAATTTAAACATGCAGACACACACGCACACAAATACAGGAGTGTAAGGAGCCTTGAGTCTCCAACCATGAAGTCATATGTCTACACCAAATCGTATGAAGTACTTCATTTGGCAACAAATGTAAGACAAAAAAGTGCTATCATTTGAGTTCATATGCTAAATCCTACGGGTGAGTGATTCATTTTGGCTGAAGTTGGAAGGAATAAATGATACGCCAATGTTCCTCATTTGATTGACTCCCTTTATAATCCATATATAGAAAAAGAAAACATATTATGGCCCATGTGAGACCTCAAAAACTCTTGCTAAAATTGAAACACAAGTACAAGTAACTGTGATGTCTATATATATAATTGCATTCAGAAAATAATTATGTATAAATTGGCAGCAAATTTCTGCAGTCCTGTGTTACCACATTGGGTTGAGGTCTGTGCGAGCAGTTTTCCTCTTCTCTCGACAGTAGCAAAAGAGTCTGTATCCCAAAGTACACAAATAATCCTGTATTGCAAAATGGAAAGCTCCTTTAACTGTTTGGTGAAACCAGATATTCAGATCAAATGTGTAAAGCACAAATTTTCCCACCCTGTTTTCTTTTTTTCTGTATAGGCACACATTTCCCAAACATCTACAGTGTTGTGTCAAAGTGAAGTGCTGGCAAAGACAGGAGTCAGTTGATAGGATAAGAAAACAAGAAATACTTCTTCATGTCCTTGCCCTGACTGGCGCCATATTTCCAATAGGCTGTTTCACTGTGGGTCCCCCTCCGCTAGTTCCACTGGAGGTTTAGAGTCCTCCTGCGGAGAAACGGGCCACTCTGGCTCCTCCACCCCCTCCTCTGGATCCTCTCCGTCTACGAGCTCCTCTCTGCTGCCTGGCTCCTCCTCCTCCTCGTGAATAGCCAGGATTGGCTCGGCTACATTGTTTAAATGGACAGATTCTGCTCCTTGGCCCTGTTTCTGGGCCTCGTCCGCGATCACCTTCTTCCACATCTCGTGGTTCTCCAGCAGGTGGTGGGTGATCTGGCAGAAGACTTTCCTTCTGTTCTTGGATGTTCCTTTCTCTGGAAAAGAAATGTTAGCTCAACCAGTGTCACTCACCACTCTTCTCTGTTTCTGTATTTCATATAATTATTAAAACGAATGAAATCCCTTTAAAGAGAGTACGTGGCTATAACAAGCAATTTCATGCAAAAGTTCACATATCTCTGATCACTTCCTCTTTATGCTTGTGCGACTGCTTCAGGTTTATCGTTTTAGACAAGTTCTTACGTGATGCTTCTGAGCTGGTGGACGTGTCTTCCTCTGCCGTGTCCTCATCGTCCTCCTCCTCATTCTCGGTGATCTCTGGCTCCTCTGCCTCCGGGTTGGGCTCCACCCATCGTCCAGGAATGAGGCTGGCTGAGTCGTAGGAGTTGCACAGCGGTCCCACAATGTGTGTGATGAATGATTCCTGGAGTTTGGCTAACTGTGGTGCCGCTCGGTCCATGAAGGGGCTGATCGTGAGGCCCTGGCTGGACTCCTCATCGCCCTACATGAAGCATGGCCCACATTAGTTCATGAATGTCAAGACATGGCACGATTCACCTTCCAACATACAAAAGAACTGAGTCATTCAGGCCGAAATGCATACGTGGGAAAGATGGCAAGCCAATGTCTGTCGAATTATTTGTTTCACTACAAGATTAAGAATGCAGATCTGCAAATTGTTGGAATTTCTTGACAGGTGAGCGTACATAAAAGAAGAGGAGGCGGCGCTCTGAGATCCAGCTGCCACCATTACTACGTCCTAAACAGCTGGGTAGATTTCAGAGGCATTGCAAGGTAAGCTATCTCATGTCTATGAGATATGTTTAAGAAACAGTGTGATGAATAATGGTGGTCAGCTGTATTCGCACAGAGCTATCCACATAAATACAAGACTGCTCATATTTGGGAGTAGGACTATATGTGTAGTGTAAGGCGCTGTAAGCCCAGAGATGCATCCAGCATTGCGTTTCAGATTCAAGACACCCAGATCCTAGTTCACACAACAGAATCAATTTCAGCGATTCTGTCAGCATGGCGGACAAATCTTATCCTCAAGGCTCTGTCGACATGTTTTCTTGTGCTCCATAACAACGTGTATGTGTTTGATGGTGTGTATGCTTTGTATGCATGCCTGAACATGTTCTGTATTGACGAGAAGTTGCATTGCTTTGCCGCTTTTTTATTTTTTTAAAGTTGGTGGACTCTCAAAGAGGTCAGTGTAATCACAGGCTTCTGCTCCACCTGAACAACGCATACTAGCACATAAGGTCCATAAGGGCCTGAGCTTGAGCTTACTGTACTGTAACAAAGGTCACTGAGCATGGCATTGGGTTCAGTTGATCAGTAGCAGCACTGTGGCCACTTTATTAGGTACACTTGAATTAATTGATTTGAATTGAATTACACTTTTAAGTGTTGTAGCCATAATATACAGTAAAGTAGTCCATTACAACACCACCTCTAACTATTACCTCAGTAATAAACATATACTTGAATTTGGTATCCAACAAAAACTGAACATGATGAACTTAGTCAAGGTAAAAATGATGGCAGAGCTGTTGTGTTGAATCGCAATAGAAACCTTCGTTGTCTCCTGTGAAGATGGAAGTTTATTTTGAAAAGACAGAATGTAACAAGCAAAAACAGACTCATCAAACTTTTCGTAAGATATCAATAAAACGGGGATGAATTGATATCATTGTATAAAGAGAGTGACATGAGAAGATCAATGTCATGTCTGTAAGTTAAATCAGCTATAATCACTCTTTTAAAGTGATTAAAAAAGGAATAACTTCAATAGAATCATTCTATACACTGTAGCGTCTTTACATTCTAAAAGAATGTAAAGAAGTTACATTCTAATACAATGTAACTTCTTTACATTCTATTGGAATGTAAAGAAGTTACAGTGTTGCCTTTTCTTTTCTTCCCACAATAACGTCATTTTGTCAGGTTGATAAAAAAATGTCACTTTACTTCCTGACATTATTGTGAATAGATTGTACAAGTGTACCTAATAAGGTGGTCACTGAAAGTATATTCAACATGAGGCCACAATTACACATTATTTTATTACACTGACAACAGAGCCAACACTACAAGAGTCCTTTAATATGGCTACTGTTTCCTCGGCTTAAGTAAATAACATGTAAATGCAAAAGTAGAATACATAACTGTACTTGCTTCTTTGAGGCTAAATATAATGAACTTCTGAGACACACAGACAGGAGTCCTTCTGTTCTGCTCCTCTACTTTATTTGAGACAAATTCAAGTAGATTAAATACGGTATATTTACCCACTCTGTATGTGAATGTGTATATTTGTTTGTGTTTCACCAGTTATATTTTTATACATTTGCATAGTGAGGAAATTCTAGTTGGCGAGGGATCTGATTAAAGTGAAGAGGTTTAGAGGTTGGTTTCAGGGTGAAAGTTTAAATTATGGGTATGATATGCATGTTAAGATTAAGATAAGGCGTATAGTTTTGGTGCTGATATGATAAGGTTGGCAATTTTCTATGTGCTGTCTTTATTCTTTATTTTTGTTAAACAAATCCCATGAAAAGATCAAAACTATAAATGTGTTCTGTCCATTTGCTTCTACGAAATGTAAATCTCAAACAACAACAAAAAACATCACAAATACTAAATACTAAACTTAAACGACGAGAAGCTTGGGTTGGATTTAATTTAAAGACAGAATAACATATATGTTATAATATTTATATAAACCAAAATTTAAAATGATAAAATGACGTCCTCAGAAATGACAATAACACAGACACCAAAACATTTACCACATCGGACAGTGTGTTATACTGAACACGTGTTCGTTTCCCTCTTCATGTAAACATGACAATAGATTGATCTCTACTTAAACAAATACAAACAAGGTCTCAGTTCCCATTGGGGACAGTTCACACACCTGTTCATAGAACTCGTTGACGATGCCCTCGGTCCATCGCAGATGCAGGTCCTTGTGCTTCAGAGGCCCGTTGATGTCAGCCAGTTTAATGCACATCTGGCAGACCAGCAACCTGTCGTTCTCATTCGACCAATCAATACCCGTGGATGGATCATCACCCACCTATGGGATCGACAGACAGACATTTAATATTTAACAGAGTCAAATATGTTGTCAGCATTTGATATGTGGGTATTATGTTCATGTGGTGCCATTAATCTTGTTCAAAGACTGTGCATTCATTTGAATGTCTCGAAGGTTTTAATTGTACCTCCCACTCTTATGATGAGTTACATGAACAGACTTGCTCCTGATAAAGTGGAGAGGTTTTCATTCCTGCTTTGAATACATTTTGACCACTCATAGTTTGTGTAAGATATAACTAAATGTGCACTTTTTGATTATTAACTTATTTCTACAGACGCCGTAGCTCTCAAACACATGAGCTTACCGCTTGCATTGATAACGACACATTTGTTATTTCTAGTTTTGCTTTATGAGCTTCAGATCTGAAGAGGGAGCAGCGGTCGTATCATTCTCAACTAATAATTCAACAAGCCGACGAGATCGAGTGAGAAACTTGATGGGTACTTCACAGAAAGCAAATTTGTTTCAAGGAAGAGCAGAGCGGGGTGCACTACAGTAAGAGACATTGCTGTTACTTTTGCTGCCAAGCCAGCAAGCTCAGTGCTAGCTGACAGGCCCTGGCCATCGAGCAGCACCACTGTACGAATACTCAAAATGGAAAAACCTCAAATCCAAAGCCAACATTCTGTCTGCAGTTCTTGAAAAGCTGCAGGGCACTTTGTGTCGTGAACTTGAGCGGAACATACTCCAAGTGCTGCAATGTTCTGCACAAACAGACCTGTTCTTCGAAAACCGCTGGACATTTCTCTTTCAATAAATGAGGTATGAATGTTTGAGACAAGCGCCTCTCATACTTTGGACTCATACAACTGAATAATACTGCTACAATTTAAAGTTCGTCCGGAAAATTCATCATTCAGCCTCGTTTCCAAAGACAACTAAATAAATGAAAACGTAAACATTTAGGGAAGGTATTCGTAGAGTTGACCTATAATCCAAAACCCCCCAAATGACTTAAATCCAAAGGTCAATGAACAATCCGAGAAGTTTTTAAATTCATGACGTCAACTTAACATTTTCATAAGATTTAATCACGACGTTCATGAACTCTTCAGATCTAAAAGTCACATATTTGAACATTTAATGTCAAACAATTGATTGTAGAACTACCTTGGCATTGAACTCAGCTAGGAAGTCAAAGTGTTTCTTCAGATCAGTGGCCAATATGGCCTCAATGACCAGGAAACGGAAACGCTTGAACTCCCCGTGGTTCAGGTTGACGAGGAAGTTGTACTCCGGCTGCGACATGAAGAGGTTCCAAGCTGAGGCAGCGTGGTGGTTTTCCAGGACGGATCGATCATTGTAAAGCACTGCCTGCAAACACACAAACACTTCACATTTAAATGTACAAGTACAGAAATGACTGTATGTGAATCCAGCATTCCTGCATGTACACTGAGCGTGGATGCTGTAGATGACTAAAATGTTTCTAGTGTGTTGGTATTGCCAAGAGGAATAGAGCCACTGCACTACAATGTTACCTCCTGATTGATAAGCAATATTTCAGTGTTATGACGGTGTGTTTACCTACGTTTAGGACGCATGTCTAGACAGAAGATACTCTGCAAATCTCAACAGAACTTTACAAATCCAACACTGACATTTCCTCCTCATTACTTATCAATTCATGAAAGCCACGGGCAGCTACTGTAACTGGTGATTGTCTGATCATGCTGTCAAAGATTGATGATTTGCGTCAGGTTTGCCAGTGCAACAGACAAAGTGGAAGAAAATTGCCAATCAAATGATCAACTTGTTGATTACAAAGAAAAACCGAGTGTGTAACAGTGAATTAAGCGATTAGACTTCTACTGACTTTGCTCGAAATCAGATGTCATTGTCTTGGCTGAATAACACGAGTACCTGTGGGGCACTGGTGGCCACGAGGAAAGCATTGGTCCGCCCAGGGTGGTCGTAGTCGTGCATTGCAGCGGCCACATAAAGGGCCATGAGCTCCAGAGCAGGTATGAGGCCTGACAGGCAGCCGTAACCATCTTCTGACACAGTGTAGGTCTTTGAAACCAGGAAGCCCATATGCCTGTGTGTTATTCCACTGTCGGAGTCTAGCCGCCGGGGACCAGACAAAGAGAGGAGGTTGAAGAGCAAGGTGGCAGAATTTACACAAACACACAATGTACTTTCTTGTGCACATGACTAAATACGGACTCTGGAGCACAAACACACGCGCACACACACACACACACACACACAGTAACACACACTTGAACATTCAAATCCACTTATATGTGGATCAAAGGGATGGCCCCAGTAAGGCATACAAATGAGAATATGGAAATATGAGTGAGAGGGAACTCTAATCTGCCTGCAATTTCATGGAGTTCTACACTTCAAATGGTGTTTGGTACGTAACTGCAAGTGCCAAAAGCCTGAGTAAGATGGGACAAACTGTGAGTAGGATAAGAACACACACTCTCCTGCAGGTTTGATGCTCCGACATTAATGAGATGGCTCACAGTGAAGCTGCAGGCAGATGGTAAAAAATAAATAAAAAAGTCTGACCTACATATAGACAGTCCTTATGATAATACATGACTTATTAAAAGTTAGAAAACTCGACAAAAAGGTATGCAGAGCTCATATGTTCTTAATGTGACAACTTCTAACACACTTTTATTGCGTGATGGATTCACATACACACCAGCACTCCCACCAGGACATGCAAATGTCTGCACGTATGTACTAACGGACACACCTGAGTCACTGGCGGAGCCGTGGTCAGTGATGAGGCTGGGCAGACCAGGCACAGCCTGCGTGGTGAGGTACCAGACCGCATGAAGCACATCTGTGGCGTGGACCCGGTTGTGATCTGGGTCAGAAAATTAATTTTTAAAAAAGTCTGTCAGATCTTCCCCACCAGGGCGCACTGTTAGGCTGCTTATGTTTCTTGTCACGACATAAAGGCTGTAAACAGTCATATGATGGTATGACATCTCCCTCTAGTGGCTGGTTACATTGTTACAGCTGCAACACACGACTATAAGAAAACTGAAGCAAACTCAAAAACAGGAGGAGAGAGTGGTTCAAGCTTACATGGTATGTCTCTGTAACCATTCTCAAGGGCATGGAAGTAGTTCATGAATTCATTTACAGGGATCTTGAAGGTCTCAAACAGGCCAGTGTCTTCAAAGAGCCTGTAGGAGACCTGAAAGACAAAAAAGAGGGCCTGTGAACATCACAAGGCTCGGCTAATCATCACATCACATTTAAGAGGTGTATAATCATCTCTGCAATCACACGCTAGTCCATCCATTCATAAATGCTGACAAACACAATGTTACTCAGCAGTTTTTATTACTTTCAAGCATTTTATTGCTGGACATTTCTCCATCATTATGCAAACAATCATGATGAGCTTAATCGTTGGTGTTCTCAGATGTGCTCACCTGACTGAGGATCCGTCCACATTTCCCATTTGTCTTCTCCATCAAACTGAAGATGGGGAAGTTCCAATTATTTAGCTGACTCATCAAAGGCTCTAGGTCCTCCATAACTAACGGCTCTGGAGCCATAATTGGTTTGTCCTGTGACAAGTGCTGAAAAGCATTGAGACAAACAGATACGATGTTAATAATGTCCCGATATGACGAGTGCGATTGCAGGTGTGTTGCGTCTTATTAACAGAGTTCTATTGTAAGAGCAGTCGTACTGCCTCGCCTTACCTCAGGAGGTATTAGTGGGTGGAGGAGGACATTCTGGGCGGGGTTTTTTCCTTCCTCTGTGTCCTCCTCTGTGTGTGCTACATCACTGCTGTCACTGTGGTTGGCTTCGTTGGTGCTCTCATAGTCTGATGACGCCACCACTTGGTCCTCCGCTAGTAAAAGACAAAAACAAAGAGATGTCACACTGCGGCCGAGACGAAACTGATAAACTGATGCATACAACATGAGACCAACATCTGATGGTCACCTTTAAATGATTATTATCTTGAAATGATATTGATTTAACATTACAACATCTAGGCTAGTCCAGTTAGGTATGGAGCACCAACAATTAAAAATAAACAGACACAAGATACATTGGAATTATTTATATTTTTCCTGTAACAACAAAAGTAATACTTGGGATGGAATTTGATTTTGAGGGTTTTATGCAGCCGTTCAGATTGGAACATACATTTTTTTTTTTATTTTAATATATCTACTGTATATATTTGACTCCTATATCAGCACATTGTAATAGGTGCAGGCAGTCTGAGAAGAGATAAAGTATATGTGCCGACTTTGCTGCTGGGAGGTAGTGGTGGTAGTGACAGGAGGGAAGAAGACTGAGAGCATACCTGACCGTGGTATCCTGTCTCCCTTGTCTATAGAACCCTCCCCATGGCTCAGTCTGATGTATGGTCTCCCACAGCTGCAGACAAGAGGGGTGCAACAGGTTAGAGATGAAGTGCATTAAAGGGAAATGTTATATTTCACGTTCCCTGTTGTATTTCTGGGGTATTTGCAGCTGGTGCTGTGTTGCATCTCAGACAACTGCATATATATATATATATATATATATATACATATATATATATATATGTATATACATATATATATATATATGTATATATATATATATATATATATATATATATATATATATATATATATATATATATATACATATATATATATATATGTATATATATATGTATATATATATATATATATATATATATATATATATATATATATATATATATATATATATATATATATATATGTCAGAATGAATCAATTTGAATGATCTTTAAAGAAAAACATGTTCAACCTCAATGCTATGAAACTACACACTGAAAAACTGCTAAATGTAAAAAAAATCAAAATAAATTCTGGGTCAAATGTGTCTTCTTCGAAGACATATTGCATCCAAATGTGTATTAAAACATCTGCAAATCAAATGCCAGAATAAGTAATGTAGTTTTTGTAGGATGAGATAAAATTCAGAACAGATGATTAAAAACCAAAAAAAACTGTCCAAAGAAAATGTTCAAATAAAAAAACATTGGGGGACAAATGCAGACGGGTACTGTACATGTGTGTTTGTTTGTAGAGAGCAAAATTTGCAAGCCTTTGCTGTCTGTAGCTGCGCCAAAGAATTGGGAATAACGCCATTCACTACATCTGTCTTTGATATCTAACCGGTTGGCAGAAGTTGTCAAGAAACATTTTTTAATGGGATTCCTACTGTGCTGTCCCCACATGAAACAGATGTTGTACAGATGCTCCAAGAAGAATACTCATTAATGAACATAATGGATGCACACTTAACACAATGCAATGAGATTAAGCAACCAAACCAATTCGAAACAGTTGCTGGTACTGGCGCTGTTATAAATGACTCATAAGAAATTGAGCCCACCCTCTTTGAGCTTCATGACAAATCAGTGTAAGCCTCCCGAGCTGCTCTCAACAGCTTTTCCATGTTTCTCCACCGAGGCCACTGTCAAACTGTACATGTAGGTGTTTCCAATTAAAATACCTCTCTCTAAATGTTGTAAAACCTGCCTTTTCGGGGCAGGAAATGCCTGCCGTTAGAGCATGGTGTCACAGGGAGCACAAAGTCCTGTAGTGTGTCTATCTCCTTCTGATAAATTGCTTCTTGAACACTTTTGAGCTGTACCCACCCTGCCTAATGGCCCTGAGGCCCCAACAAAGGCAGTTCTGTTGTGTTTGCATGGCCAGGTTGGACCACTGTGTGTAATGCCTAGCAGGTGTGGAATATAAAATAGTTTGATCGTTTGGCGGGCGAACAGTTAGTACATTATTGTCAGGGGGGTCTGGGCAGGCAGCAGCGCTTGGCTTAAAAGGTTTACTTTTAATGAAAGTTGAAGAACTGGCAGACACTCTTCCTCTTCTGCTAATGCAGCAGAATAACCTCAGCTCCTGACATTGAGCCTTCGGCACTGAATGTAAATAAGAAAGCCGGCCGCCTCCACTCGAGGAATCTGTCAGTCATGTATCGAGTGACTCTGCTTTTATCACAGAAAAACTTCTTAAGAGTAGTTACAGTGGTTAGCACTGTAGTTACAGTAATTTAACTGTCGCGAGACAAAATACACGTATCCTTTGTTTACGTTTCAACCGTGTCTCAAAGGAAATCATTTCTTTGGCCTGATAACTTTGGGAAGACTGTAACTGCTGTCTGCAAATATGTTTGTTCGGTCAAAGAAACAACGAGACTAATGATGCAAAGGTCAAAGGTCAAAGTCGCTTTCTCGCCTCACACATCATTTTAACAAATGTTAATACAGCCAGTGTGGATTGTCGACAGTTACGTTTTTCTCTGAAGTAGAAAACGACTCCTGTTCTCATACAAAAGCACCTTGGTATTCTCCAGAATAAACCTTCATCCAGTTAATTATCCTGCAATAGGAAATACTGTATGAATTGCAACATTGTCTGCATTTTCCATGTTGCTTATCTGAATAGTTTCGAGCCATGCAATGAGCTCCAACTGGCCTCCGCCCGCTCCCCTATCCGCTGCAGTTTACTCCAAGATTTTATACTCAACCACTCACAGCAGGTTGACAGATTACCTTTGGTTCACAGCCCAAACGGACAGTGTCCAGGCCAGGATAAACACAGCAGCCATTATTTCTGCTTTCAGTAATCTACCTCGTCTCAAGCCAGATGACGTGAAGAAGATAACAGCACAGTGGCCGGAGCTCAGGGAAATAGAAGGTATTCAATCGCCCCCCTTTTTACCGGCTCTGTGTGATAAAAAAAGGCGATATTGTAGCTTTGAAGTTGATGTTATTCCATCTTAACAACGTACGTCACTGAAAGCTGACATGATGGAAAAAGGAGGGAGGGAAAAAAAGAAGCCTAATGTCCTAATTAAGATTGTACAGATTTGATGATGGAGCAGAGAGAAGGCAATTGAAGCCATGTGCTCATTTTCTCCCCTCCATGTGTTCTCTCTCTCTTTCACCCAACCATTTCTGCCTCTCACTCTTCTGATGGGACACATTACATGTCATAAATTATTATCGGTGGTTTGTTTGATCTGTGAATGAATTCAGATGTTACTGCGTCTTGGCCAGCTCTCGAAAAAGCACAACAAATACAGGTTAAAGTACATAAATGACAGAAAACACTCCCTACTACTTCCCAACACTTGTGATTGTTGTGTTAAAGCCCACTTAAGAGATGATGTGTTGGCAGGTTGCCGATTGCTCATCGAACCATCACAGTTTTAACGCCAAAAACGGCAAGTGGTTGTCAGTAGGCACTGGCCCTGTTTAAGTTTGTCACGGAAGCCTGAACCACCTCTCTTTTTTATTTTTAGGCGTCTGGAAAAGAGCCAAATGACTAAAACAAAATGCAAATGAAGTGTTGCTGCGAAGAGAGCCCTCTCAGCTGCAGTAAACTAAACCCAGAGACTCTCTGTTCTCTCCAATTGTGTCTGTATAACCCCTGCCAAAAGAAGCAGCTGTGAAAGTGTGTCTAAGCGTGTGTGTGTGTGTGTGTGTGTGTGTGTGTGTTAATTGTGAGGTTGCGGTGACTGGGGAGAGGCCCAGGTGTTTGTTTATACTCACACCACCATAAGTGGCCATAGCTGGGGCCTGCTGCTGGGCCGGGCTGAGCTTTAAGACCAGGCGACAGGGCTTTGTGTACAGAAGCTGCTCAGTGTGCTTACATTTACAGAACTTGTTCAAGTGTCACACTGTCAATGTGCAAACAGACCCAAACAGGTCACTGACAGACGCAGTTCTTTGGAGGGCTCTAGACACGAGACGAGACGGTGTGCAGATCATTTTTTTACTAAGCGCAGTAAACAATATAATGTTGAGCTGAAGGTTGAATATATACTGTAGTCAACAGAAGTAGACTTCTTTTTAATCAGTTTTTCTATGAATTAATCTATTCTATTACGGCAATTTAACATTAAGGTCTCAGTTGTATGCATGACACCTTGCATGTGTAATATGCAATTCATGTTTTGTTTTATTTCTCTAAATGTTTGCCTCTGCATCTCCATGTCCCACGTTTTTGTTGTGTACATATTTTAACAAGTGTGTTATGTATTGATTGTTTATGAGAGAATAAAAAAAAAAAACCAAACCACTCGCTTTTCATCAACCAGCAGATACACAATGTGACAGTTATGTTGTCCACAGATAAATAATGTGTGTTGAAGACTCCTCCCTGACTGAAGCCATTTTAAAAGTTTGTAACCTTGTTGAAAGTTTTCTTGAGATATTTTAACTTCATATTTAATTGTTCAGTAACAGATATTGATGAATGATTTAAAACACAGATCTTAAGAGTGAGTCGGCAGGTGAGTCTTTGTAAAAGTGCTGTGTCATTAGTACGAGTTTTTATTAGTATGAGGCAGTCACACGTCACCATGAGCTCTTTCTAAAGCATTTCTACAATTCAAAGAATACGTTCTGGTCAGCTGAATACGGAGAAACGTGTCTGGAAAGCTGTCTGCAGAGTGCTGAGTGATGTTAAATCATCTCACCTGAACCCCCAGAATTTGCAAGTAATGTGCTTTCTTAGTGGTCAGCAAAGAATGTACGAAGTTTGCAGGGAACATTCAGAAAGAGGACCTTCTCCTGTATGTAAGCACTGGACTGCCAATAAGGTAAAAAGCCAGAAATATAACTGCACCTAATATTTGAATCCAACACTACTTGAGGGTCAGGTAAGGATCACAAACTGAGCAATAGCACTATACAAACTATAGTTAACAGTGCATTGAGCCAATACCCTCCTGATCTAGTGAGATGTATTCAGTCTGAAATTGACAGGTTTTATTATGCATATATCTTCATTTATTAGAATTAAATACGTCTTAATACCAGCCTAAAATACAGTCAGCGAGAAACGAGATACATCAACTGTTGTTCTGTATGAGTCAGGCGTCAGACGTGGCTTTCTGAAGTTCTTTTCCCGTTAATAATTGAGCTCCAGCTTCAGTTTAGAGATCTGACAAAAGTTCTTTTGCAACATTTGAAAGTCAAACTAACTAACGACAACAACACGTACACACACATACAGAAACCTACACCATGTACTAACATGGCATCCGTGGCGCTGCTTGGCAGCACAGAGACGCCTCAGCAGCGTCTGCATTTACAGACTAACGCTGATCTTCATCTGAGGACTTTCATGCCTGTGACACGAACTCCACAAGGGAGAAACTGAATACGGCAGATGAAAAACGAAGAGACTCTTTCTTGTTGAGAGATACTTAATATTTTAGAGACAGGGAGCATGTGCTGTCTGGTACTGCTTGTGCATCCACATCATAAAAACATTGTCTGCACGATAACTCATATTCAAGTACACACGATCATGCACAGCTGAACATTTTCAAGTCGAATCTCCAATGTTTCGCCTCTTTTGAAATTCATGAAGCTGCTCTAAGATAATCCAAACATAACGTCACAGTAATCACAAAGTAATTGTCAGGAATGCAATCGCTGCTCTCACAGTAAATTATGCTGAAATGTTTTACTGAGTAATCATAACCACTCTAATAAATTGTGTTTATTCTAGTTTCAATGCATCGATGTTATTTTCTAACAAAACATGGAATTATTATTTGCTGTTATTTGTTACAACATGGGTCTGTCGTGTCTTGGCATTTCTACTGATTCACTGCATCTGTATTCGTACACACGCTTTCATGCACACACAAACCCATGAATGCACACAAACGCTCATCAGTACTGACACATATCCTATCCAACGCCCCCCCAACATTTGATACATATCTATATATTCAAATACATTTTTACTTTACTTGAAAACAGTCACCACTTAATAGTAATTGCAAATATATGTAAATATACGTGACATTTTGTGGTTGTACTGATTCATGATTTTATTGCATTACAAGTATATATAAAAAATAAAACTAAATAAAAATGGTATCACATGCATTCATATCTACTTCTGAACCATGATACTTCTGTGTAGCGTCTCGTGCTGTCTTCAGCACAGCGTGCAGAGAGTTTTTGTGTGTCTTAGTTATTCAGGTTAATGCGTTCGCCTGTGGGGCATATTTCCATTCTGGCTCCCATGCACACACATCCTCTTCCGAACTGCTGCGCCATTACTGTTCACTCAAGCTCTCTTTGGTATAACTACAGCCACACTGCTGGGAATAAACCTCTAAACCCTGAGAGTGATGCGCCATACTGTGCTAGCCATGGTAGGAGTCCTCCTTAAAGCAATTGCACCATAGTTATGTGTAACTATGGTAGAATCTTGCACAGCAGGACCTAATTAGTGTACTGAAATACAAAATAGTTTTTTTCCATGTCGCTCCCTCTGGGGAGCAACTGGAGCACAAGTAAAAGTAAGTTTCTGAGGATAGGATGCTGAGAGAAGAATGAAACATCAGTTGTTCAGCTGTAGCTCTACCTGCAGGCGAGTGCTTCATGGTAGGGTTTGATGCTGGCGCTGCGGTCCCTTCGGACGGGCCCAGGCTCAATGGTGGGCAGGCCTGTGGCGGAGGTGGTGGTGGTCCACGTGGAAGAGATCCTCCTCAGAAGACCAGGGTGGAGACTCCGCCTCAGACGCTGCACACACACACACAGGAGAATGTTCCTTTTTCTAAAAATCAATAAAATGCCTAAAAAAAAAGACCTAAAAAAACATGGCTCCTAAAGTACTCCCACCTGGGAGATAAGGTTAATGCTCGATTGCTTCGTCTGCAGTCAAATTGATCATAGATGAAGATAAAACAGATGATGCAGCTGATAGAACAAGGAAACATATTTCATCTGGCACCAAAAGACAATCAACACAGTAATCACTGACGGGAAGATATTGGCTGGCAGCTGTAACGATGCCCCTCACGGTACATTGTTAGATACAATGTCAGCAGATACATTTCATCACAGGGACTCTGCCTCTCTGCTTCGTATTCTCTCCGTAAGTCTCTTTTGTCTCGTTCTCTCAGTCTCTTTCTGTCTTTGCTCTTTCTCTGGGATTCCCAGTGGTCTGTGCCCTTGTGGTGCCTCCATCTGTTCGGTGCTATGCAGCAGCTTGGCACAGCAGCGCTAAACATGGCAGGCTCTCTCTCTCTCGGTCTTCTGCAGGGTGACCTAGTAAAGATCGCCTCAGAATCCTGAATGAGCCCATTCACAGCAAGGCGTCATTTACTGAGTGCAAGCACACACACACACTCAAACACGCCGTCGGGTTTAACCGCTTTAGTGGACATTTCACTGGCTTTCTCTTGAGGCTTTACCATAACCTTAATTTAAGAATTTAAGGCAAATGCATAGAAAACACACACACACACACACTTACAAAAATCAATGGCCAATTAGCGTATACTATATGTACACACACAGACAGCACTGACACACTTGTGCAAGCAAAAGTTCATTTAAAATGACATACCAGGGTTGTGCCCAAAACATCCTGTGTATGATGCTGTTACGATTAGAGAAACGTATGACACACATGTTCTGCACAGTACAGTGTATATTAAAACTATACTATACGTATATACAAATATACGTTTAAATCCTGATTTTGAAAGAGGAATAATGGTTCCTCGGTATGATTTTGCAGCACCGTAGTTCCATTCTTCAATGAATGCCCTTCAGACGCACACCAAAAGCAAAAGAACACGTCACAGAAACACACGCATCACCATCGGCAGCAGCATGGCAAAAACTAGGCCATCCTCACAAACAAAGTCAGTGTTGAATGAGGTCTAAAACTGAACTTATCCCTGTAATTATTGAGTAAAAAAAGCAAGATTGATGAAACTTCAAATATTTCACAATCAGTTCTGAATTTATTCATGTACAGTTATGTGCTTCTCCTTCTTTTGCAGCACAGAGAACATGCTGTCGGACAGAAAATGGGTTTTGGAGAAGTGCTTGAAAGGCATCAGTATGCACCACGATGGACATCAAACTCTTTAGCCAAGAGGCAGAAAAGCAAGCGCAGGGCTTTCCACTCCTGCATTAACCGCCTTCACTCCTCCTGCTGTTCTCCTCCCGGGCAGTCAGAGGCTGCACGTCATCTCCGGGGAGCAGAGTCTTAATGAGGGCAGCCTCACCGGCCGCTCCACAGGCACAGTTTGTCTTCGCTACTTTTACAAATGTTAGAAAACACCTGTCAGCCAAATTACTGGCGTGATGGCACCATCGACCACAAGCCAGCTTCCAAGACAGCCGGGATATGTTCCTCAGATTAATATCTGGATCCGTAATTGTGGTGAGGTGGCCAGCTTTGTTGACACATAGACGTCCCTCTTTGTAACCTTTTGAGAGATGCGCTCACCTTAATGTTGCCTCTCCCTTTTCTCGACTACACACACACACACACACACACACACACACACACACACACACACACACACACACACACACACACACACACACACACACACACACACACACACACACACACACACACACACACACACACACACACACAGTCTGGCTCTGCACATCTGTCATGTTGACACAGCTGTAGCTATGAAAGGGAGAACAGTGCTCGGAGCAGTAGACACGCTCTATTTTTCTTCACTCAACTCTATGAAAATACGCTCTTTCATTTGATGCTAAAAGCTCTGAGAGCAGGAATCACTCATTCGCTGAAACATGGGCTAAAAGATTAACACGTGTGTGGAGCGTCGTGTGGTGTATAAATCATTTGGCCCGAATAAAGGGAACCGCATTTCCATTATTTCTGCCGTTTCACAAAAAAAAAAGTTGGATTACTACCTTTGATTAACAATTATGACTTTTGATATGTGGATGAAATATCCCCACTTTCATCTAGACTTCCTGTTACTGCATATCTTAAAAAACAATCATGACACATGATCTTCATTGATGTCTTTACCTTATGGATGGAGGTCTTCTCCCCTTTCTCTGGTCCCTCCTCTGAGTCGGAGAATGTGTAGGCATCGCCGGGGTTAAGCAGTGGAGCGGGGCGCGGCCGGTGCAGCGACTGGAAGGTGAGCTGGGTGGTTAGCAGGTTGCTGACGGCCCGCAGTGAGGTGCAGGTGTTGGGGGGCAGAGAGGGGTCAGCCAGCAGGTCTGTGATTAGTCCGTGGGCTTCTCCCATCACTGCTATGTCCACCATGACAGTGGTGCCGGATGACTGTGGGGTGACGGGGAGAAAGACAAAGGAGAAATAAACATCACTGCTGCTGTGGCTAATGTGAGTCGATGCTGATTAATGGCTGGATCTGATAGCGGCTGTGTGCAGCTTCTTGGCAGCAGGTGTGAAGAGCAGGTATGTAAACTATGTCAGCAGCTCGTGTGTGAACATAATGTGTTTAAAGGTGACATTGGCATCACTTGAGTTGTTAATTCTGCCGAAATGGAAGTAAAACTACCGGTATGCTGAAGTTATGTCTCTACGTAAAGACAAACAGCTCTCACTCTCTCAGTGGTGGAAACTGGTGTATTTACTCAAATACTTTAATTCATTTTGGATAATTCTGAGGTATTTGTACTTTAAGTTGCACTTATTACTTGAAGATGTTGACCATAGAAGCAAACCCACAAAGAAGTATAACTTCACTCTACAGTTTCCTTCAACTCTACAGAGTGTTTTGGCACCTTAAGCTCAATGTTTTTGCTTTGTTGTTTTGGTTCAGTCTCACCGCTCCCATCGGCAAAAGGCTGCAAAAGCTCTAACAAACCCACTGTACTATTCCTGCCCAGTGCCAAACCACCGACGAGCCTCACCGACACCGTTAGCGACTAGCTGGTGAACACAGTGGAGCATTTAGCAGCTAAAGAGCCAGATATGTTACACTGGAGAACAAGATGGAACCACAAGGATTCTGGAATTTTTATTGGACTTTATCAGTGTATGTGCCCAGAAAAAACACATGGTCGTCGTTTAACCGCAAGGTTCAATCCCCTGCTCCTGCTGTCTGCATGTCGAAGTTCCCTTGAGAAAGACATCGATTACTCCCTGGGTGCTTTACAGCAGCCGACTGCTCCGACATGTTCACGATGGGTTAAATGCAGAGGTAAAATGTCATGCATGTACCTGTTTTATATGTCTAAAACTTCATTATATATCCAACAAAGTTTAAGTTTTCAAGTAAATAAAAGCACAGTGATGTCATTGTTAGATGAGATTACAAGTGCAATACAGCACACTACTACACCCATCGGTAACGCTCACTGTGGTTAGAGACACACACTAACACTGCTTTATAGCGCAGGTATTAAGTTGCTCTTTAAATGCACATTAATGCATCTGTGATGACAGTCAAATATCATATTATATAATAATATAACAGCGATGGAGGCACTTCCGCCTGCAGAATGGCTACTTTTACATTTTGCTGATAATTCTAACATTCTTTTCTTTACGTGACATTTTGAATGCAGAACTTGTAACGGAGTATTATTACATTGCTGTATTGCTTATTTTCCTTAATAAAGGATCTGAATACATCTTTCACCATTCGTCATTCTTTACTGTTAAATATTCTATCACAGCAGAAGCTAATGCTGATACAACAAAGACTGATTTGAAAACTATTACAGTCTCTATTCAGAAATGATCTGGGGAGGCAAATTTTCCAGCAGCAAAAACGCATTATAAGAGGACAATGACAGTGAGCACAGCCATCACCAAATTGTGTCTCAATAGGGCACTGAGCTCAGGGAAAAACCAACATGGCACAAATGACACCTATAAACAATACCCAAACACAACAATATAAAAGTAGGAAAACAATAGACAATTTACTTTAGACCACTATCATAGGAGACATATTCAATCACAGTGTCAGACTGAGATCCGGCCAAGCTTTACAAAGTGTATTTTAATTGTGTTATCACACACACATGCACACATCCATCCACGCACACATCAAAGGCTTTCGTCTACACCTTATATGGCTCCTTTCAGCTCAGAGAAAGCCAAAACGTGAGGAGGAGCAGGGAGTGGCACTTCACAGCTGTAGGAGTTGCCATACTTTTAGACATGTGAACAACATGAGGTTAACCATGTTCAGCACAGCTGTGCTGTACTTAATGCTTAATGAATGGACTCGTTAGCGATGTCTCAGCTAGAATCCGACCCTTGACTTCCTCGCTCTTGACCCCTGAGAGACGGCCAACAGCCCTCGTCTGCCCTGTGCTTTGAAGGCAGCGCCGTAGTTTGAGCCGGCCCTGTTTTTTGCAGGGTAAAGTGAAAAGTTCACAGCCCACTCTTAATTGCTGTGCCTAGAGCAGTTGAACAACCACAACTAAACACAGGTCAGTCTTGGCTGCCAACAAGTTTATCTAATAAGCTCACGAGTTCCCTTTTTCTCCAAAGAATGTTATCAGATTCTTCTCGCCCCGTGTCCCATTCACTTTGACACCAGCTGCCAGGCACCCAGAATTATACTGTTTACACTGGCTAAGTGGCAAGAGGTTGACCTGAACAACACATGTGTGAACACCTTTCATTCGTCTCGACTTGTGGGAACAGTGAAGGTTTCGCGTTGTATTTTCCTAGTTATATCAGATAAGTCACTGTATTTCTACACTTTTTCTTTTAGTCTGCAAAAGGACAAAAGCCGTGTGTTCAGCGGGTGTGAGGCCATTCCTCCACATGTGGTCATCCACACATGATAATGACACACACTTATTGATACATCTGACACATGGTCAGCAGTGGGACGAAGCTAATCCCTTTTAAAGACAAGGAGACGTCCTGTGGGATGGCTGATGGAACGTTTCTGGACAGAAGGCTATTGTACCCCCCTCATCCCTCCTCTCCTCTCCACTTCTCGTCTTCTTATCCTCCCTCTCCTCTTTCACATATTCTGCTTTAATGCATGCTGTGAGCATACGATGTAAACACCTGTCTCTCCGCTCATTTACAGCCTGATTTAGGAGTTTGCTTCAGAGAGGGTTTAAGCAGAATATAGCTGCTGGAGAACATCTGTCTGGTCAGAGCATCTCCAACCACGCATGCGTGCACACACAAACAAGTTGTGCAGTTTCTAGAAACTTAACCCCTAGTTCTCACACCACAGCCAACGCGAAAGTTAAGTAAAACACACGCTGCATAGACAAAGACTTACACACAAACATACAGTGAAGATGGCATCATCCTGAGCATGCAGCAGAGAGACACGTGTGCACCCAGTTAAACACACTATGCAGGATGAGCATGGTGTCACTAAGCTTGACTACCTAAAGAATTGGACTGAAGTGGCCATATAGGAGGAGGGAAGGATGTGCACGGTTTGATTTTGCACTGGGGGCAAGCCACTTAATGCCCAAAGCATGACATTGAAAAATAAATTGTGGTGAAAGGCTCCAGGTGCATGAGTAGCTTTTGAGACTTGGGGACATGGTGGGGAGCTTGCTTCCACTGAATTTGTAATGTTCTTATTGACCTGAAAAAATGGCAATACCTGCTCTGCTAAAACAAGCCAAGATCTTGCTTAATTTAAAAGATCATGCTGTCAAAAAACACTGTCCATCTACCTTTAAAAATCCTCCCTCGAAAGGTATCTAAAGAATGTTTGTGAGACGAGGAGCAAGAGCTTTGAGCTATCAAACAACGCTGATTGCAAGGAAAGATTAAGAAGGTAAAGTCCCGACCATCCCTGGCGCAAGTTGGTCTTGGCTGGACGATAAGTCCCGATGCTCCAAATCTCCCAACAATCTGCAAACTAAAACTTAAGAATCGTCAATGGACCTCCTGTAAGAGATTGAATTGTGAGCAAGTTACCGGTACATAATATCATAAGGTTATATAAGCATTTCCTGTCAGGTTAGATGATCGGTTTCATTCATCAGCCACAGGCACCTCTGTAGCGGCTCCACTTGTGTAAGGATAGATCTCATACAAGCCCCACTCACTGACCCCTGTCTGGGGAAACAGCATTGTGAGTATCGTAGAAAAAAGCTTTTGGACACATGTTATGATGGAGCATTTCAAAATTGGAAACATTTTTCTGAAAGCACCATGGTGTTCTTTCCTCGGTCACGTCTGCAGTGTTTGTAAACTCCATTAAACACCTTCCAGTGAAGGTGTATACTGAATTATGTTGATTGAAGTATTTCTCTAAATGGTTCCATAAGCTTTATGGATGTTTCTGAGAAATAGACCCTTCAGAGTTAATCAGTGATCCAGCACCTCAGAGAGTTGTGTAGAGGAGATTTGGGAGTAACTACCTTAAATTATACAAAGGTTTCGATTGGCTCCCTACAAGCCTGGCTTTCAGTATGCAACTGCCAACAGCTTTTCGATCTTCTGGGATAATGAAGGCTTGTTTCACGGCACAAAGAAGGTGCAACCATTGTGCAACTAAAACAGGAAATTGACCCAGAAGCTATCATCAGCTATCCCCAGTTGCCAAAAAGTACCGATGTAGTTCTTTGCAGGTAGTCTCACTTGCAGCGGAAATTCCAGAACCACTTGGAAACGCTAGGGGGGGGGGGGGGGGAGCAGTCATACAACACTTTGCGCTGCACGTTAGCCTGTGGGCTGGTGTTCTTAACGAATGACAACTGAATGATGATTAGAATTTCAAAGCAGTTAAATACATTGCTCAAGTCATTTAGAAAAAGACTTATTTCAATTCAAAAAGTCATATTTTTGGAGCATGTGGATTCTCTCATGCTTGCAGCCATTTGGTATTTTTGTGGCTGGCCAATTTTCTGCATTTAACTGCCAGGAGGCATGTTGATTTTAAAAAGGCAAGAAAGTTCCTGTTTAGACTGATGCCAGCCCTTCACACACACACACCCACTGATCCTCCTAATCCGGCCCCTGTGCCAAGCACCCCTGGTCACAAATTTACCGCAAAAATCGGTGTGATATTCGGTCACAAGCCGCCAGCGTTTGTTGACATGCTACATTTGATAAAACTGACTACCAGCATTAACAAACAGTTTTTATGATTCTTCAACGAGCCAAGCCATATACTAAACCTTGCTGCTATGACATTTTACTATGAATAACAACAGTGTATACGTGAATAACACAGTTTGGAGCACTACGTCAATAGACATGCCATAGATTAACACCCGTGCAGCAGTTCATGTAAACCAAACCAAGGGCCAGTCAAAACAAACCAGCAATCACTCCTGAAGAGTGAAAAGCTATTTGTCCACACAGCTTCTCTGTACTCTGACCCTACTCTGCTGTATGTGGAGCTTTGACCAAATAATAATTACAAATAACTCTTAGTGCCGGTTTAGTCTGGCTATTGTACCAGATCGATGAAATGAGTCAATGACCAGAAACATTTAACATAAAGGTTTTTGAGGAATTAATAACTCAAACATATGTGTCACAAAATATCCATAAAACAATGCTGTATGCTTTGCTAAATGCTGGTACGCACACATGCATTTACAATATTTAAACTTCAGATATGTGTATGCACACATTTTTTCATGTGACACATCACAGACTACAAACACCAACATGGACTATGACTGTTGCATAAACACTGAGTATCTGAAGTATGACTGCTGGTGTTCCTGCTGCATCCACATGTTTTTGCCAATAACTCTGCAGAAGACAGATGAAGTGCATTTGATGCAACAAACACATCACTGATCTTTCTGTCCAATGATTATTATTAATGGAATACACAGGCAAAGAGGTCACATTTTTGCAATTTCTGAGACGGTCCACTTAATGCACTTTTAACCCCTTGGCTCCCTCATATAAACATAAAGCCCTCTAAGCCTCAAGTAAAATACCCGTGACATGTGAAGCTTCTTAAAATTGTGCAATGGTGAGAATATAATTTATCCCACAGGAGAGCTAGAGACTGGACAAAGGCCTCAGGGGCCTACTGGAGAACGCAAGGTATTTGATTCTCTTCGTAAACACATTTCAATAATGTAAGCAACTCTGGATCTTCATAACGGATACACACATTGTGGGGCTTGTTTGCAATTAACCCCCCGCACACTCTGAGATATACAGGAATTTGCTGAGCAAGAAGCTGGGGAATATATTAAATAACAAATACTTAAGCGCATTCATTATTTTTTCTTAGCTTGATTTCATTTACACAGAACTCTCTGCATGTTTGAAAAATCATTACCGTGCAGTTTTCTATTTCAGTGGCAGTGCAGTAATGGCCCTGATCACATCTGTCCAGATGGATTAGCTGAAGAGAAGCCTGGGAGTTGGTGATGTTCTCTACTTGAATTAGCTGATAAAGTGTGAATCACAGCAGAACGGTAACAGAAAGCTCCACTGAGACACTCTTTGCTCCTCGCCTGAGCTCCTACAGCCAAAACTGTATTTCCCACTTCCCAACGAAACCCCCACCAAGACCCAACTCCCCTCACAACCCCTCTGTCAACACAAACCAAAGCTGTGCTGAGCCAGGTCCTCGGCTGCAGCCAGGATACAATTACACACGATTACATATTTTATTAAAGCGGTTGTGCTGTGGGATCTGAGGGGTATTAACACAAAACAAACAATAATAACTGCCTCATTAATGATTTACTTGGAAAGGTCAAGCCAATTGACCCCGAACATGCAGCCATCTCATCTCCAAGGAGAGGCTTGTTTTTCCTTACACATATTTCAGGGGGTTTGATTCCAACAAAGGAGCCAAGTAAGATAAAAAAAACAGAGCTAGAGAGACACACAAACAGACCAGTAGAGGCAGAAGCAAACAAGAAATGCTGGCATAAAGGACCGGGCAAACGTAAAACAGTTTGCATACACTGAGCGAGGATTTACCACATGATACAAGTGGTTAAAACATAAATCCTTTATGCACAGTCACACGATTTAAAAAATCTTGCAAACTGAACAGGCATGCTGTAAATAAAACCAAGTTAAAATGTCATTCAATTCATCACTTACTCTCTGATAAATGGCACCAGCTCAGAGGTGTTTTACCGTCGCACATCAGTAAAGGTAGGAGTTTAAAAACTGCGAATGCTTCTGTGTCATTTGCGGATACAATTGTTTACCAGGCAGAGGACGGTCACAAGCGCAGGTAGTTGAATGTTTTCAGTCTCTTTCAGCCTTAAATTCAGTCATGCCACAGGACCCGATTTAATGAGAAAATGGACCGTCATGTCGGGGCCAACCAGAAGAAGGGCAGTGACCTTTAACAACTCGAAAAACCCGCAGTTTAAGAAACGCTGGTCCCAAGTGTTTGAAGTGCTCAGAGTGATTTTGAGAAATCTTCAACATGACTGCAATGTCATGGCTTGTCTGCCTCACATACGACTCTTCCAGCCTTTCTGTAATTTAGAATAACAGTCTCGAGACACTCGAGGCCGACAGACACTCTTTTCTCCGATAATCTCCCCGGGTAATGTTCCAAAACCAATGTGTTTTCAAGTCGAATACAAATATTTAAATAGCTCTTTCCATACATAACTTCACTGTCAATTCCTAGGCTGAAGCATCCACCGCATGCTGCGGACGGGTGGGGGGAAAAAAAAAAACGCGGTTTGGCAAATGAGCCTGCTAATGTGTGCATGTTGGCGACTATGACAAAGTGGAGATCAATCAAACGCTCTGGTCACCGGCTAAAGAGCAGAGTGTGTGATTTACACACGCTACGAGGTGCCGTGGCGTAGTCGAGCGCTACCAGCCTCTCTGACCAACGACCTGGTCCAAGAGAGCAGAGCCAAGGGAAAATAGCCATGAGATGGAGAGGGGTGCCAACATAAGCCTTGACTTCTTACACGTCTTGTCAGTCTCTGGACTATGACAGGATTCCACTGACGAACGCAGAGCACCGATCCAAGAAAAAAGGAAGAAAAAAGAACTGAGCTGACCACTGAGTCTAAATGGCAGCTTAGGGAATGCATCAATCAAAAAATATGTGCTCGCCTACATCACTAACCCCACATAACAAATTGATATTTCAAAAGGGTAACATGCTATTTGAAAATGTCTCCGCTCAAAGAGGATCATATTGTAAGGCTGATCTGAGAACAGACATACCGCTATATGAGACTTCTCTAGGAAATGACAGTGTGTAATTTGATTTCAAGGCCAATCCTGCGCTGCACAGTTACGAACGCGATTCATAAAAAATGCCCCAATTCACCCCCCCAACCACAACTTTTCATTGCTACCCCAGCATAAAGCGTCAGCACGAACGCATTCTAAAGGATATCCTCCTTATAGCAGAACATACTGTATATGGCTTGTGCAGCACCTTCCAGCTACATCACAGACCCGCGTCCTTCAGACTAAAAGAGTACAACAAGGTGGGAAGTGACACCTCTGGACATGAGTGGGTGAACGGACGTGTTCGTGGTGGGATTTCTGCTATTTGCGTCATTTAAAAGGTGTGTGTAGGCGAGTGACAGAGATGAGGGAACTAGTTCCTGTGTGTGTGCGTGTGCGTGTGTGTGTGTGTGTTTTCCTGTCAGCTGTTAAACATCATTGTTATTACTAGTGTGTCTCTTTTTGTGTGGACAGTGCTAACCTGTGATCCCCGGGAGCCTCTCTTGTGGTCCCAATCCGAACGGGGGAGCATCTGTGGGAAAAGAGAGACATGTTCAAACCACAGTCATGAACATCCTGTTCCTGTTCACGTCCTACAGCAGAACTTCTGCACAAAGGCAACACCATGGTTGAGATTCACTGTGCTGGAGCGAAAAAGAGGAGGAGCAGGAATGGTGACGCAAAGAGTCGAAGAAGTGTGTGTGTGGGGGGGGAATGGAAACGCTCATAAATGCAAAAATGGGTTTTGTCTATTTTTTTTCACTTTCCATTAAGCGCAGATGTCTAATGCAATTTCACAGTCAGGTTTGGTTTACTTTAGCTCCTATTCACTGCCTAAGGGTCTGGTGGGGGCTGAATTATTTTACGCTGTCTAATTACCAGCTACTGTGTCCTCCCACAGGCCTCGTAAACCCATTTTCCACTTTCTTGGGAGTCACCGAATGCATCAGTGCAGCTCTGTCACTGGTTTTTGGTGAGCACGTTGCAGGAGAGCCAAGTCAACATTACCCCCCCCCCCCCCCCCCGCCTCTGTTCGGGCTTTCTGCCCCAGAACTGAGAAGCCCTGAGAAACCCAGCATGTCGCTGTGACAAATTGCGGCTGCACACACTGAGGCAAGGGGCTCGGCATCAGAGCCAAATTGATAATTCAGGTGTAATTTACTGTGTCAGAGGAGGTCATTGAGTTGTGTCATGCTGTGAGAGGAAACATTTGGAAAACATTGGTTTTCGGTCGCCTGTGCTACTGGTCCGTCTGGACAGAAGTGTTGTTTTGTGGCGTGTTTTTCAACAGTGCTGCTTAGTTCTAAGCAAATTGCTCCTGTTGCCAGGAGATAATCAGTTCGGTCTTGTGTTTGCGTGACTGAGTGTGTGTGTGCATCTCTGTGTCTGTCCACGGCTAATCTTGCATGCTGTTGGACCAAACAGCAAAATATTTTGGGTGCTCATTGATGGCTGAATGCTCAAGGAACTCTCTGGGTTGCAGTGACTCACACTTTCTCAAAACACCTTTTATTGCCTGTTTGATACTGCATTACTCTGCAGCCCCTACCTGGGCAGGTGAGGTGAGACAAGGCAAGTGAGACACAGTGAGAAAAGCACTTTGCCCACTTTTATTGTTTTGGACGGTGTATTTGGCTATCAGCTAACAGCTAACATGACTACACACGCAGCTAACTGCATCGCCGCCACTCAGCCACTGCTCTGCAGCCGGAAACACAGTTATCTCGTGCCTTTTATTGGGCATCATCCTCACATTTACACGTGAATTGTCGGAAAAAATAGATTTGAAACCTCAATAAATGCTTCAAGTCACAGTTACATCTGTTACGGAGCTGTTAGCCAATTGAGTTGTTAGCCAATTGTAGGTTGTCGTCTTCATTCAATCAAACACAATGCACATCCATTCATAAAGCACAACAGCTTTTCCACAGTTTGACATTCAGGATCTTCTTTTATTTAAATGCAATATGAGGGATTTGCCCTTTCTCAACATATTCTTCACTCATGCTCCATTTTCTAGCCCAAGGACTGCAGCTATGAAGAGCCTGGATTCTTCTATCATGAGCATGATTATATCTGTGAGTCACTTTAAAGCTCCGTCAAGCATGCGTGTACCTTCTCATGCATTAATATAACCACACTCGATAAAAAAGGAAGTCAAACAGGCAATCATCTGTGTAAAAGGCCCACGTATGAGATGTAAATTACTGTGAATGATAATATTAGCCATCCAGTGAGCTGTTTGTCTTATTTTACTGCTCTGACGACGGGGTTTCGCTTTTTAAAGTATAGGAGTTGGCAGCAGCTCCTCGATGGTCACGGCTGAGTCCGGCTCCATTAGAAGGTCTTAGTATCAGTGAGGCTCTCCAGGCGCACGCACATAAACAGCCCATTGGGTCTTGCAGTCTTATGTAACCCACTCTTTCATCTCCATGCTCTGAGAGACAGACCCAGACTACACAGAAGTCTACATGCAGCCTTTGATGTGCCAAAACAAAAGAAACACACAAAATCAAAGCTCAGCATAAAATGTGAGCGCCGCAGATTGCCTCTTGCACAGAGTGACTTTACAGGCCACAGTGGAGTTAATTCCCTCTGAGACACATTTCATCAACAAATACATGTGGATGGTGTGCTACTCACTTACTAAACCAAACAGTGGACGCAGTCTGGTGCCACTGTGTTTGAATGTTATTCACCAGTGCTGGAAAATCAGTAAATAAAAATGTTGGTTTTAGTGCTTCCAGCCTTCAAATCGCCGGTGTCATCACAAACAGGAAAGAACTGTAGAAGCAAAAACATCTGTTTTTCAAAGACAAAAAGCAGAAATTCCCGTCACAAGAGTCAAAAGAAGCCCAGCACAACCAGATAATAACCTCACGGAGGCTGAATTGCACACTGCCAATAAAAGAGCAAAGAAAAATATGATGATACAAAGAGGATATACGTCTTCTTTTCCAGCGAGTTAATCCTTTCCAAACAAGAATAAACATTGATAAGAAACGAGACAAACTAGAGACCATCATTGTTAACACAACCATCTTCACACTTGGCCTTCCTTTTGATCTCAGCTACACACCTATGAAGCTCCGTGACTGCATCTTGCACTTGTGACACTGTCACGTTGATCAAATCTGTCCACAGACAGAGACATATGAATATAAGCACCTGGTAAAGTAGTTCCTGCTACAGTAGGTGTCTCCATGACCATATTTTACCATGATGACACACACACACACACACACACTCAGACTCACAAGATGAAAACAATACCAGCCACATGCTGTCGCGGCTGGTAACAAAAAGACTTGTTCAAACTTTATTACCTTGTTTTGCTTCAGGAGAACGAAGATTATACCTAAAACATATGACAGTTCACTGCCACTATTATGTCTAAAGAGGTAAAACCACACATGAATGATTTCTTAGAGATCTCCCGGTTTTTCATGGACACCCTCCAGGCAGCACAACGCAGCCGAAGCAGTAAAATGTCCAAATGGATTTGTTTTTGTCCTAAAGCTCCAGTGCACCTACTGGGAAAAATAACAACTTTGTAGAAGTTGTGCCCTTTGTTTCACCCTCTGCTAGATTCATTACCGCTCCGTCACTCGGGTCGAGCAGTGGCTTTCACTTACAGCAATACTGGTGATTTATAAGAGACTGAAACCGGTCTTCAAGAGAGAAAATGCGTTGCGTCTTTGAAAGTGGAAGTACGTCTTTCAATCACGGCGCAACAGCTACCAGAGCAACACGACACACTCAATGAGGTCGAAGGCATTTATATGGAACTCTGGCTCCATTGTGAACGCATCCTGAAGATTTGCTGTACTTTCATGATCCAGAGTGACACGAGAAAGAAAGAGACAAACAAGAGAACGGAGTTATAATGGTGTAGTTCATCAAGGTGCAGCCAATAAACTAAATTGAAAATGATAAAATCATACTGAGCTCATGTGAGCCCTCATCTGCACCACTGGTCATGTTTGAAATGTGTCAATTTGAATTAAATTCAAACTGGATGTTATTTAACACAGATTAAAAGCCATAAGGATTCTAATATTGTCAGCATTAAGGTTTAGTCCCTTTTATTTCCGATAGGTTTGGCCGAGTTTGCATTCATACGACCTCTTGGAGTGTCAAGACGGGAAGTTTGAACTATTTTTCCATTGCTTTTACGACTTGCTAACTAGTTTCCACACACTTGTATTCTCCCAATTTACAACTGCAGAGGAACCCTCAAGGGTTCAAACTTCAACAACAATGTGTCTTTCCAGGAACAAGGTCCCATTTACTGTGGAATAGCCCAAAGACCTCACTGTCAATAGTTTTCTTTGGAAGCGTTTTCTGCTTTTGAAGTCTTCACACACAGAGTTACCGAGACATTGGTCCTTAAAAGAGATGTTGCTGTTGAACTTTCAGAGATTTATATCTTTAAACACCGACAAATTGAACTAGTATATTCTGCATGGCTACATACCATTAAATGTATGAAACTACTTCTTTTTTTATTGATTTGGATGAACTGACCTCTTGAGGGAGACGCCAGTCTGAGCAAGTTAGCCAAATAAAGTGAGTGTTTTCCAAATGTTAGTCTTTTTAGTGCAAAATTCCCTCTTTATTTTAACTCGGATGGTGTTTCACTGCTAAGCTGAGGCAGAAGGATTCTTCCTGCAGTTACACATAGGTTTTTTTACAGAAACAAAACAATGACAAATCTCCTTCACAAGACAACCAGGGCAAAGACACAGACCGGATTCAGACTGAAACCTCATAATAGTTTCGGGTAATTTTTGTCTTTTTGCCCAAACAAGGACTATCCCTTGTCCCAAATTTCTTACGGTGTGTTCCCTCTGATGGAATCGCTTAAGGAGAAGAGGGATGTTTACAGTTATAGATTACAACCTGTGTCATGACAAGAAGTCCTGTCTTTTTCTTCCAAGCTTGATGACAGTTTGTTTAGATTTTAAAGGAAAATAATGAAAAGGGCACTCCTAAGTACAGTAGATGATATAAAAACTGTCACACATACAAAGAAAGCAGCCAGTCAAAATACAGCCCTTTCCCTGTGAAAATGAGCTGCACTCTCATGACTCAAAATGAAATAGTGCCAGGCGAGTAAACTCCCAGCCTTCCTCTCACCCAGAGTGTTAAGAGGGCAGCAGCGTGGATGCCAGTATGCAGCCATGCCCTGTCCACCACCATGGCTCCGAGCCACGGCCCACAGCAAGCTGCCGTGCCTCTGAGGTGCTGGGTAAACACCACAGTGTCAAAGCACAAACAAACTACTGGAATATGCTTGTTGTTTGACTTGCTCCCACCAGAGAACCACTTCCCTAGAAGTGTGAAGTGGCAGACAGCAACCCATAGTGGAGCTCCACTTTCACACCGATAGTTCTGAAGCCTCGCAATGAGTCTGTCATCGTTTTACTACCTACTTTTCTAAATGCGTCTGGAAAGGGAACCGGAAACTGCTTCGTCCTAATATAGCTCAGTGCACGATAACTGCTAGCAGTGTTTCTTAATCATTCATTCATGATCGGGCCTTCATTCTTCTCTGCCTCCCTCTTTCTGTCTCCGCCTCCCGCATCCTACTTCGACCCTCGTTACCGTGGCTTCATATGAGTGGAGTTGATGCGTGTCTACTTGGATCTTCAGTAGCTGTGCTAGCTTGTTAGTGAACTGGATTTACTCTGGGACCCAAATGCAGTGTCAATTGAGGACATGGTTACAAGAAGTACCAACTGAAGATCTCCTGGTTGAGGGAAGGGATGAAGAAAGAGAGAGAGAGAGTGCTGATCTTACAGTACAGTTGGGTTAATTAAGGACCAGCAGATCAGTCTGCAGGATTTCCAATCAGCTTCACCCAAGGGGTTTAATGCACCAGCTCTTTGTCCAATTAAACTCACTGTGCTCTAACTTACAATCAGGTCTGCAAAGTCATGAATTCACACATGTGCCTGCTTACATACACGCATGCACTCAGACTGACACTCGCTGCCTCGAGGTCTCTGAATATTTTCTTACTTATTCCTCCTTTGTTCTTTCATCACTGCTCTCTGTCGAAGATATTCTGACGCCTGCAATGCTTGACTCAGACATCCCCGCACTCACTTTCATTCCAGTCGACAACAAGAAACTAGGTCAGATTCAACTAAGTCTCACGATAGGAAGGCTTCAGAAATGACAGCGGCTTAGCTGTCAAGACACCATCAAAGCAACAATCAAAGGTCCTTGTACTCACTTCCATGGTTGTTAGAGCCACAGTGAACTCTGTCTTGCTCATCACAGCTCTGAGAGTGCGCTGTAATCTTCTTTTGCACCCACAGGTGGAGGTATTCTCATGATGAGTGCTATATAGCACCCTTTGGGAAACTGTCCTTTTTGTTTTAATACAGGTTTTTTTACAGAATCATGACAATGTATAGTTACAGGATATCCCTTCGAATGAAATATTTTTTTCTGCACCAGTTGGAAACACTTATGTAGTATAATAGTGTACATTCAAATGTTTAACATCTCCATTAATTGCTACCTAAGCTTTGAGTGCAGGAAGCTTGGTGTTCTTCATCCATTTCTTTCTCTGAGGTGTAGACAGATACAGATTTTCTGTCAGCCCTTCAGATATCTAAATTTAGCATTGACAAGCTAGACCTTTGATCCATAATGTCAGTACTTTCTGTCTTGAATTTTCACGAAATAAACTATCATCCTCCTTGAAAAACTCTCTTCATGCTGTTCTGAATTTAATTGGACACGAGGCAATAGTAATGCTATGAGGCAAACGGAAAGAAGACATTAAGTGCTATGAATGAATCGGGGTGGGTATCTTCCCCGTACACTACACACTGCAGGAAAAGAGTGTGGAAAGACTCAAGTACAGGCGGACACACATTTGTGACACAAACGGCCTGGCTCCTTGTCCAGGTGACTGCTTCTCCTCTGCCACATCCTCTTTGAGCACGGCAGCAGTCCGCCGGGAGGACACTTAAAATAAATAAATAAATAAATCCTTCAGTGCCTGCATGCTGTGGGCAGAGTATGGAGAGTCATTCCGATTCAAGCTGGCTAATGTTTTACAGGTTTTACCGCGGGGGTCAGTCATCGCGGGTCATTTGCGTCATCGCTGGAGGGAAGGGAACTATTGAGGTGGGCTGCCAAAGCGGAGCGGGCCATGTGCAGGGAATGAGGAACACACTTGTGTGAATGCAAAGATTAGCAACACACTCACACCTAAAAGCTGTTTGGCATCCACACACTCCTCACATTCTCTGTCTCATGCACCGGCCTGCAAAGCAAACATGCACGCTTAATGAGAAAAACCACGATTGCATGTGCATTAACAATGCTCACATACATACATATGATCCCAGCATGTAGTTCACACACCAGATCTGCATTTGCACTCTGTTTAGCCCTCCCATACTTTTCACACGTTCTTACTCAGACTCCGCTAATTTCAGAAGTGGGACTGATGGGATTTATCTTTACGTTTCCTGGGAGAGACTTAGTCTGATCCTAGAAGAAACCCAGTGTGTCTGAGGCTCTACCAGAGATAGATATGTCAGTCTCCAAGGGTGAAAGCACCGGCCACAAGGATGACGTGGCCCAGGGAAAACCTCTATGGGAGTACCCCGTATTCTGACCTCGAAAATCATCAAACACGATGGCCTGAAATGTGCCGATGACAAACCGAAAATCTCCTATTAAACTAAACTAAAACGATGTTTTAAAGTCTCATCCATGTAAATAATTAAAAAGCATAATCTTCTATTCTTTTGTAATATTATTTGTGTACACGCTGCTTTTCCTAGCTTATGAGCTCTGACCGACTCCTCCTCGAGGTTCCCAGTTTCGCACATTCAACTTGGTTAGAAAGGGGGGATCTGGCTGGGTAGACCTGGCAGCCCACCTCAAAACAGCATGCCAACGCCATTAGTGTATAATAGTCCAGTCAGGATTACTGCTGGGGCCTGGAAAGCTGAGAAGGGAACACAGCACTCACTGGTTTGTTTGTTTTACAGGCCTCTGCTCTGTTCAGGCGGCAAGGTGCCAGTAGGCTTTGTGTGGTTTAATTCACAGTTGCTTCAAACTGTGACAACACTAGTGGCTACTCTATGGCCACATCACACTTGTTTCGAAGAAGAATAGTTTGTGACGCTGCAATTCATTTACTAAATGCAAGCTAACTTTTCTTCCTCTGGAATATATTAAGGCTGCGCTGTCACTCATTCCCCAAAGGTGACTGCACCTGCTTGTTGATCGGCTAATTACATACCCATCTATGGGACGACAGATTATCGGTTATGTGTGTGTCATTGGCCCGGCTACATGTACATCCAAAAAGATGGACAGCATTGAGATAAAGAGTGCATTTCCCCATCATCCATCAACTCGGTGATTCAGCCTGTCAGCCTGCTTCAGCCACTTGGGTATTTTCCAGCTGAGCTTTCATTACAAAATGGAAATGGTAATAGCGATTTATGTGTCTTCTTAAAGACTTTCTGTCACATTTATGAATTACATTATGAAAGGCCAGAGGATAAGGAGCGTAGGCTGATAAAAAAAAGAGGGTTAAGCCACAGTTGACTGTATTTTGCTGCTCATTGGTCTTATTTAAGCAATGATAAATGGATGGATGCGAGCTGGTTTAGTGCACAGTGCAGGTCTCAGACAACAGGGCTGGGTGTTACAGTTCCACTGGAAAATGTTTTTATGAAGCCATAAGTCTAACATGGGACAGAAGGCAATATTTATTTTGGAGGAGGCGACCTACGTCAAGAGGGGATTTTAAAGTTAATGAACAGTTGTATAACAAAATAATTTGGACCTGATCTTGACATGAGAACTGAAGCAAACGCACTGAACTTTTGAATTTAGTTAGTTTTGGCGCAATAGTGACATCTGAAATCTACTATATTTGATATTTAACCATTCTAGCTTTCATCTAACTTAATAATGCATTAATAATGCAGTTAGTAGGGAATGAGACTCTGAGAACACAGAGTTCAGTCAACGGCAACGTCATGAAAGCAGTATGGGAATTTGTGCATGCATGCCTCCACTGCATACATTATTTCATCTTTTATTCACAGGCCTGACCCAGCTAGGTCTGAGTTTAGTTTTTTGTCTGTGCTCATCAGAGAGAGGACCACACACACACACACACACACACACATCTACCCCCACTATTTCAGCTGCACGTAGAACATTTACAATCCCATCAAGATTCCCACAGGACTCCAGTAAACAAACAGACAGCGACTGCCCGCTCAAGCATATGCCTTTAAATCACATCCCTACATCCTTTATAAATCACTGCTGTAGAAATATAAATGTACAATCAAGACAGCACCCATGTAATAACAGATGTACTCAAAGCCTGCGTGTGCATGCATGGAAGTGTGTGAATGCCAGCCGCTAATAAACAGCATGTGTACCTGTGTGCGAGCATAAATCTCCGCTTCCTCTTTTTGCAGGTGGACGGATTTGCATCACAGAGCCTGTTCCCCTTGAAGAGGCTCAGGTCAGCCCCATGGGCAGGTTTTCCACCATTAGCTTGTTAAACGCTTGCTTTGTCAGTGAATAATAATATGTTGTCACTGTGCCGTGCAGCGGTTATGCCTTTGGCAAAGGTATATCAGGATGTATGGTTTCAGTTGAGCTCTACTGAAAAGTGACAACAGCTCTGTCACCAGACCACCCAGAGTGATTGTTCACGGGCCGCTGTGGAGGCAACATATTTCAAACTGTGAATTTGTAAATGGACACATGCTTTATATGTGTGGAAGCCAGTGATGGCTTTTGTTCACCACATGGGGGTATGAGCTAAAGTTTCAAATGTTTTTATGCCACTAGGTGAATGTGAGTCCAAAATTCACTTTCCTTTAAGCTCTATTTTGGTCTTTTACCAACTTTTGGAGAAGATATCTAAATGCTCCATTATGTCGACCAGCTTGTAACTTACTTTGCCTTTCTGCCATTTGGTGCTGGGCAAGTTGGACAAGCTGGACACCTTTCACATTACTTAGTCATTTGATACATTGTTAATATAAAAATTGACGACTGCATCTTTCAATAAAAGGGTATAAGGACAACGCACTGAATAAGCTCAGCGTGAAAAAACTCAGCCCTCTCATTCATTTGAATGAGGCCAGTCCAGCGAAGCATATTTCTGCTGTTTACCTCCCCAACGTTGTGACATTGTTGCATTGATGAGCAAACTAATTGGCCCTATTTGCATCTGACATTACAATCTCCACATGTGTTTTGTATTTACAATCCTAATCATCGTAGTAGCTAATAACTGTAGGTGTCGGATAAATGTAGTTCAGTAAAAAGTGCAATATTTCCCTTTTGAAATGTAGCCGAGATATGATGTCGCATAACATTGAATTATTCAAGTAAATGCACTTTCTACAACTGTTGTCAGCAAATGACTGAGTTTGAATGCATGTTTGTGTGTTAGTACATCTCTGTATGTATAAGAAAGTTGTTTTTTTGCGTGTTTACACTGCATTGTCTGTAAGTTTATCTCCAAAAAACGTACAATAAACATTACATGATGTCCCTATACATGTTTGTGCATGGCTCAGGTTTCAGGTCTGCGTGTGCATGCAGACCTGTACAGTAATTGTGTCCATGTCTGCATGTGTGCTCAGGATCTAGAACAGCATTAAGGCCAACCACAAGCTAGAAAAACATTGTTAAAACACTTTGTTGGGCTGCTGTTCAAACAGAAGGAATCCCAGTAAAAATACACAAAGCATTTGTTTCTTTTTTCAAAACATGGAGCAAAAACTCTCTTGAAGGAACACTTTGCTCCTGGGTCTTCTTGATCAGAGCCACTGGTGCCCCCCCCCCCCCCCCCCCCACACACACACACACCCCCACACCCACAAATCAGGCCAAACGGCTACTTGTGTTTACCTAGCCATGTGACTGAAGCTACGGTGCGTGCAGTGACGTCAGCTTACATTCCTCACATTCATCAGTCTCAGTTCTCACTGATACTGTCTCAGACGCTGCAGAACAGAGGGAGCAGAGATCACACGTTATAAAAGCAGCAATCATTCGCCGGGCCTGTGTTTGCCATATTAATCTTTCCTGATAAAATAAATAAGCACTGCGTTGTGTTTGCCATCTGTTTTCATAAGCAGTTGTGCGCTCATGAAAAGCGATTGCCTGAAATAGTCTTCCTGTTCCACTTAAAACATGGAATCCATAAATAATTGCAAAACTGCTGTCAGGAGATGGATACAGGGAACAAACAACTCACTCCATAAATATGCATGAACGCTTCAGTTCTGAACTATATGCTTTGTTTGGTGTCGTGTCTGAGGCTTATTGGTAAATTAGTGTACAACAGTGGAAATGAGGAATTTATAGTATAAGGTATGTCGGATAATGTATGACATGTGAATGAAACATTTGAATCTGTACTAGCGGTAAATCATTTACAATTAGTGTGAAAGGTTATGTTCTGTCTTTGATGTCATTTTGGTTGTCGGCTAAAAGGTTTAGCTTTGCACCATGTGCTCATAAAAACCTTGTCTGGGAATTATGTTGATATACATTAATTTTGCAACATTAAATATGTTTTTAAGGAAATTGCTCTTATCCCCTATTGCAACATAATATCCACTCGTAACATGTGAGGCACAGGTCAACGGTTCAGGCACTCGCAGCACTTAAGTGAGGAGTGATGAGTGACAGATGGTGGTTTTTGTTTAATACTGAAAAAGTCAACAGTGAGTTGAAGCACAAGACACAACGTGTTTACTTAAATGAGGAGTGTGTATTTCGGGGGATCTATTTGCAGAAATGGAATATAATATTCATAACTATGTTTTCATTGGGGTACACCTGAAACTAAGAATTGTTCTGTTTTCTTTAGCTTAGAATGAGCCCTTATCTACATTGGGAGCGGGTCATTTTCACTGTTGAGTTCAACCTGTTGCACCGCCATGTTTCTATCAAGAGCATCTTTCTTTCGCTTGTGATAGTACGGGAACATGAGCCACAGAGAAAACGGTGGACTGCCGATGACCTTAAAGTAGTGTTTTTATGGTATGGATGGCCTCTGAGCAAGGCGAATGGCGTAAGCAAGGTGTTGCACTTGGCGGATCACGTTATCGCAGTCTTGGAAAGGGAGGCGTGAGCGGAGGGGTATTCAGTTGGTCGCATATGCGACCACAACGCTAAATGCCACAAAATTCTACACACTGTTCCTTTAACATCACACAAAAACCACAACTAAACTTAAACAAAGTTCACAGGATGCAAACCCCGGCCTTTGTAGCATCTCCTTTACCTCCTTTTTCCCAGAAAATCGCCAAATCGTAATTTGTTATCCTAGAACAAATGTGTGACATGGAAAGGTAATTCATTTCATTTGGTTATCTGTAGGTGTATGATATGTGATCATGAACACAGGAAACAGCAGAGTTTGAGACGTTGTTTTCTCCTTCACAAAATGGTGATGTACTTTGCATTTGTTACTGAAAGCCACAAAAACTCTCACAGCAGAGAAAGTTTAAGACAACACAACTTTAAAAGGGCTTCTCCATTCTTAGCCTCCCCTCTGCAGCACAGCTGAGGAAACAATTTGCTGAGACCTTTGCCTTTCACATTCTGCTCTCCGCGACATGATCCAAAGACACCGCAGAACGGCGGGCTCATCTTGCAAAACATGATGGAGAGTGTGATGCAGGCTGCGCTTAACCTCACTCAGCCATTACACTGTCCAAATCCTCATTTGTTATGCTCTTAATTTGCCAATCAGTAATGGTGACAGGACAATTAATCAAACAATGAAAAGAAAGATCAATCCTGGTTTTAACATTGTGTTCTACAGAGGTTCACAACCCGTATTAGTCCGACAAAATGGGTCTATAGCCTGAAGCTAGTGTGACTCCTCATCTGTAATTGCTGTAATTGCACTTTCCGTAGACCATGTAAAAGCAGAAACAAATAATGTCTGCTGCAACTCCGGATTAATGATGACCATCAGCCAGGATTGTTTCCACAATCCTGGCTCAAAAATGCCCAATTGGAAAGGATAATCTAGTATAATGGGAAGTAGTTCAATTAATTAGGGAGGTAGACTAGAAGAGGGGAATCATAAAACGGAGCCATAAACAGTTACAACGGCACGGTTGATACTTGGTACTGTGCAAGACTTGTAAATACAAAATGGCCACCTTGGAGTTAAAAACTGTGACTATTTGGTCAAATGGTTATTTTTTTCCATCTAAAAAAAATCTGCATGTGTATTATCTGTATGTGTGCATTCATCGAATGGAAAACAGACCCCAAACTGAATTACTTCTCCCCATATAACCTGAGTAGCACAGCTGCCTGAAGCAGATGGGTCTGTGCAGACAACCAGCGGGCATAAAGAGAAGGGGGGAACGGGGGAACGGGGTGTGGACGGAGGGGTCTCAGATCTGGCCGTCACTGCCACTGTCACACTGAAGAACACTGGAGGAATAAACTGGAGACAGATCTCGCCCGACCTGGACCCACAACCAAAACATTTGCTGTCAGTGATGACAACATTACAGAACTAATCACAGCAACAATAATGAGCTGTCAGCAGTTGGAAGCCAATAGCTAAGTGACTCTTGTCGGGTCGAAGGGTGATTGTCTTCGTAGGACAGTGCATTCTCCATGTGTCACATTTCATTCCAATCTTTTTTACACTGGTATACCAACTGGTGGACTAACACTGATGGGCTCTGACGCGACAGCATTGCTGATGAGACGGGTTCACTTAAAGGAATAGTTCAGTATTTTGGGAAACACTTTGCTTTTTTCCACAGAATTTAATTAGAATCGTATTAATCGTATATGTCCATTGAATATGAAGCCACAACCAGGACACGCTAGCTTAGCGTGAAGACTAGAAAAATGTGTTCTTTGTATGGATTAAACAAATTAGATTTAATGTTAATTAATGAGTTAAAGAGATGCTGCAGACAAACAGAGCAAGGATAGCAGATTCACATGTTAACAGTCTTGATGCTAAGCTAAGTCATTTTCAGGCTGTAGCTTCATATTTAACGGATGAACATAAGAGTTCTACTGATCTTTTGATCAATATCTTGGCAAGGAAGCAGATAACTGTATTTTCAAGAATGACTACGGTAACTATTTCTTTGACAATTATTCCCCCACTTTTCAAACATTTTTGCAGTGGGAAAGTCCACCCTGCCCGGCTCTGACTCTCACCTTGTCCTCGTCCTTGGCTGGGTTCGATCCCTCTGCTGAGCTGGCAGTGCCACGCTACACTGTGCAAAATCAGGGGACCTGTGTTGGCAGAATGGACCTCGCCCCGGGCAATAACGCTCTCAACCGTGGCCCATTGGGTTACGGTTCGATAGTGCTCCCAGACTCTCGGGTCAAAACTCCAGTCACATGCACTTCACAACGCACTAATGCGTATGGCTCTGTCTGTTCCTGGGCCTCAGGAACAAGTCAAGGGCAAGTCAGCCAGGAACACAGCCGTGACATCGGGGCTGAGCTGCAAGGCGGCACTTTTTTATGGCCGTCATCTGGTAAGGCTGCCTTTCTGGCAAACCGCTCAGAATCACACACACTCATGCACTGCCCCTCATGTTTCCTCTGTCTGCCTCTTTTTCCTCTCTCAAACACACATCCACACAGCTACAGGGACATTTTGCACACACGCATGCACCTGTGTCAGACGGCCTGTTTTCCACTGGAGTCTAATTGATTGGAAAATGAAGACGGACGCCTGTACTAGGCAAGCCCTGCTGAAGAGACACAACGTCTATTACAGTGGTCCTGCTCCCGACCTAAACACATCACCCAGACAACCAGTCTGTCTTCATTGTTAGTCACCAATCACACTCCTGACTGGATGACTGACAGAGACGAGTATCCACACGACAGAGCGGCAGGGGCGGCAGATCACCGCTGGTTTGGGAGACAGCAATACCCCTTTCCTGAGCAGCGATACACCACTTTCAACAGGGGAAGGAAATGGGTTGGAAATAGGCCGCGTAATGCTTTCGGCCCCGGCTGCTCCGAGCAACGACAACAGACATAACACAGAGCCATTAACGGCTTCACTGTGTGAGTGTTTGACTGTAGCCAGACAGACTAGCTGCAGATTGAGGCGGCTGGCCTTATTATTGACATTTTGATGGTTTTCAGGCTGGGAAAAAGTAAGACGACCTCTGACGCTTTAAAAGCTTCAGCTGAACTTTGAATTACGGATGTATGGAATGGTGCATCCAAATGTTTCTGACTTCATGTGAAATCGGGGCTTAATACGAACTTTAAAAGTGGTTGCCACGCTGGCAATCAGCTTTGGTTGCCGTAACTGAAAATACGGTTGCCATTTTAAAAATATTTTTAGTAATAGATACTCTGCAGTTATACGTCAGCTTATTAATGAAAATGTGAAGGAACAGAATAAAATCTTTACTGCAGAAACGAGACAAAATGATTGTATACCCGCAAGTCCTGCTATACAAAATATCAGTAGTGCATGCTCTTCACAGAACCTTCAAAAATGAATCCAACAAGTCACTGGTTGTTTTTTCATCCATTCTTTCCCTTTCAGAATTAGTTTTTTCTGGACCTTTGTGCTTATTCCCTCCACAGATGGATTGGCCCTTCAGCATTGAAGTCATCTATACTTTCAGAGATGACTTCCATGACCGCTGAGTCTCCTCACACATACAGCTGAAGAGACTAGGGCGCTGTCCCTGTTTTCTATGTGTTAAAAATGAGTTGCACTGGTGAAACTCAATACAAAGAAATGAACAGATTGCAGTTCATAGATCTGTGCACTCCAGCAAGTTATCATTTTTAACGATGCTTCTTTTTTCTATTCAGTAATAAACTAGACCTGAACTTGCTATATTGTCCTCTGGCTCCCTGGGGGATGGCTGGAGCAGGATTAATCTTATGTGGGCACGGGTACACAAGGGAGTGTGTTTCCTTTTCATCCGGGCCTGTCCTCTCACCAGAGCGAGGAACGAGAAAGGAAAAGGCAAAACTGTGAAGAGGAAGAGCCTGTAGAAAAGAGAGGGGTCGGCCGTTCGCTGGAATTCAACAGTGCGTGAAAGGCAGGGAGAAAAACGAATACATCTGGCGTGGAAATAGGAGCGGTGGTTTGTCGGGCATGACAGAGTTTGGAGAAGAGAAGAAAGGAGAGGGGAAGGGAGAAGACGGAGAGTAAAATGGGGGATAATCACGAAAGAGACAGAGCTGGGAGGCAAGAGGAGACAGAGGATGACTAAAATAGGGACAGTGAAGTGAGAGAGGGAGAGGCTCAGAGAGAGACACAGAGAGATGGACCATAATAAAAGTGGAAGGAAAAAAAGGAGAAAAGTGTGCCGCTGTAATCATACGGGCACATTGTGAAACTATAGATGAGGGGGAGGTGATTGTAGCTCGAGGAGTAATGTCTCAACCCGGAGCCGGAGCTTTGAGCGCACATAGGACGGGATGTAGGGAAGAGAAAAAAACAAAAAAACCAACGCACCTCCCCTGAGTGGGGAGCACTGTGTTGTCATGGAAACTGCTCTGACGTCAAAGCAGGCATTATGTGATTACTCATAGAGTCTGTTGAGGAGCGGGCCAATAAAACAGGGACCATTACTCACACACAGGGAGATGGCCAGAGCTCAGGTTACACACACACACACACACACACACACACATACAATAGACACACAAATAAAAGCATATAGAAACACACTTGTGTACACACACATAGTACCAACTCATTCTAGCAGCTCCACCTTTAATGAAAAGCAGACCGCTGATAAACCGCATGAACATTTTTACAATCCAGACACAGTGAATTGGTCACACTTTTACAAGGGCTCCTGATTTGGAATGCAAAACGTGCAAATTCACTGTTTGCTTGATACCGTTGGTGCTGAGGAATGAAGCAAAAACTTGAACACTCATCCCTCGGCGCTAAAACCTCGACACGAGCGTCCTCCCGATGACTGCAGACCACAAGTCTGACTCTCCGTCTCGACAACGAGGAGTGCAAACACAACCTCGCCGGCACAACCAAGATATCGCTGGCAGAATCTGCGTGTTCTGCATTCCACACACTCTGACCCATGTCTGACAAAGTACATCAAGCATGCACGCTGACATGTACACTATTGTGCGTCACAACACACACACACACACACACACACGCGCACACGCTCACTTCCTCTCGCCATCTCCCACACATTCTCCACTGGGAGTTAAAACACTGTTAGGGCTGATAAGGATCCAGGCAAACAGTGTGGATAAACAGTCACTCTGGTAATTAAGAACCACGGGCCTATCAGAGAAGAGTATGCCGAGACAAACATGTGATCCAGACTCCATTACTGGGGCCGTACGCATTCCCACCAGAAAGACCATTAGGTGGGAATAGACAGACGGCGAGCGTCAACAGAACTCAAAAAGCCAGACTGGCTCCAGTCGGTTCAGCTGTGTTTTCACCCTAAATGTCTACTGTGTGTCTCTGGTGTCGAGAAAAATAATGTTCTCTGATGCACAGTGCCCCAAATTGAAAGAGCTGCACATGTATGATATCTTGATAAACAGTAAAGATCTGTTTGGACATGAAATACGTACTGCTGGAGAAGAGCAGGGAGTTGAAAAGTAATGAAATGAAGGGAGAAGAGGTTATCTTTGTTCTCTCGTATGTTGCGTCAATGATGGATTTTAAAACGTATTTTGCTGTTGAAAAGTTATTAAATGACCATCATGGCATGAGATGCTCGGCTCCAATACAAAAAACTGCTGGTTAGTGTGGTGGTGACATTTTTATTGCTCTATCGTCCTGGACTGAGAAGAGAACAAAGAAAAAGAACCAACCAGTGTATTACATTGCTCTTAATAAGACGAACAAGCATATTTGAGGTCATCCACATCAGTGCTTCCAGGCAGATTTTTCACATTTTTAAGTGCAGTGCTTGTAATAAATGCAGAGATATTCACAGTTTTTTAAACGCTAAAATACAAACAATGAGCTCTAATTATGAGCAAATGTCTCGCCAGGACATCAATACGATTCCAACTTTGAGTGTCATTTTTCAGTAAAAACACATCAAATACTGCAAACTGTCTCTTTGTAATGACACTCTTCATTTTTTTTTCTTCAGATTAGCACTGATCAAAAGACACGTTGCAACTGCAGCTCCAGTCAGAAGTGTCTGTCTCTCTCTGTTATACGTGAAGTTGCACAAGTGAGCTTCATCCAGTCAGTCGATCTTCCTCTGCAGTATCTGTATTTTCAACTGTCCTTTAATGTGCATGACGCAAGTTCAGTTATTGCATTTGGCACAAGTGCTCCGTGTCACTCCTCTGCCACAAATGTGACTGAGCTCTGGCCAAAACCTGATATACTATACTCCGCATCATCACTAATTTGGTTACAATGATACCATATCTGAGTTGATCTGATTACAAGCCCAGTAGCTCTCCCTCCCTCCGTCTGTCCCTGCAAGGTGTGTGAACGGGTCTTACTTGTGCAACTATCAACAGCCACACATGTACACATCCATGCATCGTGGTGCATGCGAGTGTGTGTGCACCACGTGCGTGTGTGTGTGTGTGTGTGTGTGTGTGTGTGCTGGAACAAGCTGCAGTCCACCTGGCAGGCCACGAACTGAACGAGTCTCGTAGCCACATCCGCTGCCTGAGGCTCTGACCAGGTGCTCCGACACAACACACATTCAAACAAGCAGGATCCTCCCCGAGGGTTGTACCTCTCGTAATATCACCGTGACCGACAGCGAACCACCCAGAAGGAGCAGTTTTCTTCAGACCTTCGCTCTAATATCATGACCTCACCATGACTAACTTTTTTAAATGTTGGAGGCTCGACAAAAAAATGATTGGAAAAAGGGCGATTGAGTTACCTTTCCAAATGTAATTTATTACTGACGAACTTCTGAGAAGAATAGCCACATTGCATACGAACGTGTTGCTTTCAACTGCATTCATAATTGTAGCACTTCAAGTAAAATGGGCAATCTATTCCAATTTCACGGGAGTGAAATTATTTAAAGTACTCAAGCTGCTACTACCAAGCTAACCGTATTCATGTGAAGTTATGCCAAATGTTGTGTGTCTATGATTTTTGAATCAGCGCCTTCATATTCCTGGACACTCAGTTCAATGTTATAAAAACCAGATTTTCGCTTCAACAATAATGCATCGAAGATGTTAAAAGTGTAACATTTCACATGGGTTACAAGATCAATGTCAAATGCCGTTCAAGAGAAATGATTACATTGTGATGAACCAATGTAGGAGGAGCCAAACATCTGCTCAGTTCAATGCTGTAATATCACCACGTAACTCACTGCCCCACAAGAAGTCAAGTCAATTATATTTAAAAACAAACCTGAGCTGAGAGACAAAAACCTTCCTTTCACCAGATGCCAAATACATCACATCAAATATCTCAAATAAGATGTCATGCTCAGTAGATGAGAAAAAATAAACTCAATTATGAGCCATAAATACAGTGCAAAGATCATCATGTTTTATCCATTACACATTTAATAGGAATGTCTCTATGCACTCCGGTATGAAAACAGTGAGGAAAGTTCAGATATATGAGGGCAGAACAGTTGGCCCTGTAGGAAGTATCCTGGCCTGGTACATGGTCCAGTCAACTCAGACCGAGCAACACAAATATACGAATGAATCACAGCTGTAGCATCCAAAGACAAAGACTCCTCCTTCCCAAATAATCCCTACAAAATACTCCCTCACTCTCCTTTCTTCAATCACTCCTCTTCTCTCACTGAAGTCAAGTAGACCTGCACTCCAGGGAGCCATTTCAGCAGCCATTACAGTAGGGTGGATTTTTGCTGCAACAATAACTGTGTTGCTACTGATGAGGCCCTCTCGGAGTTCACTTTCTCCCACACCCTTTACTCATGACCAAATGTCAAACTCTTTGATTGAAGGAGTGACCCTGGAGGAGACGAGGCTCCAAATGTGAGAGAGTGAGGGTTTATTTGCAAGTCGCCGGGTAGCTGTCTGCTCCGACCTGCAGCCAGGCCCTGCGGATATGAACGACTTGGCCAGAGCAGTGCTACAGTACCAGGGACGCGGTGAAGGGCACTACAGGACTTTGAAGGGTGCGTGTATGATTAAGTCCAACATGCATCATCTCCCCTAATGTTTTCTCTCAAATGTGACCCCTGGATCCAGTTCCTTTCCAGCAGCTGACCACCATATGTAAACGGCCCGCACCGGTCCACTGAATCCCTGTCTAATGGGCTGCACAGATGCCACTTTCCTGGAACGATTACTCCTGTGTGTGTGTGTGTGTGTGTGTCCGTGTGCGTCCCTGTCTTTCGCCGTGCAAACAGACTCGAAGGTTCCACACATTTCCCTCAATATGTTTCACCACTGTCTGGAAACAATGAACGGTGCTGGGTGAGAAGTGGGGAGGGGAGAAAAAGTGGAAGAATTGTGGAAAATGGCACGATGGGAGAAAGTGAAACACATAAGGGGGAAAGTTCTGCTGCTGTTTGGACAAGCGTTGTTGAGGGTAAGTAAAAAGGGAAGTACGTAAACTAACAGCAGGTCAGTCGTGGGGGGGGGGGGGGAGAGCAGGACGAGAAGGAGAGAGCGAGGGCCGATTATTGACTCAATGGCAGAATCGAGGCTGTCGAGTTTCATGAACGTTTTTACTTCCTTTGACATCCAAGCGCATTCCTGCCGTCAAGCAATAACATCGGCACATGTGAAATGAAGCAGGGCTGATCTTTATAAGCATGAAATGTTGTCGGGTCTGCTCTCAGCTCACTGCGCCTCAGCAACAGAGTATGCAACGGCGAGGAACAGGGAAGACCTCAGTCACAGTAGATTTGGTTGCTTCTTGAAGGTGACCAATCTTCATCACCGCTGACATTTCAGAACTGATGAGCTCATCATAGACAGCATGAGCAGCCTCTCACTGGAGGAGCCACCATTTTGTTTTCTGGACTTTGTCTGAATTCTGAACACAGATAAAAAGGGTCCTGACCCGACGTCTGCCTGAAACGACAGAGCCTTTGACTTGTGCCTGGGGAATGAATAACAAATGGCCGAAAGGAGAAACGCACACACGAGAGCGATTGCATGATCCTCCTGGCGGAGATAACGAAAGGTGCAAAATAGCAGAGAGACAAAGAGAGCCTGTAGTCACACGTCAAACTAAGTGACAGACCAGAAAGAAAGGCATCATGTAACGTCTGAAAGAGCCAGAGCGATGGCAGAGAGGAGGAGGAGGAGATCGGCCCTGGCTGACAGGCAGTAGGAGCCAGTGGAGAACTAAACTAGCAGTTCTCTCTGGCCCGTCATCACCTTGTCTTCCCTTCATCCACCATTCACAACAGGAGCAATGTAGCTGAAAGGCGTTAAGCTGCTTCTGGTTCCTTGGAACCCCTCTGAGACCCGTTTCGTGAAAACCCACCTGTACGACCGAGATGACCCACTAACACCCTCTCCTTTGTCACGCTGTACCTCGTTTGCAAGCGCACACGCTGGCGGCGACACCAGTTATCGCCTGTGCACAACCACAAACCCAAATGAGGCCGTCGCTTCTTTTTCTGTGGCTGTTTTAATGGGACATAAAGGCAGCGTAGAAAGTGTGCACACCGTGTAGGTGCACATGCGTGCGCGTCTGTGTGTGCGTGTGCGTGTGTGTGAGTGTGCGCAGTCTGTGCAACATCTGCTCAACCAGCCCAAGGCTCCTCGCCTCTTGAGAAGTGGGTCACGTTTCCCGATGACGTCAAAAGTCCTTCTGCCGCTCCAGTTTGTGGAGCTTTGCCAAAACCACCGCATGCCATTCCTCGTCCCGACAATGGAAACGCTCTCCCCGAAAGCCTCGATGAATCACCTGCCAAACCTCGAACAATTCTCAACTCTTAACACTGAAGCGGGTCTGACCATGACAGCGAGACACAAGGTGAAGGGTTGATTATTAACAGAGGGGGGGGAAAAAAAACATGATCAAAAAATGTCAACACACTACTCTACTCGACTAAAAGATTTAATCTGCAATATGTGGTCCAGAGCCATCGCTGTGATGCTGAACTGCCTTGAGCCTGAAGACCTGACACGAAACTCTTTCCACCGTCCATGGAGAGGACAGATCAGGGAAAAAGAAGAGAAGAGAGAGAAGAGAAGAGGGGTCTGCTACTGTAGGTGTAGAGATTTCATTTAAGCTGTCCAGTCCCGGGAGGACACGACGCAAGGTCAGCGAGAGTACGAATGGAACAGGAGCTAATGGAAAAAAGAGAGATGGTGTAGAGGAGAAACCTGAGGTACATAAGCATCAAAATAAAGGCTCAGTACGCATATTCTGTCCCTCTCTTTATAACACAGAGAGACTTTTCAGAGACATACAGCATGTGGCAATGAGTTATCTGGGTAGACGAAGGGCTGCGGATCCATTTGAAGTTTTCTAAAAACAATGGCTTTTCCCACGTCTTGCTTTCCGGGCGGAGATGTGACCTGAACCAGCTTCCATGGGTTGCACTCCACAAAGCAATTAGCGGGTGAGCTTAGCTATCTTTGGCAGGAATGATTGCTTGGAACCAACAGACCACTATCTACACTACACAGCACTTGTCTGACCACACACACACACACACACACACACACACAGAACAGCCTGCTGTTCATAGCCATCGATTGTGGCCGAGTATAAAACGGATGTCACCTACACAAGAACACGTCAGCTCTGACATCGTTTATTGTCACCAGGCAATGCGGAGCATAGCAGCAACAAATCAATAAGGCCTTGCCGAGCCAGTCTGCTGGGCCCTTTGTGTGTGTGTGTGTGTGTGTGCGTGTGTATTAGCAGGTGTTTACAGTGTACAGAAGAGAAAACCTGGAGGGGGGGGGGGGGGGGGGGGCACCACTTTATCATACTCCTCATGGACAAGAAGCCGAGGGCCAAAGCAAGGTTGAGGGAAAGGGAGCCATAGCTCGTGCCTTCATGTCACCGATGCTCTAACAATCGAGTAGAGACACACTCTCAAACTGAATAATAGAGTGTGTCGTCAAACTCTATCTCAGGGCCCTCTGGATGTCTTGTCCCAACCAAATACCGAACACGTGGAATTTAACTTGAGATGACATTCACTTTAAAAATATGATTAAATATTCATTGAGCTGAGCACATTGCGGGGGGGGAAAAACTTTTTCTAAACTTTTTCTCGTGCAGCATATTAATAAGTGATAATGTGCACAGACCTGTTTAAAATGAATGGTGCTGACAAATACAGATAAATAGGAAGCGTTAGGAAAGCAGATTGCTATTTTTAATTAATACAAATAACTCATTTACTTGAGCTGACCATAAGCGGTTTCTGTTTGCAGAGTCGATTCAGAAATGTGACCAAGGTACCAAAATAACGTCACACTGTTTACCTCAGCATCATAACCAGCATTCCAACATTGGAATTTGTTCGTACACACTATGCGTCCATAAAAGTCTAAATCATAAAGACACTGTATACCATCATCCAGCACAGCACTGCAGCTATACATTCTGCTTTTGATAACTGACTAATTGAAAGTGACTGCACGAAAACAGCCCTTAACCCAAAACCCTAAGACTCTCGCCGCTGCAAGGGGCGAAATAACCCGACTGACAGACAGATGTACAGACAGATCTTTTTCTCTCGAACATATTTCGAGAGTAAAACATGGCATTGAGCAGGGAACAGCAGAAGCCTTGTTGGCTGCAGGGACAGACAGGCTCATGGCGAGCCAGTGAGGCAGCGGGCTGGACGGACGGACGGGGGGGCTCACCAGGCAGAGGGTACAATAACACCATCGAGCTAGACAGACATGCAGCCTGCTGACAGAGGGAAATATATGTATTTTTTACTCCACGAATTGAGAGTTACTTCAGTTACTTTACAGATCAAGATTTTATACAAAACACAAGATCAGTTTATAAAATGTAACGCATTCTGTTGACAAGCTAACTTTAAGCCAATATAAAGCAAAATCATGGTCGGACAACAGCCGATGGGTTCCACAAAGGCCTCCACAAAGCTTTCTTAAACGTGATTGGTCAATACGACAAACAAAAACCTGAACGTTTCCGATACCAAAATCTTGCCCAGCTGCCTACAGACTGCTTTGCATGAAGATTCAGCCATTAGTAACCAACCAGCCAGTGAATTACTAAATACAACCATCCGTTACTGAAAACATCCTTCCTGTTCAAGCTCCTGAAATATATAATCAATTTATTGCTGACAAATGTTTGGATGTAGTGGATGGCCCCAGTCAGAGAGGTTCAAAATGTTTCTGCTGGTTAAATGAACGATGGCAGCAGCAGCAGCAGCAGCAGCAGCAGCAGCAGCAGCGACTGCGGCCTGCTCTGCTTCTAGTGGAGACAAAATGGCCAGACCGGACCTGAGGGACTTGCTGCACTTCCTCTCTGACATCAATCACAGGCCATGAGATCAATTTTTGTGGACGCCGCTTCACGTGAGATGGGAAATTAACAGTCGGTTCTTCCATTTGTTTTTCACACATCTGCTGACTGCAGCTATTTACGTCCAGGACTACTCTCCCCCCTCTCTCCGCTGCTACCTTCCTCTCACAAACATGCACACATACACACTCACGCACACACTTCCCGGGGCGATGTGAGAGTGTCCATTCATTCGTCAGAGGCCAGCTGCACACCTGGTGACAGCCCAGGATGGTGGTGTTGGCTCAGGTCAGTGTGTGCGGGGAGAGGGGGGGGGGGATGCTGGGTGAATGGGCCCACAGGCCTGTCCTTCAGGGTCTGCTCAACCTGCACATTCCAGTTCGTTTAGCGCCGGGGCTAACACAGGAATGTCCCCTCATGTGAAGGATCACTGTCTTAAAGGTGGGCTCCTCGTGTGATTGAAAAAGCCCTTCAGGAGGACAAATAGAGATGAAAGCAGAACATGCTGCGTTCAGTTCCACAAAGGGATGTGCTGCCCTGCCGGATACCTACTGGCACCCATCAACCTGCCCGTCCTATAAAGACCAAAAAACGCTGCTTCAACATTGCAAACACAAGCGTGTTGCGTACAAAGAGCCGGGAATCTAACTTCGTACAGATCTAAGACTGTCAAGTACCGAGAGTCATGCTTGGATGAATTAATGGTTATTCTTTGATCAGATGTGTCTGTTTGATTATAATTTTTCCAATTTTAGACTGTGTTGCAATCAGTGACACTTCCTAAATGCCTGTTTGTATTTATTTTTTTTAATATTTTTTTGGTTTATTTGATAAGGGACAATGCACATTAATAAAAACATTGCTGTAAATGCACCAGACTGAGCCAAGAGGCTATTTTTTCATCTGTAGTCCCAAGAGGCAGATAGTGTTAAGATGTTAGAGGTTAGGCGTATTTTGCTAAATGAAGAAGGGTTTGGGAGAAAACAACATTCATCTTCCTCTTGTATGCTGATAGGTGGCACCAAGGTGGGGGGAGATGGCTTTAGCCCTACGAAAGAAATAGCTCGATGTTTGATTCTTTGATGCTGCTTTTTCTCCTACCCCCAGAGAGTCCAATCTACGCACTGGGATGCCCTCTGGATCTACCCGTTCAAGTATAACGATATTCAGTGTGCTTCGGTAAACTAAAAACTTGCAAAAAAAGCTTGTCAAGAGGTTCAAGAAACTAGTGAAAGTTGAAGTTCAACAGCGGGCGAAGACCACTTGGCAGACGACCTCCTCCAGTACAGCACAGCAAACACAACCATCATCTGAAGCTGGAGTGAGCAGTATTTCTGCTGCAGTATTCTGTCTCCAGAGAAGCAACTTGTTGTCGACATTTCCTGTGGTCCCTTTCTGTGTTGCTTGTTTGTCTAGATGTGTAGTTTCTGTGTAATTCTTCGATCTTTCACTCGGTTTTCACCATTTTCTAAAGTCGTCTATTTCTACATTTGTCCTGTCCACCGTTCCTATCAGAGTGCTGAATGTTGTTCTACATTTTTAACGCGTGTGTTCGATGAAGCTGTGATTGTTTTTGCTCGTGAGAGGTACAGTAGTTTAGTCGTATGAATAGTTTGTCGGCATATCACACTTGAAATTGACTTTCAAATGCCACATGTCTGCATTTACATGTAGCCTTGTTTATTCATGTATTTACTACCTGCTTGGGCTTTCTAATCTAACATTTGAGAAGTTTGGCTTCTACATTTCTAAAATATGTGAAATATATCAACAAATGTATCATTATGGTAACAATATTCATGCATACACCTAATATATGTGCATATGCAAATGCCTCCAATTCTTCACAAACACACTCTCTCTCTCTCTCCTCTCTGTCTCTATCGTTGCCTCACAAACACACTTGCGCACAAGCACACACACCCACGTACTGTACGGACACACACATTTGTGCCAGGAACATTCTGTTCACCTCCATCACTGAAACAGTCTCATAACACAGAAAACTTGAGTGACATAATTGCCTGAGTTTAGATCAGACAGCAGAAGAAAAAAAGTACAGCGTGTAATCTACCCTTCAACACACACACACACACACACACACACATCAATAATGTGCTTCAGATTTACTATTCCATTCAAATGTGAGGCAGTTATTAGGATCCCGAGGTGTTAATATCTGGAGGCCTGTGCCTGTCTAGCAGTTCCAGCTGCGTTGGGTTGTGTCTGTGGTTTGAGGCCCTCCGTGTTTCTACGAGCGGATTCAACCTCTCAGCCTGCAGCAGCTGGCAGCCATCAAGCTGCTGGCAACACACACACGCTTACATGCACACACATGCTCACACAGACGTCCTTCCATAATTTCCATGGTAATCAGTAGGGAGCCAGATCGTGGTTGCGCCAGGGGAAGGGAAGAGAGGGAAGAGGGGCACTCAGCTTAGTGCTGGACTTCTGGTTTGGTTGGCTTATCGGGGATCAGAAACACAGGGCAAGAAGCAGAATACAAGCTACTCTTGTTGCTTTAAATGAAGGTAATGAAGGAACTGGACACAGATGGGTGAACTATGTAATGTAGAGTTTCAGGAAAATTCCGCTTTAATACAACTTGGGTCTTATTTTTTTAGTTTTTTTCCCATTGTTGCTGTTGGTTAACAATATATTGTTCTCACACGGTTAATGGCTGCGATAGGAACACAGCAAACTCACTAACAGGAGTTCAAATGGTTTCCTTCGATGATCATACAGGTTTAGTTCTACAATTTAGGCTTGCTGTTTCTCCCGATTTCAAATCTTTATGCAAGGCTCAGCGAATAAACCACTCGCTGTTTCTTCATATTTACTGTACAGACATGAGATTTCATACATTAAACTTCTCATCTGACTCACTGCAAGAAAGTGAATGACAATGTTTCCCAAAATGTCGAACTATTCATTTAAACAGGCCCGCTTAGACTTTTTGGGAAGAGAGGCTAATGGTAAAATAATAACACAAAGTGTTAGTTGTAAACATTGATCAGAGTTTAGCGAAAATGGCATGTTTCAGCTTTACAGTGTGCAGTGTGTAGTAGCGTTTGGCGACTTCTAGCGGTGTGGTTGCAGATTGCAACCAACTAAATCTGCTCTCGTGTGCCAAGCATGGAGCAGAACTACTGTGGTCGAGGCAAAAGTTTGAAAACAAGAATGTCCCTCTCTAGCCAGTGTTTGGTTTGTCCGTTCTGGGCTACTGTAGAAACATGGCGGACTCCGTGAAGAGGATCACGCTCGCTATGTAGCTATGAAGCGCTCATTCTAATGCTTCGGAAACACAGTGATTATTATTTCATGTGATCATACACTGCAGAAAACATACTTATTCACTCTGTATTACATTTATGCCAATAGATTCAGGTGCTCTCACTTTTGGTTGAAGCCCTCTCTTCCACCATATTGTGTGTGTGTGTGTGTGTGTGTGTGTGTGTGTGTGTGTGTGTGTGTGTGTGTGTGTGTGTGTGTGTGTGTGTGTGTGTGTGTGTGTGGAGAGGGGGGGGGGGGGTAAGCCTGGCTGTATTGCCTGGCCACTGCACAAAACCTTGAATGACCTACTTTCATTCCTATCCCAGTACCTCCACCCTTTGCCTCCTCACACACGCACAGCGCAGCGGATAGACTGAGACTGAACGGGGATTGAAAGTGTGAACTGGATCGCCCAATCACAAGACACACAGCCCCATGCTGATATCAGCTTCCTTTCCAAACGTAGGGGGAGGCTCAATGAGGCCGTTTCTAGCCCAGAGGCCAGTCCAGTCAACGAAAATGAAAAAAGAAAAAAAAGATCACATCCCACGAGGCTATCTGTTTGGAATACAAACAAGCTGTTTGGGATGAGAGTGTGCAGTGGCCCAGTGGTAAATCTCTGCCCTACAGGCTATCAACAGCCTCCTCCATCCAAAACGCAATTCAATTATGGACGGTGCAGCAAAAATAGAGTAACAGGAAACATTTACAACAGCAACAGTAATTGTGTTTGGATCCAATTCCACAGGAAGTCATTACCATAGATTTTAAGAATATCTTTATCATCCAAGTCAAGAAAGAATTTCCTCCTCTGGTGGGTTAATATTTGTGTTGGTGTCAGTGAGAGGACAGAGAGTCAAGGGCTGTGGAGAGGGATGGAGTTACTGACAGAAAAGGGAGTGGCTTCGAAACGCCTCCTAAAAAGCAGAAGTGTCTTGCTCGTGTCTACTCCCCTTCCTGGCTAATCAGCTCTGCAGCTCAGGTAGATTCAGTTAAAAACATTCCATGTGTGTTGGTAACATGGCAGACTGCTTTCCTCTGCATGAGAGGAGAGGAATTTCTATGACAGTGCTGATGTCTGCAGCGGGAGAGCCTCGGACTCAAATTTCCTGACACACTGTGAAAAGCGATCCACACCTCGTCCTCCAGTTCAATATCGCTGAAATACAGAAGACCGGCCTGTCATTTTGTATTAACCCAAGAAGAACTGTCCCACAGAGGCCCCCACTAACCACTATCAGATCAGCTGATAATTACTTTCTTTTATTCCGCGCATGATGGGAAGGACGTTGCGAAATGCACCGACTAAGTGAGCTGATAGATGCTGGCAGCCAATTTGTAATCAAAAAGGAGGGAAAATGTCTGTTTGTTAAATCTACAGTTGTGCAGAGTGAAGCATAGCCTCGGAGCATGCTTTTGGCCGAGCGGCGGAGGGCAACATGGCAGCTTTAAGGCCTGTGAGGAAGAGGAGACAGAAGGATTCCTCTTCGCTCTATTTATTTTCTGAATAAACTGTTTTTACACAGTGACTATCAATCTGAAGGGCCTTTATATAAGACTCGAAGGTCTGCGGGAGAAGCTTCCTTAGAAGAAAAAAGTTAAGTATCAACCGTAATCCTTCCTCCAGCCTCGCACTATTCTTCACACACTTCAGGCGGACAGCACTAATGCAAACATTGTCACGTCAACAAAGTGCAGATCTACTCCTTGTCACGGCGCTCTTACAGCTTCTTTAAAACATCGTAACTCTGTTGAACACAGCAGAAACACAAACGTCATTCGGCCGCTTTAGATCGTCTCACTGAGAAGCAGTACTTGGGGAAATTGAGGCCACAATACTGCCATGCAGTTCGCCTACATTTTGGCCTCCAGGCAGAGTCAGTTCGACACGTTATGCTGCGCTGCTCCAGTCACCATGTGGTGGTTGCATGGTGGCCCCCAAACGTGTGTCGACCCCCCTTAGGGAGGCCAGACCCCCGTGTGAGCGAGGTGATGACTAGTGTGGGTCAGCATGGGCTTGTTTACACATTACAGACCGCACAGACAAGACACGGTTAAGACAGCATATGTCCGCCATGTGTGTCTCAATTACAGGAAGGCCATGACGGCTCAACTGCTTAGCACCGCCACCAAAGATGAGAGCGAACGCTAGAACACTCAGGTTTCGTTCGAGATAATCGAATGAAGTCTTGACTTTCACGTAGACTGTCAAGAATGTCAGAGCACTGTCTTTATGCGCCACAACAGAGACATGCAATAGAGATCATCACGCAGCAGAGGGCTCCAGCCTGGCCGAGCTGACAGAGCAGAGGCAGAGATGCTGGAAATGTTGAGCATCTTTGCATGAAAGTGTCACTGTCTACATTGTTTGTCTGGTGGTTCCATCCTGCTCAGCTTTTATTGGGAGAAAATAAATCTGAAGCACAAAAAGAACCGTGTCAATTGCATCAATAGTAGCTGTTTACGACTGACGTCTTGATTTTAGGGCTGTTTTTATTGTTCTCTGAGTAACTCCATCTTGAAGTCCTTAAAGTAACGGAGTCTGAATCCAAGAGCAATGCCATTCATCATCTTGTTTTTTTACACATTTGGTGTCTTTGAAATAGTGTGTTCTTGTGAGGGATGCAGTGAATTTATGACAGCTTGGTTGTCTAATGCCCATGTTCGCTCTTACCACAATAGAAATATTACTTTGTGAAGTGGAAAAAATGTTTCTTTGTTTCTAAACGTATATCCAGTTTTCTTCTTGTTTTTTTATTGGGTAATCACAGAGATTGTAGAAAAAAAGGCTATAACTTTATGATCTAATGCAACAACACCAACAAATATATACAAAGAAGTATACAAAATGTAATATTATCGTTGTGTTTGTGAAGACATATTTGTAAGTTCTGAGCATTTGTTTCTTTCCATCACTTGCAGCATTGATCTTTAAAACACAACAGAGTGTAAAACAATCTGCTCCCTGTGCACATGCTTGTTTACAGCCATACAGTAACTCTTCAATGCAAACAGCCAGACATTTTCAAACTCATCACTCGTTGACACAACAAAGATGCATCCTCACTCCATCACTGCAGCAAACCAACGACTGAATATCAAATGAATGACGATTGACACTCGAACAAGCTTCAGCTGAGACATCAAACCTGAAGCAGAGTAAAGTATTGACTGAAAAATATCTCAGGATTTCTTCATATCTGATTTGTGTACGCAGGAGTGTGTGAGCAACACAAGCACACGACAACGCTAACCGGCTCTGAGAGCTGAGGGCATCTTTCAAGTGGCCGGGCCGCTGGTGCAGCCTCTCATCGCCAACCTAACCGCACTCACAGGTCACAACCAGAGCTTTGATCGCTCCAAAAATCTGTTTCCAATTCACATGCTCAGCATTGATTTTCCATAAGGAGGGCTGAGGAGCTGATATGAGTCAGCTCCCCTCCTTTTAACACAGGTATGCATGTGTATCAGGAGGTTTAAAAGCCAGCTGCTATACATTCCTGGAGTTTAAGGACTGCAATCCCCGATAAGTGATGAGCAGCAAGTGGTATTAAAGTCCAGGACGGAAAGATAATAATGCACTCGTCAGTGTTGTGGCAGTGGCTCAGAGATCATCTGGGGAGAATGTTTGACATAAATAATTAGGGATGAGATGAATCATTGGAATCGTGTCCTCAGCTTCCCTTTCTCATCAGCACTTGAAAGCTGTTACTAAAATAGCCTCCCTTCAGCTACAAAATACCAAATGTACACTATACTGTATATATTTATGAATAAATGACCACCTTGGTCTAATGGGTGCAACGTTTTTAGAGAAAAAATTTGGAAAATTTGGCCGAGTTGATCATTTTAGTAGGAGACGATGTATCATTTTCTTAGGAGAAAACATCGAATGAAGCATTACTGTATATAACAATGTTCCTGAGAAGGCAAAGAAGAAGAAAACACATTGTAAAGTGTTATAATTCCATGTTTGCCTTCAAATGGCTCCACAGAATATGAAAAGAGATCAGTCCAAAGAGGATCTGTGCAGATCAGAGAAAAACAACTGAGATCAAACCACAACTGTGTAATACACACTGCAATGTAAAACAGGAGCATGCCATGTAAACACATAATAATAGCTAATTACAGTAGTATTATTATGATTATTATCATTTGTATGATTATTGTTATTATCTCTTATTGTTGTTGTTGTTGTTGTGTGATACACTACACATGGTAGTGGCATACATCATTTAAAAAAAAACTCTGCAACCCTCAATATGATATGCATTAACAGCCATAATAATAATCATAATAATTCGAATCAGTCATAAAAGGCCAACAGTTTTAATTGCCATTCCACTGCTCCCTCCTTTCGCCTCAAACACAAAACGCATCATTGGAAAGAAGAAAACAAGGCAGAAATTGAAAAGTTGAATGGGACAGAAACTTCTTACCTGGTCCCTCTGGATGCATGGCAGAGAGGTCCGGCGATGTGACTTACTGTTGGACTGACTGTGTGCCATGTCTGAGGCTATCACAGGACTGGACCTCCTGCGCCTTTTAAATACAGGGATCTCTTCCCTAGCTCCAGTCACGGGGGTGCAGCCCTCCTTGTGTCTCCCTTGGTTGGGAAGGAGCTTGTCAGCATACCTCGCCAGCAGGATGCCCAGCACTCCAACCAGGTACGCTACGTACGGTCTCCAAGTGGCCCGTACTTTGTGCAGCGAGAAAAGTGAGATAGTCCTGACTAGGCTAATGAAAACGACCACAGATATGCCCTGGTTCAGCCGCGCTACCATGAGTGCGCCGGTGGCCACGCAGATGAGCACGACCACGGCTGCTGTCGTGAATGAAAATAGCTGCTCATCTGTCCCGTCCAGGAGAGACCACGCTGCTGCTTCGCCCAGGTGGCACACGGTTAGGAGGGAGAGGGCGGTCTGGATTAGAACTCCGCAGCGGATGAAGTAGACACCGACCCAAAAGAAGGCACATACCAGGGTGAACAAAGAGGAAACAACACTCCAGCAAGTTTGCGACAGCTCCGCCGCGCAGCCTGAAACGAAGTGAAGGAGAGACGATGAATGCGAGGGTCTGTTGTCAGCGCTGCTGCTGCTGGCTTCAGCTCTCCAGTCTGCACATTTGACCAACAGAGCGAGAAAAACAGAGAGCGACCCCACACACACCGCACTCCGGAGTCTCTGGGAACTCCGTATTTGTGTGAACATTAGCCTCACCCACGACTCGTAATCTCGGTCACTGCACAGTGGGATGACACATGTTTTCACATAACCATTGCGATCCGGTGCGCCGAAGCTTTTTTCATGAGCGCTCTGCGCACCGGCACTGTCAGATTCTGCAGGCATCGCCATCACTCATGGTAGATATGAAGTATGAGGAAGTCTATAATGCATCTATAGCAGTGTGGTCATGGGACAGGACAAGAGTTAGTGACAACCGTCATTTATTATCCTGAAAAAGTGCAGCGAATACGCGCCGACGGGTCTCCATTTACGCATGGAGATGTGCTGCCACTGAACGCATTTCCCTTTGTTTTTCCAGGTGCGGGTTGAAACATGGCATGAACAGAGCCCTGAATGACAGAGAAACTCAGAAGTTATTCAGATCTAGGGCACTGCTGCTCTGCACGCACGCGTCCTGCGTTGCCCCCCTTCCTTTGTGGAGCGCCGTCTCTTTGACTTCTGCTGTCCTTCTCTTCGCTCTGTGGCTCCTCCACGGCCCGGTCCGTGCAGCAGCGGCAGTCTTTTACAAAACGTCATCAGTCCCGTTCCGTGAGCATTCAGCGATAAAACGCGCTCCCCCTGTCCATTGTTTGACCACTTCCCGGTCCCTCCTGATAAAGTAGAGGTTCCCTTTTACTTTTGAGGATACACGCTGCTGAGGAATTTAAGCAGTTTGACCTGGAGTCCGTCAGGTTTTTGCTCGGCGTTTTGAGGTGCTAATCCGGACTGTTTGTCACCAGCTCTCCAACCAGTCGCGAGTTTCTGCTCATTCACACCCCCGAGTTCCGACTCCACGCAGGGAGCAAGATAGTGCAGCAGCAATGAAACCCCTCATATCTTTCCCCAAACAGACCAGCAGGCGTTGGCCTCATTATATCTGACTTTGGTCTCGATTGGTCTTTTTTCTTCAACATTTTTGAATGTAAATAAAAATTAAAAATAAAAATAAAAAAAAATAAATATATATATATATACACACACACCCGTATCTTCTTATGTTGTTGACATTTTTATTCAAACTGCAACAAAACCTGTTTTTGTATCAAATGGAGTTGACCTATATTTTCCCAGTGAGTTCCACTCTGAATGGAATAAACATGGTGGATTTAGGCACAGACATTTAAGGCCATATTTGATCCCAATGGGTGCATTTTGATTTGTGGTTTTGGTGGCCGAGCCAAACTGAGGGTTTAAAACTGTCTTGCCATTAATTGATCTTTAACTAGAGAATAATATCGATGCTGATGAGGGAAATGGACCTCTTTATGCAACCTCTTTTGCCGTGAAATGCTTGTGGTTGCCCTCCAGCTTGACTCCTGATGCACCCGCTCTACCGGGTCATTGAAATATTCATCCCACTTTCAGTGTCACCGACGGTGTGTTGCGTCACAGTGGAAGGTCTCCATCAATGTTTCAGCATGCAGATCTTCCGTGGACTGAAAAGTACATCACAGTTCAGGAGGCACACGTGTGTACCCTCGTATGCGACGCTCTCATGGGATCACACCCTCTCACATATACAGTTCAGACATCTACTGCCAAGCATGCACGTGTAATCTCGCTCACGTTTGCTGATGCAAACACAAAGAAGCTGACGCACATACTGTGTAGTCAGTCTGTTTCTCGACTTTCTTTAGCCCTGAAGCTTTTCAACATCTGGTCTTCTCACAGCATCTGAACGAGGTCGGAGCATAAGAGACAATGCTCTATCGTGCCACGCTCTTGCTTTTGCAACCCCAAGGCCTTCATTCATTTATGGAAATCCTGCTGCAACCTTAATTAGGACTCATTTCTGTGACGCTGATGTTCTCTACCTGTGCTCATTCCCGGCTGAGACAGGTCAGCGGGACTCCTTCTATCTATCGGTGTAGACAGAGTCCTGTGTATCCCTTGTCGGTTGTGATTAGCAGGAGGCACGGGAGGAGTAGAAGCGCTAACAGGGAGCGATAGGAGCAGGAGGAGGCCATGTCCTGTCCCTCACCTCTCAGCACATGCTCACTGAGTGCCAGACAGCTCTTTCAATGCAGTGCATCACACAGGGAAGCGGCTGGCTCCAAGTAGGAGCAGATTCTTGCGACAACATCTTCGTTTTCTTTCCATCTTATCGAAGCCCATGGGTAACCTTTCTTTGGAAGAGTTGAAACAATACTGCTTCATCTGACTGGTTTATTTCATGGATGACGGGAACAGAAACATTCCCTCTACAAACAGAAGATAAGAGCACGACAAAGGAGAGGGGAGTTGAAGTCAGCCAGAAAACAGGATACAAGGCAAGCATTCACTTTTCTTGTAGGATACCATGGTGCACTCATGGTGTGACGTTGTTGGTCCTCATTTACAATTCAGAGACAAATCCATTATGTGAGGGCCAAAAGGTTGTCCAAAACAACTGTATCAATGTGTGGTGATATAATGTGAAATGATGCAGGTTTTGTTATGGGCTGGAAAACAAGAAAGAAATGACAGTTATACCAGATGTGAAATATCTGGAACAAAACCCGTGTTCTCAACTGTGAAAGCCAATAGCTGTCCTTGTTTTCCTGCAAACTGTCAATGGCCATGAATGAAACTCATCATAACCTGCATCTTCCTCCTGTGAAAAGCATCACTTTGTGGTTCAGATGAAGATGAATCACCACAGTTCTCAGCAACCACTGCAAGCAGCATCTCCGGACAAGATCATTGTGGAAAAGAAAATCCCGGTCGTCCCTGCAAACTCGTCTAGAGGCCATTCTGAATTACCCGAAATAATTTGAACGACTGGAGAATGCACACGTAACTGTCTTACCCTATTTGGCAACGTCACGGTCCATTGTAAAAGAGGAATCTTTTCATGAGGAGCAATTAATCAAACATCTGGTTTGAATGTTGAGGGTAGCATGGGGGGGGGGGGGGCAGTCATCTGATGACCTACGCTGGCCTGATGTATACTCGGGAAGTGTGAATGTCCTGCAGAGTTGTTTACCACTCAACCCCCTCACCATGCAGCCCCTACATGCTGTCATCACAGCCAACATCACAATGAACTGATGATCTACTCTTCAGGCAAATATGGTTGTAAATAGCTTTCAATAATCTTAAATAGAATTATCCATCAAGAGGAGCTGTGTGACACTCTGGCAGGAATTGTAATGAGGTTACAGCATGATGCAGAGTTGAAAGACTAAATCAGAGGGAACGGAGAGGCTGAATAGAGTGATGGAGACAAGTTTACATTGTGTTTGGCACTTGTGTGCATAGTGAGATCCATCGCAGCGTTTTTACCAGCCCTCATGGGCAACGGTCGGCTCATGGCCAAGTTTCCACGAAGGTGCTGTGGACACCCGTCTCCCGCCATCATATACACAGACATGCACGTGCACACACTTCCTGACACAGTCATTTATCTGCCCGTGTGTGTACACACAGTTGTCCACAGAACAGGGGCCTTCTAGGTTGGACACCCGCAGGCATCGCCAAGCTTCCGTTCTCTTTAGAGACATGGATCTGACCTTACGTTGTCACCCTAACTGTAATTAGTCCGTGCCTTCTTGTATTACACAATCACTGTAGTCTACTGTTGAAGAGGAAATGCTCTGTCTCTGTCTCCTGTGTTTGTTGGTAAATAAAACTGCTGCCTCGCTAGACATGGCAAACTGTAGCATACTGTATCTAGAAGAAGGGTTATAAAATGTCACTCCAAAACAGGTGTCTATATACAGTACAGGCACATGCAAACGAATACACACACACAAACACACACACAAAAACACGGATATAGCAGATGAATTTCTGAAAACTGATGCCAATAAAAATTCTGTACTATGTACTGCGAATAGTTGTTTTGGTTTTGATTCAGTATCTTAAATGTTGCTCGTTTTCATGACAGAAAATGTGTCACCGCCTGAATATTTCCTCTGAACACAAACTCTGAACCAAAACCAAAACTAATTTAATTATTTTGGTAGCTGAAGGTCTCATTACTAGAAAAGTAAGATCTTGGACAGACTTCAAATGAAAAACATATTTGTTAAAAACTTTAATAAACAACTGAAAAATGTGCACAAACCTGCTTCAGGAGAAACTTGTATCATTTTGATGGATGTTATTTAATAAAAGGTCAAATTATAAGTCTAATTACGACCCTATTTTCCAACTATAAAATACAAATTAAGAGTTTACCTAAAAAACACACGATGAGCTCATAAATATGATGCATTTTTATACAATGAACTAACCTGCACTTTACAAAACAGTTGAAGTTAGCTCCCCCTCTCCCAACTACAACAGTCAAATGCTGCGTACACGTTACTGCGTTGGTATTATAATCCAACATTATAATATATTACACCATAACACTCACAGGAGCAGCACCTATTCTTTTAGGTAGTACTTTCACATCGTGGTATTGCTACTTACATATAACACAATTATACATTTTGTTATGGACAAACTCATCATACACCGACGTGGCATGCTTTGGTAAAAAAGGTTTCATACGTCCCCACCGTGCACACACAGGCAGAACGTGTGCACACTAGTGGGGCTCAGTTTTTGGAGAATGACGGGGAAGAATATTGGAATTGAATTAGAAGACGGGTACTTAATTCACTGGTGTGGGTGGGAGCACCGCGGGCAGAGAAAGAGAGAAAGTTGAAACATTGCCTCGGATGAATAATGTAATTCCAAGGTTTGAGTGGAAAAGGAGCCACAAATTGTATTGCATATATATGCAGGGGAGTTGCATGTATGAGTTTTGAATATTTGATGTCAAAGTTTTCTATGCTGCTCTGCCGCCACAGCTCGCTCAGACCATGTGGCAGCTAGCTGGCGTGGGAGGTGCTGCTTGTCTTGGACACTAGATATCTGCTTGAGCCTGAGATTTATGCTGACACGGGGAAACTGCAGGAACTTGTATTATATCTCTCTGTCTCTCTTGTTCTATGGAGTACAGATTTACTTCCTAAGCCTTCTCAAATAATGCAAAATAAAACTGTAGATCAGGGCTCCACACACCAGGCAGCCCAGTGTAATTGGTCCATGTTTGTTCAAGACATGCCAGGAAAAACACCGGCCGTCCACCTTGTATGAGAGTTGTCCAGCACACAAAAGTCAGCTTTCATATGGGCATCTGGGCCAGGCGAGAAAGGCCAAGGGAGCTGACTGCTCGCTTCTATTTTTTCAACGTCAGTTTACATGTTTTCCTAAACATGAGGAATGCTGCTGGGAGCTCAGGCCCAGAAACAGATCCTTAGGCCCTATTCACTTGTTAAGGAAACAGGGGGTCATGGCTAAAGTGCTTCACGGCAACTTTCCAGTCGGGAAAAAAGGATGAGGGTAATGGACAACCTTTTCCAAAAGCATAATCACAAACAATCAGTCCGATTCGTATCGACTGCAACATACTTCTGCCTTGTTCTGTGTGTTTAAATAAGTAATTACTTGGAACAACCCTGAAACATACATCACTGTTGGGAGAAACCGTGATGATTTACTTCAACTGAAAGATCACAAGGACCTTTAAGGGATGACAAAACCCCATGACTGATGAAACCGGATGAAGTCAAAAATGCTTCGACTGTTTTTAGCTCGAAATGACTGTCAAGCTAAAAACAAGTCTGTTTTTTAGGCTTTGAGCAATTGACGTTTTGGAGACCCAAGTTTCCACTTTGTAGCGACAAAATTAGATTGATGAATAATCTGAGACCTGTTGAACAGACAAATGTAGATGCTTAGAGTTTCCTTTTCTAAATGATATGGTAAAATACATGACTCAGCATAATGCATTATGACAACACAATCTCATAAACCGTATATTATTAATGCAAACTATTTCAATATCAATAATGGATCACCAACACTTTACTGCTTTGGTTCGCTCTCACTGCTCTCATCCGCACTGGTTTAGGCAGCAGAAACTCTAAAATGTAACTTACCTGCTCAGCACAAAATGTCAGACAAAGAAGGTTAGCGACCAGCTGGTAAACACAGCGGAACATTTAGCAGCTGAAGAGCAGATATCTCACTCCGGAGTTGGTAGGGACCAAAAACAGAGATGAAAGAGCGTTAATATTGGATCTGTTAATATTCACCAGGTGGACGGGAACACAACTAAATGAATGATAACGTTGCTCTGTGTCTGTTGGATGTGTAAGGGTTTGCTCACATGCTTGCCATATCAACTTAAAAAGTTTTCAGTTACAAAACATTTGTTAATGCAGGTTTAAAAAGTAGTTCATGGTGAATGAATGTCACCATTTCTAGATAATGTTGTCTTTTGCTGTTACAGCCTCATGTTACCTTACATGCATACAAGAGGCGGCTTAGGGAGGACTTCATTCACAGAGGAATCCGGTAAACATGCTATTGATCTTTCAAAGGCCTGACACAAACAATTATCAAGCATGAAAACCAACGGAACAATTTCGGGTAGTGCTCAGAATCAGCCAACAGCTGTGGGCTTTCAGTGATGCACGCAAGTCAACTTTCCTCTCCTGGGGCCAAACGCTCCAAACTTCAGACATTCATAAGGCAGTTTTTCTGAATCACTTGTCAGGTGATTCACCGTAAAACACGGTTTCAAAAGAAAGAATGAGATCTCAGCTCGATGTTGGCTGACCTTTGGCAAAAAGTGCAGACAGACAAAGACAACAGACAGAGAGACAGAGAAAAGACAGGACACCACAGCAGACTTCCTGTCCCCTCAGCCTCTTCCCGGCTCTGTCCGATCAGCTCGAATCTCACATGGCTGGTCTTCATCTCTAGATTCTGACAGCCCCTCTCTCTCTGCTTTTTGTGTGACTTTTATTTGGGGCAGAGGCTTTTAAGCTGCCATGTATCCTCCGCTGTTTGTACCGTTTATCCTGGTTGCCATCACAGAGCGTGGCGCCCGCACCCGTCAGGCCCGTCAGGCCCGTCTCGGAGCAGAGAAGAGGAGGAAGTGATCTGTAAAGTGTGTGGTCCTTCAAGAGGAAGCAGGCAGATTGAGGCCTCCATTTACAAACTCTCACTCTACACTCTTGTTCCCTTCTCTATCAATAACATTTTATGAGAAACACCTACATGGTTGATACACTGAACAGAGACTTTTAAGGCAACGTTTTTGCTTCTTAAATTGAGAATATAAAGCATCTCCGCCCCTTCTCTTTTCTTCCTCTATCAACTGAGTAGGAGGGACCAACCGTCTCCCATTAAGAACTGCGTGAAGACAGTTGTGTAGACGGCAACAGGCTTTAAAAAGCCCTATTTAGTCTTCCCAGTGGCTATTTGACGTCATTTAATGGAGGAAAGGCTGCCTTAAGTAAACTGACAAAAATGAGAAACCTCTCTAACAGCTTACAGTTGTCATTTGGTTTAAGCCTGCGCGTTGTAAACATCAGGGAAAAGTCGTGCGTGATCTTTGCCGCTCATGAGCCTCTGCTGAGTGCAATATGTGCAATAAGCGTTACGTTTGAACACAACAGAATCTTAAAGATTATTAATTATGTACCTCATAACACAGGAATGCAATACGTCTTACTCGATAAGTCTTGAACACGCTGTTATAGTTTCAGAGATCCAAACATCATGGCATTCATAAATGAAAGCTTGACCCCAGCAGCTAAAATGTGATAATGAGCTTTGCAAATCCAGATGTGCAGTAGAGGTGGACTGAAGGAGAAGAAAGAGCGAGGGCATATACCTCACCTTCATATTTTTATTTCCTCCTTGAGTAAAACAGCAATCTTTCCCCCGTATTTACATTTTATGCAATCCAAGCATGACTGAGTCACAAAACCCAGACAGTGCTGCCCAGGAAAAGGGAAACATTTAGAACCTTTTGGCTAAAATGTCAAACTGATGGCGGTGACAATGCAAACACTTCTCGTGTTTGTCGAAGCACTTTATCCTCCCCACCTTTTCCTACATTTATTTTCTTCACGTTCTCGTGTCAAGTCACTTTCTCTCGGTTGGTCAAGTATTAAACCCCTAAATAGGTTCTAGATTGCTATTTTAATGGACACAAATATAATACTGTCAGTTAGCAGCAGCTCAGCAAAAGCATTTCATCTATAAATCCAGTGCTTTGTTGGTAATAGGGATTTCTCAGACTGACGTTGTTTAGACAGAGATTCAGATTGGCACAGAGAGAGCACGTGTGTTTAATTTACCACGAAACTTCCGGAATTTCATTGCTATCTTTGAAGGCATAAAATCAAAACAATTAAAATTCTTGAATCAAAGCCGCACTGTTTTCCTGTATTCTTTCGCTGTTACTGGATGAGAAGCTTCGTCTGACTCCTCTTTTGTTGAGAGCAAAAGAGATTTGGTTGAATTTACGGAAGGCATGTGTGCCCCGGGATGAACATGAGCTTGTGTCAGGAGTGTTTATAAGAGCCGTGTGCACAGTCACTCTGTACCAACAGATCCCCGTTACCCTTTAAAGGCAAAGCCTGCGGAGATACATGTTATTGTTGAAATCGTGATTGAGAACGAGGGGTACACACGTTTTGGTCTGCGTTGCCCCCGAGCTGAAACACTGTAATACATTCCTCAGGATATAAGTCAAATATAGAAAATGTTATAACTTTGCACTTTAAACATTGAGCACTTTTCCTTTAAAAATATTCCATCACAGTCAGTACGTATTGTGTTTGAATCTGTAGGACTACAGTGAGGTTAAAGACCTCAACGGCATCTGGATTCTCCTGTGTGTCCTCTGTAATGAGTTTCAACACATTTACAATTCACTCAACTACGAGAGCACTTATGAAAGAATCGGTTTTAAGTCACAGTCGTCTTCGCTAAGAATTTTTTCATGTTGACAAAACATTTCGTTGACTTTTGAACCCTGTGACGCCCTGACTGCCTCTCTCTCTCTCTCTCTCTCTCTCTCTCTCTCTCTCTCTCTCTCTCTGGAAACTGTAATAAGTACTACAGTACACCGAGTACAGACATGAGCTAAGTTTCTCAGAATATATGGTGCTGAAACATTTCTCTTGGTCTGCATTATGCACAAGTTATTCACGGCTCACTGGGTGCTTTCAATAATTAAAGTGCTAAAATGGCATATGTTAAAAAATTTAAACCCCCCCCCTTTTGCCTTACTTGTGCACTGGACTGTTCCTCTCACTATCCTACCAGTTTCATGTGCATGCTGGGATGCGCCTTATAGCGACTTCAAGAAAAGACAAGTTAAAGAAATGGAAAACATCAGGAAACAATTCTCATTCTGACTTAATGTGCGAGCTATTCTTATACTTTCTATTCGATCAATATTTGACATAATCATGATAATGTTTTCTCTGAAGTGTGTTGGCGACAACATCATCCTTATCTGACTTATGGGCTTTAAGATATAACATATTAATGGATTTAATAATTTAGACAAGACATCGTCAGAACTCAAATAAAACAAATACAGTCTCCAAATGCAAAACCCCCCGAAACATTCACTGGAAATACTGAATAAAATATCTCCAGGAGAGTGCGATGGGAGCTGCTGAAGTGTGTCCTAGCCCTGTGGTATCAGATTAAGGGTTTAATGACTTCCAAAGGCCCAGGTCATTTCCTGTCTGGTGCTCAGACCTGTGTGTGTTGGACTTGGACTTTCCCTGCAGCCCTCCACTCTGCTTTGCCTCAACTGGACAGTTCCCTGGGGAGGGGGCCGAAAACATAGTCCAAGTGGTAAAAGCCAAAGACTTGGAGCTCTCAGACAGACCAAACCATCAGGCCCTGGCACTGATCTAATCTGCGCTGGGCAAAGAAAACCCAGCACTGCTTGTTATTTCTCCGGTGCAAGAGGAAAGTGCTCCTTGTGCTCGGATGTTGGCCTCAGCAGCCAGATAACCCTACAGACTAACTAACCGCTCAGGAATCTGAAGGAAAAGTCTGTTCAGGAAACGTATGCTTGTGGATAGATGTCTGTAACCGTGAGTGTGTGTGACAAATCAAGCCTGCAGCTATATTTGCATATGCATGAGAGCAATTTATGCATGTTCATATGTGCAGCTGAGAGCACACGCACATCATGTTTGGCTGATACAGAAGGCCCACCATCTGGGAAGAACACACTCTCACTTTTCAAGTTTCCTTGGCTGAATATTTTGCTGATCCATCATGACTGGCAGAGGAGCTGTACGGAGTTTCCATTGCGTGAGGAAGGAGAAACACTTGCTGTGTAGCGTGCTCTGTAGGAGACATTGGCATCATGTGACTTCATTCATTGACAGTGGGCTGACCCAAGGTGTGGTAGCACATACACACAAGTATTCAGCATAAACACACCCAGGTGTTATTGTACCCACCTAAAAAAATAAGAGGAGGTCAACCTCCATCAATCAAGAGGAAGTTACACTTCAGCTGTCCCTTCAGTTTGCTGTCTGACTCTTCACTGTGTGCTTGCTTTTGCAGTGCGTTGGCAAATGTATTGATCAATCCATTTGATTGAACACAGGGAGCATTGATTGCTACAACTATCTCACCCTTTAAGTCACTTATATGTTTCTACACCCGGCAATGTCAAGGAACATTTTCTGTCCATGTGGGTAAAGGCAGTCGCAGCACGCTGTTGTTCTATTTATTCCTTATCTATGCGATACCTCCTCATTTCACGACAGAAACCTAAATAAGGTGGCTGCTGGCTGGAAGTTTCCCTACTTCCTGTTGGCTATATTGCATTTCCAGTAATTTCTCCAGTCTGATCTCGAGGGTGCAGCTGATAAGTACATGGTTTGTTTACATGATGTCACGAAGCGCTTGCTGTTTGGTCGCGGTGGTACTGCTGCGGCACGAGTTCTCTGCCATCATTACGGGTGTTGTTGGATTATTCCTAATTCAGCTTGACCTAACATTACATTTCCTTTGTAGTTGTACAGAAAAATAATTATTGAAGGAGTTTTCCTCTCATTTTTGTAGACATGGTCAGGTTCATTACTGGAGATAAATACAACACTCACCACTGCATTTCATAGAGTAAGGTTGGTTGGTCCTCCCTGACTGAGAGACAAAATAACCGCTGGTGTTTATTCATCTAAAAAGTCCCAGTCGGAAAATTGCCATCTTATATCTCCATTTTGGAACTCTGGTCCATACTTAACTCACTACAATCATTGGCTGGTGCGTAAGGAGCCCATGCTAGAAGTGATATAGGAGAGAGAGCTTTAAGCTGTAAGCACACCGACTGTTCTTTTGACAATAATTCCCATTCTGTAACCAGAGCACTGCTGTACAATAGAATGTATGCTCAGCTAACCTCGCCTCAATTAATACAGGACGAATAAAAGAAAATACAATTAACTGAAGTGGTAAATGCAAACTCTCCAGCTACGACTACTCGACTCTGTGAGCATGCACCAGCTCCTTTGCTGCACTCTACAGCTTACATAACAGCTGCTGGTGATGCAAGTTGAGAGCCAGGTTCAGTCAACCGACCGGCAGTGTGTGTGTGTGTGTGTGTGTGTGTGTGTGTGTGTGTGTGTGTGTGTGTGTGTGTGTGTGTGTGTGTGTGTGTGTGCAGCATCAATGAACACTGCATGTGTGAACACCAGGAGCAGAGATATGTTATAAATCTCGAGGAGGAAATAATCTGACTCGTGGATTAATTGTCACAGAAAGAGTTGTAAGAGTTGGCGGGTGTGGCTCAGGAGGCAGAGCGGATCTATGTCGTGTCAGTGGTTTGATCTTCGGCTCCTCCAAAGCACATGTCCTTGGGCGAGATACTGACTTCAAAATTGCTCCCGAAGGGTAAGCTGTGCGTTAGTGTGCTTTAGAATCTGATGAGCAGGTGGCACTTTGTGCGGCAGCATGTGTATGTGTGAGAATGTCGCCTAAAGCACTTTGAGTGGTCTAAAAATTAGAAAGGCAACTAGAAGTCCATTCATTCACCAATACACAAGAAGAAGGGCTGATATATGTGTACTGCACGCTAATGGCACGTCACTGCAGTGATGTTGACTGATATAGTTTACCTTCTCCCAATACTCATATTGTTAAATAATTAACTAGTAGGTTATTGTGCATGAATATTCATTCGTAACCTTGTTGACGTGTGGTAAATATTGATAAATATTCCAAACGCAAATAATAGTTTAAAAGTGGCATGTTTAAATTATAAGCTGATATTTAAATTATAGATTCTATCTACGTTTTTGAATAATAATGTCCCAAAATATGTAAGAGTTGTTGATATTACACAAAGATGCTCCTCAGTAGGTAGCAGACTTTAGAACACGCATCAGATATTCTCTGTTGCTGGTGAGGTAAGAAAGGAATAGTTTGGTTCCTGAATTTTACAGGAGCTAAATTCGATTATCAGAGCAAAAGGATTGCCAACCCATGACTCTCAAAATGGTGACAGCAGAGCCGTCGGCTCGCAGCTAACAATGCTAACAGCTCAAACAGTGCAAACAGCTCAAACAGTGCTAACAGCTCAAACAGTGCAAACAGCTCAAACAGTGCTAACAGCTCAAACAGTGCTAACAGCTCAAACAATGCTAACAGCTCAAACAGTGCAAACAGCTCAAACAGTGCAAACAGCTCAAACTGTGCAAACAGCTCAAACTGTGCAAACAGCTCAAACTGTGCAAACAGCTCAAACAGTGCTAACAGCTCAAACAGTGCTAACAGCTCAAACAGTGCAAACAGCTCAAACAGTGCTAACAGCTCAAACAGTGCAAACAGCTCAAACAGTGCAAACAGCTCAAACAGTGCAAACAGCTCAAACTGTGCAAACAGCTCAAACTGTGCAAACAGCTCAAACAGTGCTAACAGCTCAAACAGTGCTAACAGCTCAAACAGTGCAAACAGCTCAAACAGTGCTAACAGCTCAAACAGTGCTAACAGCTCAAACAGTGCAAACAGCTCAAACTGTGCTAACAGCTCAAACAGTGCTAACAGCTCAAACTGTGCAAACAGCTCAAACTGTGCTAACAGCTCAAACAGTGCAAACAACAGCAACAGTGCTGACAGAGCTAACAGTGTTTATCTGAGGGTGAACCGAGGTTGGGAGCTACGCTTCTGCGGTGACTCAGCTGTAACTGGCAGCAGCAGACATTACTCCTCTACATCTTTACATCGCAAATATAGTAATTTGCTGCTATATCAATACTCTGAATATCGAACCTTAAACTGCAACGGTATTTGACTCAGCACAGGAATCTGCTTAGACAACAGAGGGAATAACTCGTCCTTGGTTGAGCTCAAACATAAAGGCAGCCATGAATCCTATTGGTTAGTACCAGAACTAGGGCTACAACTGACATCTATATTCATTATCGATTCATATGACATTTATTTTTTATTTTTCTCTATAAACCCAATGCTGAAAAATCCTTATAACAATTCTCCAAGTTCACGTCTTCAAATTGCTCTTTTGTCGCCATAAACAAGTAATTGATGATATCTTTAACAATTTATTGGTTAATAATATATAATATAATAATTGCCAATTCATTTTCTATCTAAGTATCTATCTACCCAGCTACTGATAAAGCAATAACAATGATAAATAAAAATCAAATAATTACAGAATATCAAATATATTATTAAAAAGAAATTCTGAGAAAAATACATGAAAATACTGCCACATCGTTGCTTCTCATATCTAAATGAGGGCAGACCTGTTCCCATACTGACCAAGTCAACACGGAGGCATTTTCAATTTAGAGTTCACACAAGTCTCGGCTAATAGAGTTCTGTCAGGATTACCAAGACGTAATTAAGATTAATTGTAGCATTTATCGCTCTCCACTTAGTGTATAAATCAAGTGTGACAGCACAGTATTGAGTCTTGCTGCGGTGCTGGTGGGTGTTACTACAGTGACCTGACATCTACACACAAGGCCTCTCAAGGCAGGTGGTTTTAGACTACAGGGATTTTGACAGGCTCCATTAGCCGACGCTTGACTCTGACACAGAGGAGTGAATACAGACTGGAACTCCCGGACCCCCCTGGGTCCTGTTTACCTTTCAGACCACACTAGACGATAGTCTATCTGACAAGGAAGAATGTGAGAGATACAGTCATACTAACACTGCCGGACACCCACAGTGTGATACACACATAAAACAATGTTACAGCAGAAAAGGGAAATAAGTGTTCCATTAAATCTATGTAAGATATAAGAACTGACCAACTTTTCTGACCGCCTTCAGTGTTTTTCACTTTGTAGATGTCTTCACGTAGTTTTAATATGATCAGACATTAAATCATCTAATCCAATAGTTTGATGGAATAGAATTGTTCTAGTCATTTGCAAACGGCTTTGGGTGGTGCTGTATCTGCGGTGGAGTGAAAATTAAATCCTTGCTCCTTCGGTTTGGGGAGGGTGTCTCTTAACACAAGGCTACCCTGCCACCCTGTTACCCCACCAATGTTTCCACTCCTCTGTCTTCAGGGCCAAATCTAGAAGAGACACTTTCCAGCTGGCCTGTGTGTGTCTGCTCTGTGCAACAATCAACAAAGGAATCTGTTCGGTTAGCGATGAACAATTAGATGGTTTTTAGAGTGTTTCGTAAGAGAGAGAGAGACTAGATTTATAAAAACAGAGAAGACAAAGTGAAGGGATGAAAAGAGATCTTTGTTGTTGGTGGATTATTATAATAACTACATGACATATTATTCTATACTCTATTATACTTGTACTTGGGGACATATCCAAATCATATCTGAACTCTAAACTACAAAAACATGAGAGGAAAGGTGTGCGTTTAACTGACACGCACCAATCTAATTTACGTGTTTTAATATACCTTAAAATTGATGGATTTGACATATAGTCAAAGTTATTGAATGGAATGAACTGAATACAATTAATACTCTAAATAAAAATATGTTGTGTTAGTATGTAAGTAATAAATATATATTAAAATGCTCCCAGAGTTTCAATACAGCCATGAAGTTAAATTGACACCGACTAAATTGTTAATGATTTCCTCATTGTTTTATTCTGTTGACTTCTTAATATATTCCATGTGCATGCATTTTTATTCGAAAAACATAGTTATTATTCAACACAGGTATCTTTAAAACACGAGTAGCTCTTGGTAGCCCACATGTTCTTCTCTAAAAACCACCATCACTGCAACATAGCTCTATTGGTGGATTCAGGGATGGAGTAAACATAACCATATTGGTCATGATGACATTAACTTTGAATGTACTTTTGCACATTAAAGTCAAGCAAAACGCTCTAACAAAAGCCACAGACAGACCTGGATCTATAATCAAATCAAGCTAACCTAGCTGGTAAATGATGTGGTATCTTATGAAGGATTTAATTTCCTTCATTGTAATTTGTTTATGTCTCAGGATTAAACAGAACCAACAGTGTTTACTGCCCAGCCAAGCTCAGTAAGGATCGCCCCGGTCTGCGTGTTAATTATATATTTGTTTGGTTTATTTCCACGACTAGAGAGACAGATGCGTTCTGGTCAACTTCCACTGTTTTTCAAGGGTCCACTTCATCAATGTGTCTGTTCCGAGTCCAGATAACAAAGCTCAGGCATATGAAACAAACAGGGAGTCCAAGTTTTACCCGGTCAGAGACTTGGATGTAGCGGCTAGACTCTTGGCACCCGGAGTCCTGCTCATCAGCAGGGGAGAGGCTGGATGAATGTGAGAAACCGATGTCCAGAGGAAACAATACCACAGTGCATTTGAGGCTGCTGCAACAATGACACATGCACACAGATATTACACCTTGGACATGAGCTGATATACCCAATCAATATATACCATGTACAGATAAAGTCAAATTAAACTATTGATGATTCGCATTGGCTGAAATCAGTCCAAAAAAAACTAATATAATCAGTTTACTTACATGTATGACAAAGCAAAGCAGCAAATACTCACATTTAGGTTTTTAAGAAAATGGTCAGAGAAAACAAAACATCTGAGGAAAATTGTGATGGGCATTCCTCATTATTTTCTGACATTTTATAGACAATCAAAACATTAATTGAGAAAATGATTTGGAGGAAAAATTTACGAAGCGGCAACGTCTAGTGCTGAATGAGACCAACGATGAAGTGCCAAAATGTGCAGTTCTTCAAATGTCCACTTGAGGCGATAGCTCCAAGGCAAGTCAACCTCCATAGATTTCCACGTTGCTCCGTGTGGCTGGAGCCACTCACCTCAGCAACCTATGGGTGACGTCACGGAGAACAAGTCCGTATCTTAAACGGTCTGTGGTTGCAACCCTAGAAAGCATTGAGATGAATAGTAAATATGGAAATATCTATATCTTTAACCACACATTTGTCTCCTCATCTACATTACCGGTACTGATGCAGGTGACCTACACGGGACCGCCTGTCGGGGATATACTCGAGTGTATCATCTTTTTCCATTTTGGTGTGAATTAATAAAAGGGTGACAAACAGCCTCTATCAGATTATCATTCACAACATACCAGTAAGCAATACCACAGTACACAGCCAACGCCACTGCACTCCTCCCCTCTTCAACCGTTACCGTCATGAGGCTCTGTTCATTTCAGCACATGAGTGTTCACTGGAGCTGCAGTCTAATAGTTGCTGACTTGGCCTTACAAGACAAAGTTTCACTGAGCTGGCAGAGATGATAGATTCTGTTGGTCGCATTGTTTTTCCAACAAACCTATTTGGCTGTTCTGACCCCGTCATTTATAATGGCCCTGGCGATGTTTAATTCATACGAGCCCAGCAGAGCGGGGCTCCGTACAGAAAGCTGGCTTTACTAGGCGACAGCCATTCCAGTTTCCTGCCTCTGATATTATATCAAGACGGAACTCCGAGCCGAGATTTATGACCAGCACAGCAGGCTGTACATCTAACATGAGCGACACGCCAAGCCCTGTTCTTGCACCCCTGCCAACCTCAAATTTCAGATCAGTGTACTAACAACTTCACCCGGCTATTCACAAAAAAAGGTCAGCGATTACAGCCCGACTGGACATCCATGCTTTGAGATACAAGTGACACAATATAAAGACTCATCATGTATTTTGCGGCCTTGATCTCCACACTGTTACAGCGTGGTAGCAGTAGCTGGGTGCCTTCCAAGTTGCATCAGAGAAGCCCTCACAGAGGTGCAGTCTCTGCAGCCTAATTAGGCGCTCCAGTAGCTGCTGTCAACACCACCATCGCGGGTTTCAAAGCCTGGGCTCAAGCTTATGATCTGTCTAAATATTTCTTTCATGAAACCCTCGCCACGTCACGGCTGCAATCACAAAAAAAAAAGGTCAGTGAGAGGAAGAGCGGAAGGAGGAGGAGACTGGAATCGGTCGGTGAGATTGAGCCAATGGAAGTGAGCGTGACCCCCCCCTCAAAGTATTTGAAGCTGTTGTGCATGTCATCAGCATATCCAGAGGGACTTCTTTGATGCATGACAAATGCCTTTTCACGTGTCCTCACACTCCCCGATGCTGCACGACATTGCTCCAGTGGTCCAAACTAGCTGATAGCTTGCTGTTGCCACCATGTCACACATAACTCAGTGGACGTTGAAGCCCCAAATCAAAAGTGCTTGGTGACGAAAGGAAAATTCATATTTTGCTTCATCCTAAAGGTTGAGAAAAAACAGAAAAAATCTAGCCTATACTATACTGTACATCCTACTCTATAAAGAATTGGAGGAGTTTCACAGACCACAGAGAAGAGGCAGGCCTACCTAAAGAGTGAGTGCTGCGGTTTAACAAACATACTGTACAAGCAATCCTTCATAACAATCCACATTCTGCAGGGGAGAATTACACTGCTCGAGCCGAGGGTGGAAAGATGGTTGAGAGTGAGTGCTACAGACATTCTTGGAGTGTTAATGTCATCACGATGGCCTGACCATGGGTCCGCAAACTAACAGACCATCATCTGCATCTGGCCTCCAGGCACGCTTGTGGTCCCGTGGCTCTCAAGTACGAAAGTAGAGAGAGAAATCTGTCGTTGTTTAAAAGGCTGCATAACACAATATTTGGAGGTGATCTATTTCTTAGAGACACTGTGGCAGCGGTGGTGACGGCAGTGGTGGTTGTGTGGTCAGCATGAAGGATTCTTATCACATACCGGCTCTGCCGCATCTACTGCAGCTGAAAGCATGCATGTTCAATGTCCTCAATAAGAAGAGCAACGCGATGGAAATGAAATGCATGCAAGAATCATATTCCACTCAACGCAACGGACATGAACATTCAACGACATGATGCAATGTGAAAACGCCAGTGGCTGTGAGGAGTCTCTTGAGACTGAGACATGCTTGCATGCACACATGAGTGTGTGCAGTAGACATGAATGGCCCCATTAACGTCTTATCATGCCGTGTGTTGTTTTTAGCCTCGTCTTACTTTTCTGCAATATGCGAGTGTAAGTTCGTGTAACATGCAGCTTTGGCCGAGATTTCAATCTCAAGAAACAATCCTGGTTAAATGATCAAATGAAAAAAATCTATAAATAAATAAGACAAAACCATCTCTCACACATCTAAATATTCACATCGATGATGACACACACACACAGAACATTTCAGTCATGCGATGGAGCCAGCAAGCTACAATAAAAAACAGTGATGCACATGATTGAATACGACATTTAATATTTTCATAATCTGTGGCTTTGTTCAACACATTTGCCGAACGCAAACTCTCACTGTCGCCATTCGTTCAAGGTGCAAGATCTGAGACGCTGGGCACGCTCACATGCACTAACATGCACGCGCAGCCAGCCCGGCTATGTAAACAAAACTCAGAGAAGCTCGGATAACAACACACACTTCAATCTCTACTCAGACATTTCTCCGCTCTATCTTTACATAGATAATACTGGTTTGCTGCTATATTGACGCTCAGAATGTTAAAAACAGCTCATTTTAACCAAGGCTTTGATTATTTTTCACACATAATAGTTGAGATGATAGGAATTTGATCAAATCAGATCAGTGAAAATGACAGTAATACTGTAGTGTCAGCAGGTCATCATAAAACTCTCAGAGAGTTCAGAGTACAGTTTTTCTCAAACTCCAGTCAGACGGCACACTTCCTCTTAGACTTCCACAAATACAGTTGTTTGGGTTTTTCTCCTCTCACAGATTAACGTCAGTTTTTAGAAAACGTCAACACTTTATCTGTACAACTGTTAGAAGCCTACGCAATGCTAGTATCCATGTTCATTGGGTGTTGTGATGAATTGTTTTGTTCCACTATGTGTTATTTATATTTCTGAAATAAATAATTCAGGTGGAGGGATTTAACCTGTTTGTTAAGTTGTTTTAATAAATATGGAATCGAAAGCGGATCTTTCTTTCTGTTAAAAAGAGCCCCATCTTCAATAGCGACACACAAGAAAGGCAAAGATGCACAGAGCAACAAGAAAGACTGTGTTTCCTTTTCCAGTGCCTTCATCACAGCAATGTGATGCAGAGGCTCGACTGAGATGAGCAACGGCTGCTGTCACCCATAATCAACCCAGTCAGAGATGGGAGCATGTGTCATCAGAGGAGGACTTAAGGTTATCGTAGTTCAGGATGCTCTGCTCTTCCATTTTCTCTCAATCTCTCTGTCTATCTTTTCCCGTCTCTCTCGCTCGCTGTGAGCAAACAGAACCTTTCCATCAGCCGCCGCTATCGCCAAATGTCAATCAAATGGAGAAGAAGAACTGGAGGCGACCCATTTTAAACAAACGCTGTGGTGTCAGCTTCAGATTAACCAACGGGCAGGACACGGGAGATGTGTTTCCTCAAGTCCTATCGAATCCAGAAAACCTTTTGAATGTCTAAGAGTGAATAGAAAACAAACTCGTGGCACAGCGGACTGTGAAGCAACATGTGAAGCCACATGGCTGCCGTTGAGGCTGCGGACGTCAGCCAGCCACCTAAAGAACATCATGTTCCAAGTAGCTCCGCGTTTCTGCAACATGAGTAAATCGCATCGACGCCACAAAACAGCCATTAAGGCAGTGACGATTATTACCAGGAGGCACAGAGGATTGAGGCGTCCGTGGGTACAGCACAAGAAGGTCCGTTATACAGGGCAGTCATTGCACTGTGGCCCTGAGAATCACAGCTCTTTGGTGGACGACAACCTCATAAATCAACCGAGTGGCTGTTTTTATGTGCGCTACATGCTTTTATCTTCACTATTTAACTACTGTGAGCCTGATCGATGCAGGCAGTAAAAAAGGAAGAGGTCTGATAAACAGTGTGGAGGGCACCACGGTAATCTATCACAGCAACCTCTGGGTTTGGTCTTCTACTGTCGTGCTGTCAACACCAGGGGATTGTCTAGCTGCAGATCATTGGATAACCTGAAGGGTGAATTTCAGGTAAACAAATGTAAACAAAACCAGGATTTAAAACGTCTTGACTTCTTTGTTTAAATGACTCAGACATCCTCCGTTTACAGAGTTGGATCAAAGAACAAACAGACCTTTACTTAATGTCCACCTGGAGTCTTCAACGGTGGAAGAAGTTTGCTCATGTTGTCACAGAGATGTGGGATTTTTTAATAAACTTGCAGTTGCATGCCTCCACCAGTTAAGTTTAAATTCATGTTTGTCCAAAATGTCATCAGTTCAACGTGTTATTCTGTTAGAGCTTTGTGTGAAATTGTCATAATCAGCACATTGATTCTTGAGTTATGGCCCAAAACATGTTCTCGGAAGTCACAGTGAGCTTTGACCACAAAACTGTATTGTATGTGTTTGATGCACATTTGTATAATATGTCTTTTTTTATTTACCTATATTCTCTCTATATATTGTGGTAGAGCATTATGTACATTATTTCTATTTTTCTTGTATTTCTTGATGCTTGCATATAAGAGCAACTGCAACGTACCAAGAAATAAAAATGCCTCAGTTCTGTCGTTCTGTTTTTGGAAGGCCGTGTAAAGAAAGTGATTTGATCTTGGGTTCCACAGACAAACTAGTCAATCACCAACAGTTGGCACAGCTGCAAATGGCTGTTTCAATTTTCAAAAAGCACACGCACGGTTGCGCGCCAGCCCCAATTACGCAGCTGCAGAGGTTTGAGGATGCACACGCGAGTTTGCCCAAAAGTATGGACCATTATCCCCATTTACACGATTCACTGAATGATTCTCCGTGACGGCAGGCTTTTCGTCACGCCCTCGCATGTGGCCCTTTGGAACAGATATTAACACGCTTGCACTTTGCACCAAAACCATCATTTAGAAGCTTGTGAATCAATTACACGGTAGTTTGAATCACTAGTATATGTAATAAATCTGTAATAAACAATACAATTATTATTACAAAAAACTAATTCCCAAGACACAAGGACAGCAGGAGTACAGGAAGCACAGCGACATTTCAATGGACAATAAAAACCTTTAGAAACATCTTTCTTCAATTGGAATGATGGTTTGATGTCACAACACAATGTTTGGACCTGGGTTTGAATCTGTCAACATGGAGTGAACTGTGAACAGCTTTCACTGAATGGAGATACGACCCAGTGAGAGGTCAGTTGAAACTGGCTGGGGTTTTGGGGCGTATATCTGTCTCTATACTTCATTGACTTGTTTGATTTCTTTGGCTCAGCAAGGAAGGCACCGTGCCAAAGCAAACTGAGGACACGATTATCTGTCTCCCATTTTAAGCTGCGCATTAATCTCTCTCCTGTCTTCTTTAGAGTTTGTTTCATGTGCAGACACATTCTTTTGATGTCGAGAACATGAAGAGATTGTTTCCCAGCTCTGGCACCGTCTGTGTCTTTTGTGTCGCCTCTGATCACTGCGAAGAACCTCTTTTTCACTCTCGCATCCATCTGCCAGGTTCACAGCCAGGAGCGCAAGAGACAGACTCCCCTTTTTTCAGATCTGTTCTCACTTCACACCGTAAAGGAGGGAAGTGAAGGCTCGCTGGCACATCTGAGGCCACAGAGGGATTGTGGTCGCCGTCCCTCTCCTTGCTCTGTCCTTCCTTTGACTTACTATCAGATGAGCGATGAATCACACTACCAGGCCAGCAGGAGCGAGTGAGAGCCGCACGTTGCCCGATGCCGTGTCACATGTTTTTGACCAATCAGGAAGAAAAAGCCCAGGAAATATGAAAAGAGCACTCGTGCATCTTTGAAGCTATTCCCACTTCCACCTTATATTATTCTCTTTGGTTCATGTGGGCCAGACAGAGTAAAGATCACGCATGATTGCATGCATTATAATAATGCTATTTGTATGTATCTCACAATTCAGAGCCAGAAACCAACTCATCCTCAGTAACATCAAGGTGCACTGCACATTATAAGATGTGACAGGACAATTGGATGATGTAAATTCATAAAAATGACCATTTAACTCCAAAGATCAAACTTGAGCACTTTTTATTTGGATTGTTATACTTCAATTCTTTTTTGGAGATTGGCATCTTAATTCTGTGGAAATTCTTGAATCCATCCTGACAGAAACGCTCAGAGTGTGTTTTGAATCTCGAGGTGAAGCATTAAAACATGAAAGAACAAGCGTTCCTCATCCGAGTCCATAAATCTATTTCCAGTGTCACGTCTTTATATCTGCTTCTATACTAAGACGATGAATATATTATGACGGTGAGAGCTTTAATGTAATCAGGAGCGACTATCAGCATTCTCAGGTGATTTCCTCCCATCCATTCTCCGTGTAATCAGTTCGCCCGTTTCCCTTCTGTCAGTTGAAACACGCACGCACTGTTTGTGGAGAATTGTTTATGCTTCTGAATTACTCATAGGGTCCTATAAATCACTGATAAAGACCATAACGGAAGAGACCAATGCATGTTGCATATTTAAAGAGAACTGCACCACAGATGCGCATGATTCATGTAAAAGAGTTGTTTTCATTCAGCCCTTGTGTGTTAAATATGGCTCGACTGCAGCAAACCACAATACAAACGCAGTGAACAGAAACAAATACACTGAAGACACACATGGCGAACGAATGGAGAGCTTGATGAAGAATGTAAGTGAAGTCGGGTTTGTTTACCTTCAGACAGAGCCAGGCTAGCCTCCGTTTCCAGTCATTGCGCTAAGCTAAGCTAAGCTAAGCTAAGCGGCTGCTGGCGATAGCTTTATGTTCAACACACAGGCATGATAGTGACATCAAGCCTCTCATCAAACTCTCGCCAAGAAGGCAAATGAGCATACTTACCAAAATGTTAAAGTATTCATTTAAAGAGAATGTTGGTGAGTATAGCTGTATAGTTAAGAAGCGATGTGTAGTCCGCATCGTGAGGTTGCTGCTTTTAAATGGAAAAATGTGATTATTAATAAGTTCTTCACCAGTGCAAATGTGTGACAACCCTCTTTTTCTTCTACCAGCATTTCTCAATTCATACAAATTTGAAAATGTCAGAGCTCAACTGAACTAAGAGTTGGTGGACAGAGGGACAGCGTGATTAAAAGGTCAGAGGTCTATTGACGCTAAAAAGAGAACTCTGATACGGGTTCTCCTGACAAGCTGCAAATGTCACGTTCAAAGTGCTATTCAACGTCTTTCCTTTGCCATGTTGCACCATGGCTGGCTGATGTAAGCTAGAGAACACAAAAGAAAGCGTAGCGGCTCATGCTCTCTACGTCATTACTTTGGGGAAGCCTGTCCTGCGGTTTCTATTTGTCTTCTAATGCAGTCGCTGGCCACACCCACCAGTCCAAACTGCCCCAATTTTGGAAAGATTGCGAATCCCTTTTAGCCAAATGCTGGGCAAGATCATGATGATGACAAAGAGAGAACAATTATGCAATATGAGAACAGCAACATGACATTTGGAACACTCTTTACTCTTTTCAAAGAAAGCAGCAGAGAATATGAATCACATGACGGAGAAGGATCCATATATTATAACGATCAAAAGGCAGGAGCGTGGTGGGAGGTTGAGTTTTCTCGGTCTAACGGAGGTGGGGGCTGTTGGACGCAGCTGTCTCTGCAATCACTGGCGATGCCAAACTCTGCGACACATCTAAGAGTTGGCCTCGTGTCCTGATCTGAATTCAATGAAATGGGAAAAAGCAGGCCGTCCAATTGTATTCATCCCACCCTAACCCACTGAACTTCGCCTGATTTTCCACTTCAATTGAATTTTGAGAGTTGCCCTTTTTTTCCTGCTTTTTCAGTGAAGGTTCCAATCGGGTTGGGACTCCGTGGTTGTGTTTTACGCTAAGGCTGACTGTAAATGTGAAATCAGGTCTTGCAAATGTTCTCTCTCTCTTCCTGCGGAGCTCTCTGAGGAGCCGGTGTACTTTTGACAGCACCTCAGGGACAAATGCTGTGACATTAACAAAGAACAGGAACAACGCTGATACCTTTGTATCAGAAGCAGAACATATGAGGGAAGGGTCAAACTGGACGGGACAAAAGAGACCGATAGGAGAACGTCGAATAAATTCCATTTTGACCCACTTAGGCTTGTTAAACCATTACTATTAAAAGGTGTTTTTATATTTCCTATTTTGGGACAAAACTGGAAAAATTATACTCGTTGCGGGAAACAGAATAAGACACGAAACAATTACAAATGTAAATGGTCATTAGTATCCAATAGAAGCTATTACAATGAGCGTGTTATTCAAACAGCTGTCCATCGGTCGGTATGCCCTTTTTCATCCATCATGGACCGTCTGGGTCCGCTGCCCACATGTGAAAACATCATCACAGCTCTCCTCTCATTACTGGAGGAGATGGTAAAGCACTGGAGCTCACTGGTTCCAAAATAACTCCAATAATGGTGGAACAGCTGGGATACTTTCCCATTACGGAGCAGGGCCTGATTTGACAGCTTATCATGTATTTTCTGCTGGTACAAATTCATCACTACTGGTTACTTTATTGCTCTCACTTGAACTATTTATCTTTGTTATTCTTCAATGATTGACTTTTGTTTGTTCTTTCATGTTTTATTTAGTTTTAGAGTTAAAGATACAGATTCAATTAATAGATTGGTTAATCATTGATTCATCTTTTGATTCAGTTTCAAAGCATACATGCCATCGTACCAGCCATACAGCCGTACAGGAGACATATCATGAAAAAGGGGTCGAATAAATATCGAATAGATCCCAGTGAATGTTTAATAATATTTGCGATTTAAATGCCCATCCCTACTACCAACCCACAGACTGTGAAATAAGACAGCCCACTCAGCTTCTTGTGGGCTGCCTGGATCAGAAAGCATGTGATTTAACAAGCCGTTCACATGTGTCACTCCCTCCGGTGTCACATGCAGGCTCATTAGAATATAACAACGCCCATGTAAGCGTCTAAAGCTTTCACTTTGGGTCGTGGGACATTGTGATGGGAAGTCTGCAATATATCAATAAATACATAAAACAATGTAAAAATACTAATACCACTGCATGTAGGTCTGTTTAATATTTGTCAGAAGTACATACATCAGTCATTGTGTGACAAATCACAAATATCCATAACTTTTCTCCAATTTGTCTTGTTTTGTACGTTTTGTGATTAATGATATTTATTCCATGTTTTGATACGATTCAATTCAAGATCAATGATGATGATCACATGAAACATGGAGATAAAAGTAAGCTTTGGAAATATAGGAAAGAAAGAAAAGGACATTTGAAATCCTTTTTGCATTTGCAGCATGTCGGTTCCTACTCTATCTATTCATGGGTGCTCAATTAGAAGCCCAAGAATCCCTGTGAGCTGCACATATGGGAAAAGGATCAATCGTGAGTGTGAATGATGTCATATATATATATTTGTAAGGGATTTACACATATATTCTGTGACTGACGTGCAGGACTGGTAATTGGTTCGGAGGTTGGAGGTGTGAAACGTGACATTGTGTGTGTGCATTTTTCTCATATACTGTACAAGCAGAAGCACCATAATCTTGATGGTTTTAAGCCAAATACTATTGATGCAAGTGTGTGTGTGTGTGTGTGTGTGTGTGTGTGTGTGTGTGTGTGTGTGTGTGTGTGTGTGTGTGTGTGTGTGTGTGTCTGTTCCTCTGTAGCAGTTCTGCAGAAGGACAGTTTGGAGATAACCTGGTGACGTCACAGCCAGAGTCAGGTCTGCTATCTCTCCCTGACAGCAGGGCTGTGCGTCACTCCTTACATGCAGAGCCAGCGAGAGAGAGAGCGAGAGAGAGAGAGAGAGAGAGAGAGAGCGAGAGAGAGAGAGAGAGAGAGAGAGAGGGAGAGAGAGAGCGCGCGAGAGAGAGAGAGAGAGCGAGAGAGAGAGTAAGAGAAGGAAGGACAGAGGGTGGATGAGGAGAGGAGTTACTGAGGGGAGGATAGAAAGGAAGCCTTGGATGATTTAGTGGAGGCGAGTGGGACCTGGGCCAGGGTGACACTAAAGTGGGAGAGTTTTTAATAAGAACAGGGAGAGACAGAGGGAGGAGCAGGGAGGGAACGGGAGAGATTGTGTAAAGCACTCTTCACGGTGAGTGGTAATCAGTGAGAGAGAGGGCAGAAAAAACAGCAGGGTTCTGTTTGAAGAATAGAAATGCAAAAAGAAAAGAAAGGAATGAAGTGAACAAGAAGGGGGTTATCAGTTGTGCCAGATAAATAAACAGAGTGACATGTGAGCAGTATGAGCACCGGCCCAGTTCATCATATGATGATGAACAAGAAGAAAAAGCAATATGGAGCAAGGTTCGTCATTGTGCCAAAGTGCACCAGCTTGTACTCCTGCTAATTATAAGCATTGTTGTGTGATAATTACATTCATGCCCGTCTCTTCTGAAGAGGAAAATGTCTCCCTACGGAGTTCTCCCATCACATTGCTCAAAACTGTGGAATCAGCATGACCGCAAACAGATCTGCTTTTCATTCACGGTTTTGGGGTTGAGGATTAAAAATATGAATAAAGTTATGTGGAACACAAATCAAAAGAAAGAAAAAGTGCTAATTGCTCAAGGCATGCGTGAGACATTTTAGCCTTTTCTTTTTGTATGTTTGCATGTTTGGTAATTATGGGAATTCAGAGTTCAGTGAGTGACTCCTGCAACCTCGTCACTCCCCGCAAGCATCCAGCAAGCTCAGCAGGGTTTGTTGTTGTGAAAATGACCTCAGTAATAAACCATGTAAAAGGTAGATTTACAAATACAACAATTTACGAGTGATCGGTTAAATCAAATTGCAATAAATTGTATGGGTGTACCTAAAAAAGTGGCCACTGATTGTATGAATCTAATCACACCACGTCAGTTTTTGGGAAATCAGCAAGTTAGATGAGAAGATCTAAACAAGTATGACTCTAGAGCCAAGAGGCAATAAGCCTGTAGCTTTGCGTAAAGACTGGAGGCATATGGGGATAATCTGATCCTCCAACTCTCTGCAAGTAATGTGGGACTACTCCTTTAAGTTGGATATATTCTGCAGCAATGTAAGTAGTCAAGTTACGTGATTCAGAGGACCTCAGTATATGTCTATACTGCACATAATCTAATATCGTGTCATGCTTGTTGGCTCAGAGTATCATCACATACATTGTTATTGAAAGATAACGTAAAGAAAGAATATATTTAGAATGATAGACATGTGTATATATATTATAATATATGGTGATATTATATTGTGTTTTTTTGCTTAGTCTATGGTTGTAAGATAACAGTCTTTGGTCTTCATAGATGACATGTTTTTGGGGATTGGTCTCCATGGATGTCTGTGAACATCCAGTCCACATTTGGTGAAATTCTGATCATTATTTCCAGATGCGATAAGGCAGACGCCTAGACATAATACAATTATGAAAAAAGCATGCTTTTGCTTTCTTCTACCTCAGGTAGGGATACCTCAAAAACGATTTACTATGAGGGTGGAGCAAAACAGCTTGAGTTGTCAACTTACTTTTCTTTTAGACTTTGTGCCATTAATGCATATCCACACACAAACACACACAAGTTTAAATTCTATGCGGTAGAGTTTGGAGTCCATTCGCTCAACATCACAGGAATGTGTTTGCTGATGAGGAAGCTCCTGCCCTCAGTTCCCTCTCTATATCATTGAGCTTGCACTGGGTTGTGCGTCATCAAAACAGATCACAGTGTTTACAGTCAACGTCGCTGTCTGTCGGTGAACACTCATGTGGAACAGAGAGAGAGGGGGGGGGGGGGGGGGGGGGACTGCGGTCATGCAGTCTGAAGGCAATGTCCCTCTTATTATTCGACTGTTGCAGCAATCAGTTTTTTGAAAATCATGACAGCAGTAATGACTATGGGCCCAATAATGGTTGAAATGCATCAGTGAGTAAAATGTATTGCCGTATAGCGATGCACAGGTACCAATACTAGTATCGGGTATCCGATACTGCTCATGTACTCGTACTCCTAAAACTACTCCGATACAACCGCACCCGATACCACATGCAGCCACTTTGCCGGTCTCCAACGCATCAATTGCTTTAGCTGTGAGGTTGTCAGCTGTGTGTCTGTCAGGTGTACTCCGTTTTATTTATTTCTTCATTTTTTATTTTAGCTGTTTAATTGATAGCATGTATCCGGCAACATTTGTATCGTCAATTAATGGTTCATTATAAACGTCATAAACAATGAAAAAAACCCAGTTGTTTTAATTGACAGAAGTAAAGTTCCTGTTTTCTCAGGAGAGCTCAGGAAGAGGGTGAGGGGTGGGGGGGGAGCTTCTTATTTATGACTTCCTCACTCACTTTCTCCCTTTCCTCTCTATATCTATAACTGTACATGTTCACACACACTCATTCATGCTTGAGGAGAGCTGCTTTCACACTGCACTCACAGGTCGAGCACTACTGCTATTTCTGCATCTGAACCGAAGGCCTTTCAGTTCTGAAACACAATGGCTGAAGTCCTTGTCTGCCATGTTTTGGACTCCCGGTGAATGGAAGTTACTGGCGCTCGAGTGCATTTGAATCACATGAATTCTGCATGGGCAAAGCATTAGACGGTGGTTCTGTAGTCAAACACTGCATTGCAAACATTGTCCGGTATATTGTAGTAGAAACGTAACGCACTGGCCCAAGATCTGCCCAGACGAATGACGGACGATGAAGGATGAGGGATGAAGGATGAGGGAGGAGAGAAAAGAAGCAAAGACGGAGGAGGGAGAAGCAAAAGAGAAATAAGGAGAACAAGTGTGGAGAACGACTGTTTATTTGACGAGGGGTGATTATGAGCAGACACGGTGAAGCAAGCACTTTTGTGAAGGGTGTGATCCCTGAAGAGAGGGAAAATTGGAAGGGCAGGCAGAAAGAGGGGGCAAAATATGTGAAAGGAGAGAAAGAGAGACACGGGGGGGGGGTGAAAGAGAGCAAATGCAGAGAGAGCGGCTGCTTTAAAAAACATCTGGGAGCCATCAGGGAGCGGACAGAAAAACGCTGGACTCAGCTGAAACTGTCTCCTCGCTACACTGCTTGCCTAGTGGCCTGCTTCACATCTCAGTATCACCTTCCCCCAAAAGACACAAAGTAGAGGAGGGAGAGTACAGTCTATCAGAGAGAGACCTTGAGCTCGGCAAGCTCCTACTCCCCTCAGACCACAAGGAGTGCTGTAAAAGTGCACCATGCATTGTTCACGAACGGGATCCGTCTGAAGTCAACACATTGCAAAACGTCGGCTGTAAATGACATTCAGACACGCAACATGTCTGCGGTTCATTTCAAGCTGTAAAGTGCAACACATAAAAGCTTCACCGTGTGATGTTTGGCGCGGCCACGCAATGGCCGAGCCTATACATGCACTCGCCTGCTTTTCCTCCGTGCTGTCACCTGCACTCATTGATCATTTGAAGATTTCAACATATGACGTTTATGGAGGCAGCGCACTTCCACAGATGGCCATGAGAATTTAACCTCCGCGGGCTTTCACTTGAAAACGCAGAGAGACATGGAGTTTCCTGTGTGGTCACAGTGGTGTGAGCAGAGGGTGGCATCTGTCCATGTCTTCCCTGAAATGGCACGGCTCATGTGATGGCATTAGCAGAAATGTCAGTCACCCGGTCCCAGCGGTTGTGTAAAGGGCAGACTTTTCTTTCTCCGTGGCACCGCCACAGCTATCCACTAAACCAGCAGAATCCCAGAGCATGTCTCCATTTCATTTTTCAAAGGATGGGGCAGACAGACGGCTATAAATTATACGCGCATGTCCATTTAGAACAGAAATATCTAACATCAGATATCAGTGGAAAGAGAATCACTGTGTAAAGAAAAGAAAGAAGGTGGCACTATAGACAAAAGGTCACGAGTTCATCAAAGTCAAAACGGGTTATCACTTTGGGAGAATAAATGTGTGCCAATGGTCGTCTGCTACTTAGCTCACAATATATCTTGTGAACACAATTTGGGCATTTTAGGTGTGTGACGCAACGACAAAGAGAGGCGACTGTTCAAAACAACAATGGCGGCTTCTGAAGAGGTTAGCGTAGATGCGGCAATGGCAACAGTCATGTCAGAACAGGAAAGTACTTCTTCATTGATAGAAGAGCAAAGAACAGCACTGAAGGCTGTTCTGTCTGAAAAGATGTTTTCTCCCGAATTTGCTAGTTGCCGAAAACAAGCTTCTACGTGTGGATTTATTTTCTTTTTCTTTCAAATACGTTAACGTTAACGCTGAGCACACGTCTTACAATGTCAACCACAACAACTCATTCCATCGCAGTTTTGACCCAGAACTACCTCGCAGCAGCTTTGTACATTGAGTTATAGCTGGACATCAGCATTCATGTCAGGGAGAGAGAAACTGCATTCCTTAATGAGCCATTTGTGGAATGCTTCTTTCCATCAAATCTGTAACAAGTTCAATTTCTGTTGCTAATCCCTTTCTGGAGGAACACATTGATATGTAAATTGTTGTCTCAGAATGGCAGCATTGCTATTAAAAAGGGGACACAGATTGAAAATGATTCAGGGACGACCCCGGTAATATATTCACACCACGGCAGCCCGCTCCTGTCCAGACATGTCCTAAGACCTCCCCAATGTTTACCCAAACTGTCTCCATTTGCTCAGAGATTGATTAAGAATGAAGAAATATCGGTGAAAATAATTTTGCCAGTTTGTAGGCCACTACTGCAGCCACATCCCCCTCCAAGCCTGATCTGCATGTCATCATTTCGTTTGAGTGAATTTCCCCGCTCTCTAGACGTTTCTTTCTTCCCCTCCCCCACTCCTATCCTCTGCCCTCCTTTTTATCCAACTTCCATTCTTGCTCTCTTCGTCTTCCCCCTCCTCCTCTTTCTCCTCTCCTTGCCTCTCTCTTCTTTTCTGGCACGTGCCTCTGTCTTTGTGTTGCCATCCAGAAGAGGTAGCGGTGACGATAGTGGTGATGCGCGGCCCCGGGCAGAGTCCAGCACAGTGTTGTGGACGAAGCACGGGCAGAGTCATCATCGCCATCATTGTCATCATCAGCCAGATGAGGAGAGCCAAACTGGAGCTCTGTCCATCCCCATCAGGCTGGCTGACAGTCACAAACTCATCTCTTATTCACTCCACTCATCAATTATCCACAGGCCAAAGGAGCCCTGAGAGGCAGGAGGCTGCAAAGGCCGCTCTCCACGTGTCGTCCCCAACTGCAGCACAAAGACACATCTGTGCTCGGCCCTTATCATCAATGTCCTTCTTCAGTCTCTGTGAGAGCAGCAGACAGCTTGTCTTCATGCCTTTAGCCACTGCTGCTGTGTACGGATGTCATGTATCTCATCGTGAGGCTACGGTTAGATCATCCGGCACAACAACGACATGCTGACGAGAGAGCGCAGAGCTGGAAACCCTTCTGAGTACAAATATTCCATTAATTGTTCATTTGCAGTGTCCTCCATTGGGATCCATTAAAAGAGCAAATATGACGTCAATGTTTGTATCCTGATCTGGAATCTGCAATCTGATTGGTCGCTATTCCTTTCGGATGAAAATGCACTGACCAAAACAAAACTGACAGATGGCCAACATAAATCCTGCTCAGGTACATAAATCCTGCTCAGGTATTTATACAAGCCTCCATTTTTCAGTCCACATGCTGAACCATTGTCTCACCAACTGTGATTTACAGCACGAGTGGGACCAATAACAAATAACAAACATGACATATAGTCCTGGAAAACAGATTTAGAAAAAAAAGGAGCAACATTTCACAGTCGAGACGGTCCATTAAAAGCTCCATGTCGGACTTGTATCAGCAAGTGTCAGCTAAAAGTAAAATAGTGCTCAGAATTTACAGCTCATTGTCATCAGAGATTAGATATCTTTTGATGTTGTGTTCAAGGAAAAATCTTGAATGGAAGAAGAGCTGAGCCTCGCGATGCTATCCGGAGGATACAGCTGTCAAGTGGTCACTTCTAGCAAGAAAGATCTGAGGCTAATGGTTGAGTTAGCTATTACCTGTGTGCAAACACGGCTAATTCTGACAAGTACAAAACCCTCCCGGCCCTTCTTGGAAAGATACAAACTACATGGCAACAGAACTGCTCCTATGTCGTCCAGGACTTCATGATCCTGTCTCTCAAAGTGCTGCACCAACAAGACTTTTGTCTTTAACATGAGGCTAGCTTGATTGTTTAAAAAGACTCGAGCATCTTCTCTTACACACCAACAGTTGTACAGTCACAAGTTATTTCCATATGAGGCAATGCAGTTGGCGCTGGGGAGCCCATTCAGAGAGGTGGGCTGGCCCCTAGATGAAAGCAGTAGCATCCATGCCAGAGTCAGCGTGCCCATTCCTTCTGTGTGTGTGTGTGTGTGCGTGTGTGTGTGTGTGTGTGTGTGTGTGTGTGTGTGTGTGTGTGTGTGTGTGTGTGTGTGTGTGTGTGTGTGTGTGTGTGTGTGTGTGTGTGTGTGAGGGAGGGAGACTGGTCACCACTGCATAAAGTAATCTGACCTGAACAGGCATCTAAACACTAAACTTGCAAGTCAGCCGGATCTAACAAGCGCAGCTCAACGGTTTCATTTGCACAAGATCCGACTGTGACAAGCCGAGTGTGATTAACAGAACTTGTTTTTCTTTCACTGATTTTAAGATGGTTACATATTGACTACCTCTCCGACGTCTCTACTGTTTACATATAGTTTGATAAAAAAAATCCCATGAAGTAGGTAGTCATTCTGGCTTGTCTTTTTGCTTTTTATGTGTATTTATTCATTCGTGGCTAGTATATTATAAATCATATATTTCAGTTTTTACCTGTTTGCTATAATTGTCTTTTAATGTTTTTATTTTCAATGACATTTGCTCCCTTTTAGATTCAATAAGTTTTTCATCGTTTTTTTGGTATTCCTTTTATAGAAGCACATTTGTCATCCTCTGGTTGTGAATCAGACAGTGTTGTCTACTGCTGCTCTGATTGGTTTTGTCTGGGAGCAGATTGATTATTAATTATGCAGATTGCAAGCACCTGACTAATGAGGCTGTTCTGCACGGTGACTTGACAAGACAAAGACCTCTCTGGGTTTGCGATGTCGCGCGATTAAATTAAATGTATTAAATGAAAAGAACGATTGGCTGTGTTAATGATTTCATTGTATTTCAGTATTGATGACAGACAGTTTTATCATGCAGCAAGTAGTGACAGTAAACCAAAAGTTTGGTAAAAAAACAACTCAACAGCATTAGAAATTAAAACTTAACCCGTTAACCCTAACCCTGTTACTTCAGTAAAAGTAACTCGTATTTTAATACACAATTTTAATGTGTGGGTAAAAGAGCCGTTTCGGATGTGCTCGCTATATAAATAAAATGTATTATTATTATTATTATTATTATTAAAGAAAGAAACAACATTTTACAGATCCAGGACGTTTGCTCCACTGAGTTAATATTTGGAATATATTATTCATGCATTACGACATGAACAATGTAAATCTGACCGTTTCGTTGTTTAGCCAGCAGCATAACGTGACGTTAAGTGTCTGACATTCACGTTTATGAAATATTCAGCTCAGTTTAATGGAATAAATACATCTTTTTCAAAGTATTTCCGCTACGAAACAATATCAGTGACAATGAACTACAGTGTGCACAAAACAAAACATTCACCCCCCACCGTTTCACCGCAAAACACTTCATGGAGAAGGATTCATGCCGCCCACATTCAGCGTAATGGGCACTGAAGCCTGAAATCGGGATTTTTATGACAATAACTTTGTTCAAAGCTTAAAATCCTTTCAAGGGTGCACAATCCCACATGAAGTATTTCATGTGTTTTAAAGCCACGTTTAAAGTAGTCTTCAATGTACTCACAATACATTTCATGTCACATGTACAGTAACCAGCCAAAGAGCTGCTTCTGTGACTGTGTTTAAGTATCTCATCATTTTGACTTTCTATCTCATCATTTTGACTTTCTATCTCATAATTATTAGAGTTAGAGTTATTTATTTTGCACAATTCAAACAACACAATTTAAAATAATCAAACAAAAGAGATAAATGAATATCACAGTGCAGGAAGAGACAGAAAGCCAACTGGGCTTATTTGAAGCCTCCACCGACATAATATGAAAATTTTACAAAAGTACAAAGAAATAAATAAAATATGCATACGACATTACATTACAACAAAACAAAGAAAGAAATATATTTAAAGAAATATATTTATAGAAATTATGACTTTCTATCTCATCATTTTGACTTTCTATCTCATAATTATGACTTTCTATCTCATAATTATGACTTTCTATCTCATAATTATGACTTTCTATCTCATCATTTTGACTTTCTAGCTCATCATTTTGACTTTCTATCTCATCATTTTAACTTTCTATCTCATAATTATGACTTTCTATCTCATCATTTTGACTTTCTATCTCATCATTTTGACTTTCTATCTCAGAATTATGACTTTCTATCTCATCATTTTGACTTTCTATCTCAGAATTATGACTTTCTATCTCATCATTTTGACTTTCTATCTCATCATTTTAACTTTCTATCTCATCATTTTGACTTTCTATCTCAGAATTATGACTTTCTATCTCATCATTTTGACTTTCTATCTCAGAATTATGACTTTCTATCTCATCATTTTGACTTTCTATCTCAGAATTATGACTATGGCAGTAGTCAGTGCAGAGAAGCTAATACAGAAGTAATATGATCTCTTCTCTTAGTTTTAAACTTTAAATGAAAGAAAAAAGGTTTTGATTGAGACCAATAAGGGTTTAAGAGTCAACAGTACGGTGTGCATATCTGTTGTCTTACTTCTGCAGGAAATGAAACTTCTTGTGTGCTTTTGAATGGAGACAAAGGTTGTTTGTAGTTTCTAGCATTGCTCTGCCATCACACAGGTAAACATGTGTGTGTTTATTACACAGATTATTAAATGAGTAGCTCAGAGATATTTAGCTTCAAATAAACTATTGTCATTAGCGCTGTATCACTGCACAATCTGAGATCCATAACATGACCTCATTTAACATCTTGGCGGCATGTCTTCTGCTGTGTTTGTTGTGTACATGGCAGCAATGTGTCAACATTCACTGCGATGTGTACACGACTGCTGTGTAACCAGAGAAACATGCTGGCGTACAACAACTGAGCAATTCACGCACTGTAAATCCCACGCGTCATATTCTATGTCCTGTCGGTGGGCCTGCAAAATCCATCAGGGATTGATGGACTTTCATCCAACTCGAAGAAATTGCTTAATGTGAGGAGGAAATAGAGTTGTAGCTGTCAGTGCCTGTAATGCTGGATGTCTGAAGCAGATAATGAAGGGAGTAGGGGATGGAAAGAGGGCGAGAGGGGGAGCGCGAGAGAGAGAGACCACACAGAAAGCTGGGCAGCAACTCCGACAAATCGCTGAAGCCTGCAAAATGGGAGGCTGCAAGAGGAGAGGCAGCAGCCCAATCACAGTTTAAGGACAAATATATATTGAATCATCAGAAAAAAAGGTGGTTCAGCTCAGATACAAGAGCAAGTCCCAAATGACTCCACTGATACCAACCTGTATTGTGACAATGGCGGAGATGCCGATGATGTGAAGATAATGCTGATGAGCGTAAGCCGAACTGCTCTGGCAACGATTAGTGCATATCTTTAAGTCCTGTGAAGAACTTACAGCGTTGCACCATTGTCATGTGTCCTCTTCGAAAACAGAGAAAGTAGTTTACGTTCTCTCCGAGGTTAAGGACGATCCCAAGCAATCTGACTGATGAGGGAATCGGTTAAAGGCAGATATGAAGCATATTAGTCTCATATGGCGGCCTCAATCACACACATCCAGCCTCCAGAGACATACATGTATGCATGGGAAATATGTTACGGCCCAATACCTTAAGGATTGAGACTTATTCTATTCCACATGAGGTAGAAGAGAAGCTAATGTGCCTCCACTAATTGGTCCACGAATTGAAATTAATCTGAAGAATGTAAATGTATTCTCTCGTCACTGGAGGCAGTACACAACTGTGACGACCTGATTTACAGATGAACTAATGAGAATAAATGGAGAAATATCAGAACAGTAAATCATAAGCAGAGGTCAGACGCGTTCATATATTTGAGTCTCAAAGCGGAGTGTGAACGGTTCATGTTTATGTTGGTGAATATTTGTCTTATGATGACGCCCAGCTGGAGGTCGTACAGTTTTATCTCTTTGCAGAATGTAATCCCACCAGACAACTCTCTTATTGCCACCAGGACCAGGAAACAAACATTAAAAAGAGACACCGTTTGATATATGAACATATTATCACTACAAATCCAAACACAGAACATTATTTTGAGCTGAAATAGGAAACTCATAATGCCCCAATCATAGATACTGTGATTTTACCGCTTGCTGTTTTTCCTCCAGCGCCGAAGACACACTGAGCGTCTGATGAAATACTGTCATCTGTAAACCAAAGCTGGTACTGTTGTTCAGCTGCACAGCCTGATGGCAGAGTGATGCTGGGTAAATGGCCACGGACTCTCTGCCACAGTGTCGAATGGTCCTTTTGGCCTGAATGTTGAAACAGCAGTGAGTGAGTCTCGGGGAGAGCACACAGACAGAGCTGGACATTAACTCATTGATGCCGGCCTTCCCTGTGCTTGCAGGTCAACCGTAATGATGACTTACATAACCACTGAACACTGACTCCAGAGGGTCACGCTGTGATGTCTGTATGTCAACGGAGTCTATTGGACGGATTGTACTGAGGGAGCAGCCATGTGCATCTCTTGGGCCGGACAGTCTTCATAAGGACACTGACGGGCTGATTATATATTAAAGGATTACTTTGACATTTTGAGAAATTTGTAAATACAACATTCAAAGGTGGCTCGTCCTCCCCGGCTCAAGGAGGTTTACGCTGCTCGCCAGCCCCAGAGTCACTCTGGCTTTGGAACGAGCTTCATTGGCGTTTTTTGGCACTGTGTCCGCTATTTTCGTAGAGTATTGGATGCGTGCTTATGATCTTACCCCTGGTGCCACACAGTTCTAGTGTTTTAGTGGTGATGGTTCTATGGTACTATTTTCGTAGGAGTCTATCCAATGTTTATTGTCCTGTTTTTAAGTATCAAGTTTGAACCAGGAGGTGATTAGCTTAACTCGGCTTACATTTTGGAAGCAGAGGGAAACAGCTAGCCTGCCTCCCAAGCTGAAAACACCTACCAACACCTGTAAAGCTAACAAGTTAACACAATGCATCCTGTTTCTTTAATTTGTGGCTTTAAAGGGAGTTGCTTGGTGTAACTATTTCTTGAAAAACAAGCATTTAAGTCCTCCCAAACTTGTGCTTACGTTTCTGTTTGTGTCTGGATTAAGTAAAGGTTTCTGTACACTAGGCCCTCCGCCTCTTGATACGGATGCACCAGGCACACTTTAGCGTCTGCATGAGACGCAGCAGGCTTTCCAACTAACTCCAATGTTAACCCATCTGCGTCATTATTAGACACAACAGAAGTCGAATTAAGAGCGAGAAAGTCTGCTAAGGGCGGCGGGAGGATGGGTCAAACAAACACAGGACAGCATCACAGCCCTCAGGGGGCCGGCGTTATGTCATGTGATGCCACGTGATGGCGTTACGCTGGTAGCTTAAGTTACTTTATAAACCTTTCCGCGTTATCAGCTGCTATTGTTGCCTTGACCTAACCGCCACCGTATCACAACGTTAACCGCAACAGTTTCAAAAACGTCGATCATGCACGAACCTTCCGGCACCATGATATCGCGCAGAAGGCTGTCCCCGGCCTTGGGCTTCTGCCCAAAATAAAATATATTACAGATGAGTTCACCCTCTTGTCTCCCTCGACTTTATAGGGACGTTACAGAGACACAATGTGCTGGTGGGGCGATTTTTCCATTTTGGAGAGAGAGCTAGGTTAGCCGTTTCCCCCTCTTCCAGTCTTTATGCTAAGCTAAGCCAATTGCCTCTTATTCCCAGCTGCCTACTTAATGCAGACCTGTGAGAGTGGTATCAATCTTCTCATCTAACCCTCGCAGATGACTCCTACCCTTGAGCAAAGGCACATTATGGCCATTTCACTTGCGATTCGGCATCAGAGAGTTCAAGTAACTTGTGACCAAACAATGTGGCAAGAGTTCCTCCCACCATTGTTTTTGATAACTTTGCTCCACGAAGACAGGAAGAATCCTGAGCTGCACAAAATCTGAGATAAAATGAAGGGAAGGGATACAATGTAACCTGGTGGCTGGCGAGCCAGAGACCACAGCGACAGACGGAAGACAGCTGGGAGATGTTTGGACAGGATCAGACCGCTGTGTTGACAGGAGGGGTCAACAGTCAGGGCCACTAAAGAACAGATTATTGACCGTTTCTCCAGTCTGTCCTCATGGAACGGTCCAAAGCTGTCAAAACGTGTTTGTGCACAACGCTTGAACAAATGAATGACCTATCAGAATGAATAATACAAGGAGTCGAAGCTGTGGATGAACAGTTATGACACAACACAGACTTGCAGCATATATCAAATAGACTTGAAAGATAAACACTGAGATAGAGAGGCCACTCAATAAAAAGCCCATTAGGGCTTCATGCCGTAGCAGAACAATCGGAAACATGACGGAAACCCAATTAAAACGATATCTACAAAAGGAAGAGCGAGGCACTTTACAAAGACCCTTGCAGCTGATATGCCCTCGTCCTCTTTCTTGCTGACACGCACCATGTGTAAACTCACTCCAGGTCCTTGCAAAACAAAAAACCCTTATATGGGTCGTTGCCACACGGATGCATGTGAAACTAATATGATCAAAGCCAGATGTTGTTGATTAAAGGAAATGCCTTTTTTTGCCAAGTATTGGAGCTAAAGTAATATATATGCTATTCTAAACCACATGTATGCAGGGACATTTTACAGTATGCAAGTCTAGGGCTGCATCTGTCAATTATTACGTCAATTGATCAATTATCAATCGAATAAAAAGTGTTTTTTTCCCCAGCAGGCCCCAATAATTAGTCAGCTCATCACATAACACTTGTAACTGAACTCTCAAGGTTTACCAGTGAACAAGTTCTATTCATTTGCATGAATTTCTTTCTCGGAAATTTCAGGAACGGGGTGGAAAAAAACAACTTGTGTCCAGGACTTGGAGCAGCAGCTCATCGCTTTTGTTCTTGACGTCATGCCTTCCTTCTCTACGCAGACAGCGATGCATGGAGCCAAAGCAAAGGGGAGATTCTGTGCACAATGAGAAACTCAGATGGATGATTCACAACCAAGCCTAAGAAGAGCTGCAGCCAATGGAAGAGTTTCAGGCTTTGTGTCGGACCACACATCCAATCTGGACAACAGGCACAGACACATCGTCACACATGACTGATGGACCGGCTTAACGAGGTTCACGTCACAGTACAGAGTGTACTTCCATTACGGGCGGAACTGTGAAATCATTGTGAAAGAATGCGAGGTCAATAAATTCACATCAGCAAACATTAATCCAAAACACAAACAGTGTATCTGGGGTTTTCCAGTGAGATAGAGGCGAAGGGATTGGCATCGTACTTGGAAGAAGAGGAGCTGAAGGAGGGGGAAGTCATCTCAGGGGTTGAGTGAACAGACATCACTTCGGGGTAGAGTCCCAGCATTCCCTTCACACACGGGCTGAGGCAGGATTAGGTTCTGCAGGCAGAGCTGCTGTCCACTTTCTAACTCTGCCTGCCAGTCTTTCTATCCATCACTCTGCTCCGCTCCAACTCATGTCACGTCTCAAGTCCTGGGTCGAACACAACCTTCGGGTACAATGCGCTGTTTCATTTAAAACATCCTGCAAATGTTGAAAATACGACGCTCCGAAGAGAATGAAGACATTACATAAACACGGATACTCACTCCAATGGCACGGATTGTTGAACCTTGAAATGCTTCCAAAGTTGGATATGATGCGTTCTAGTGATATACAATAATATTCATCAAACTCAAGGTTTCCAGTTCTAGGTTATGGTATGTAAAAAAACTACTTTAAACAAACATGAAATGGTGAAATATCTGCAGGTTTGAATGGGCACACATGGATTGTTGAGGTACATTCGAGTAATTCATGAAACAATGTCACAGCCAAACGGTCTGCAGCTGATTAATCGAGTGTTGTCCACAGAACTGTGGGAATGTTATTCACTCACGGATACAAGAAAGCGGCCTATTCAACTGTCTTGCACTCCGACTCATGAGTTACTGAATTGTTGTAAATAATTGTGCACGCTCTCACCTCACAGTACACGCTTATCACCGAGCACTTCCTGCTCACCGATCTGTGATCCTGTGATAAGTCCAACACTCGACTTGTAAGACCGCACGCAGAAATAAGTGCGTGTTAAAGGCATTGAAATTCACATTCAAGGCATCTCAATGCTCCATTCTTTCACATGTGATTGAATCAGCGCTGTAGAGGAGAGCAATATGTATTTGACTTGATTATATGAATGGATATTAATTATCCAATGTCCTTAGAATAAAAAAAGTTTAAAATGTGGCAATTTGTGAAAGGTGTTCAATACGTATGAAGGCCTAATGGTGCTGCCACACGGCTTGTTGGACTTTTGTTCTCATCATTATGGCTCATGTATCGGCGATGCATTTTCACTGACACATTATTTTTGCGTATTTTTAGAGCATTAAAGTTATTTAAGTTAATGTGATGTTATTAAAGTTAACCAGTCGGGCTAATGGTGGCCTCATTGTAATGACCCCAATATGTGTTGCCTGCTAATCTTGGACTCGTCTCTTATCAAGTTGCCACAAAACAGTTTAAGAGACACAGACCATCGGCGATGTGAGAAAGACATAAAGTACTTTCCCCGACGAAAAGAATGGAACACCTGAAGGCCTCATTATAGTGCATGAGACAGTGAAGAGCAGGTCAGCCATATTGTAGAGGACCTCTCCCTGAACTCAAGTGTTCTCTGCAGGCATGTTCACCAACAGCTGAGGCCGGCAGGGGTCCTGCCCTGCCGGCCCGGCCATTAGCTCCTCCACAGCACGCTCCCCGAAGCTGCTCCGCTAATGGACGCCAAGTAAGCCGGCCAATAACCTCCAACGCACACATAAGGAACTCATATTGGTACAACAATGGATGCATTGCTGCTTTCAGCCAGTCCAACACCTTGCATGCTCATCATCTGTACAAACAACTTGCATTCATCAACATCTGTTTCACTCTTTTTATTCCATTTCCATCACATACAGTAGAAAAAAACACACGTTTCTTAACAATAACTTTTAAGTGCTTAAATATCAGTAACGTAAATGTATGATATGCACAGTTTATGTTACTTGGGGAAGAGGAAGTTGTGATTGATACTTAGAGTACGAGATGAAATGTTAGTTAATTATATGGTGACACATTTGAGATTAAGATTATGCCTGGCACAACCTCACCCTTCATTGTCATGTACACGAGTAAAAGTACTGCATTCAGGAGGTATAAATAGACTTCTGTCATGTAGCTACAGCTTAGTTACAACTAGAAATGTCAAATTCTGCCTACAAGTGACAGTTAACATAGATTATCACAGTAAATACGGTTCCGTTTAAAACCTTCACAAAAATCCACATTACAGCATTTTCATGGTATAAAAATAAGTTACAAATCTGCATAAATAGTTTACACAAAAACAGTTATAAAATATGCTGTATTTTCTGACATGGTAACACAAAACATTTTTTTTACACCATTGGGTAATAACAATATTTCAGTGAACTTTGGTGAACTTTTGAATTTTTGATGAACACGACATTTTTAAGAATTATTAGTCCCATTCTCCGTCGCGCTTGGCTTCAACAGTTGTTCAGATTTACAAAACCGAAGAGAGAAAGATCTGCAGCAGAGCCCAGTTTCATTTCCTTTCATCGCCCACTTCACTCAGCCCAGAGACGGATGAAGAGCGTCCCATCTCATACAGACAAACCTCCTACGAACAAGCGTTTCCCCTTAAGTATCACGTCCACAGACGACTCCCTACAGGCTGAGCACAAAGACAGGAGAGAAAGACACAGAGAGGGAGAGAATGAGTTGTTCTCAGTGTGTCATGAGAGAGATCACAGTGGGAGAAACAGCCGTTATCCTGGATGTTCACACATTGAGCCGGCTTCATTTGTAGACACAACCCCTAACCCTGTGTGTTTTAGAGCTTTAGCTGCACTCAACTACTGAGGTCAATTGATGGGATAATGAACAACGGCCAAAGATGACCTCGTGTTTTGAGTGAGACAAAGGAATGCCGAGGGCCCTGCCTCCAAACCGGCCGGTTTCCCAATTAACTGGCGTCACGGTACACAGGAAGCAAGGCACTGTGGGCGATAAGTAATCATCTACCACGATGTTTCTCCACAGTGGAGCCACAGCCACGAGTGATACTGCGGATGCACGATTAGCACCACACCATCGAGGCATCGGCATTGTTTGTTCTCCATTAGAACACAAAGAATATGCACGATTTAAAGCGTACGGTACGACGGCGTAGACGTTGAGCTGTGACGCAAGGCTGATGCTGCCGCTCTGTGTCGTCTGCATACACAGACCAACATCACTGTGAACTACAAAAGCTGTGTTGATAAAAAAATCACTCAGCATTTTATGCATCAGCCGTCCCTTTCTGTGCATCCAGTGACGGCACGAGTGTGCATGAAATATGCAAACACCATAGTTGCATTACACACATTCGATTCCGATATACTTGTATTGGGTATTTAGGGCGGCAGTATAGTATGACTTGCTGACACAATACAGTGTCAGCAAGTTTGTTGGTAAACGTGTCGGCATCAATAACCAGGTCAAATAACTTGTGCACTTACTGTCATTGAGTCTAATTGTTGGCTGTGAGCTACGACTGGACTGTGTTCCAGCCAAACACACACACCACTGTACTGTGTGTGTGTGTGTAGATATCTAAATAGAGCTTTAAATGTAAATCCTTGTATATTTTGATCTATATCTATGATGAACCGTTTCAGCTTACCTGCGCTTCAGCCGCTTCTGAGGAAGTGCTCTGAAAAGACAGGAAGAGTTTGTGAGGCCGCTGTGTGCAAAAGAACATCCCGCAATGCGACGGTGTGCGAAGAGACGAGTTAAGTCCAGTAGGACGTGTGACGAAGTGCAAGAACGTCAACATGGAAACGTTGTTGAAATAATATAATCCTAGACTGCCACGACGTCAGTCTCTCGCTGCCACCCCATTCACATGGAGAGGGGTTCAAACACACTGCTGTGTTTACTGCCACAGCCACCAACCACCTCATCTGTTTGGGCATTTCATGCATTAGGACAACCTTGACATACACTGGCTGCCTGCTGACGGTTATATTCAACTATGAAACCAGAGTCCGGCGGCAGCCCCTGCAGTTACTGAGCCTTCAGGTCTAATTAAAATCAGCCGGCCCGCATGCCGATCAGCGCACAGGTGAGCCATATATCTCCGGTAAGATGACCACTCTTGTTATTTTAGGCACATTGTTCCTCTTTCAGGATTCATTCTCAGCCTTTTATGGTGCGTCATAAAAGCTAACCTTGTTTTTTTTTTCATCTCGGTGATGAGTGAACCGAGTCTGCACAGGATTCAAATGACATCATAGTTAATGTTCAGAGGAACGTCATGCACGTAAGCAAGATATTATTTTTCCTGGTTTAAAATCTGTAACTGTCGTTATTTCTATTTTGTTTTTGTGATTTCTGAAAATCAAGTTGACCTACTTGATCAGGTTGTACAGTGTAAAATGTTTCTCTGATCACGCACGCACGCACACACACACACACATACACACACACACACACAAAAACAAAAAGTATTTTCTCTGCACTGGCGCTTTTAATCTAATTGTTCAAATCAGGAGTTGGTGCCACCTGGTGGAACACACACACACACACACACACACACACAGGTGTGGAGGGCAGTGGAAGCACTTTCAAACACTTAAATGCTTCACACAACGAATCCTACTGAGCATTAGATAACATTTACTCATGGGTAACATGTGTTTGGCTTGACACACAACGGCTCAGCAGCAGTGTGTGTGTGCGTGTGTCTGTGTGTGAGGCCACTGGTGTCGTCACACACTCACCTGTAGATGTTTGGGTCGAGCAGCACGGCAGCGTCCTGTGGTAACTGGGATAAGTGCACCACTTTAGACTTCAGCTGAGATCGCTCCGTTTCATTCACCCACACGTCAGGTAGTCTGTAAGGCAACACACACACACAGGGATGAAGTTCTAACAAGAAAGAGGGAGAGAAAAGGGGGTTGGAGTGAGAAAAGGGGTGAGATGGATGCACAAAGAGCCTCATTGAGTCATGTTAACACCTTCCTCTGAACACTGAGTATGTTTCCATAAGAAACATGGCCTTGACCGAGGCACTAGGACCAACACACACACACACGCACATTCACGCACACACACAGAGGACAGAGCATACTCTCCTCCCGTGTTAATTATCAAGTAACTTCTACTTGTGTGCACTTATAAATCAACGGTGGGAAAGACTGTGTGTATGTCAGTGCTTGTGTGCATTCGAGTGTGTTTTTGTGCATTTAAAATGATCCAACACGGAAGTAGCTTGAAGCACAAATACCGTGCACCTTACAATCAGAACAGCGTGATTTTTCCACCGAACCCCACTGTACTAAACGCAGTGTGATCCCCCCGTGAAAGAAGGGAGTGTGCGAGCACTGGCATGGCCGGTCGAGGTGCAGTAGAAACAAAGAGCTTTGCTAGTCGACGGCGCCTCCCCTCCCTCCTCCAGCCCCCACTCCGTCTCCACCCCCAACATTCCCCCCGTCACCATGTGCGTCATCACAGGAGCCCCCAGAGATGCAGACATACTCGCGCACACACACACACACACACACACACGCACACACACACACACACTCACTGCAGGCGGCGGTTAGGCAAGCAGGCAGCACACCCAGCCAAATCACTCATTCACATGCCGAGTCAGCCCATTCAGGAGGACGGTGTGCAGGTTGCACTTCACATGAATCACCGTCAGCTCAACTGGGTGCAGGTAAGAGATGGAGAACAAGAGAGGAAAGGTGATAGAGAACTGACGGTACAACGTGTTTATGTACAAAAGCCCCTTATGGCAGTAACTTGCTTGTATGTGTGGATAAGCACTAATGTTTTAATGACGGTGAAAGCATTGAAACGGTATTTTTTGGGGGTCATTTAACAATGTAATGTCATTTGTAAAATAGATGACGAGATATACTAACTAGGTTCTCCATGTTTTTATTCTGTATTCATGCTCAAAGTGTCTCGATCCCCTTTAATGTTTGGAATGGAAGAAAGAGGAAGTTGAGAAGAGGCAGGGACGAGACAAGAAACAGTTCCCTTCAAAGCAGCTTTAAAGTTTAGGTTAGTCTTGAGTTAGTGTCCTTGTGCAACCCAAAGCTCAGATGACAGACGAGGACCCGCTGAGTATATATATATACGGGATAGATATATGTATATATATGCAGTAAACACTCGTGTGTGTTTGTGAGCGAGCACGCTCACTTGCCCGATCCAATCCGTAGTCACCGTAAACATGCCAGAGCGAGTGTGCCGTGGTACTGATGAGTTATTATATTCTGATGGGTGTGAGGCACACAGGAGGGATGCACTGGGGGGGGGGGGGTCATGTGACACACATGTCACGCACACACACACGCATATACACCCAAGTGTTGATATCCCTCATATCCCTCCCCCAAACGCACTTTTCAAAGACATCTCCACCCAAAGACTCAGTCACACCAAGACAAATAAAGACAAATGGATTTACTGCATTTTCCAGAGGAGACCGTTACTTGGCTTGCTTCTTTATGAGATAGAAATGTATATTGTGAGTGAGGCCTCTGAGGGGAGAGCTACTGGGGGGGGGGGGGGCTACAAGAAGCCCAGCCCTCCAGTCTGGACTGATGGTTGACTCCAGGCCTTGAAGATCCCAGTGTCAAAAGGAGTAGTAAGTTGATAACAAAGCAGCAAAGTGTATGTCGCTAACGCACTCAACTTTATATGGAACAGCAGGAATGAAGTTCAATGTCCTAATAAACTGCGTCATCAGAAGAGAGCAGGCTTAGGCTCCATCCACACTAACAGCATCTCCGTCCACACGGCCGGTTCAGCATCGTTTGTGAAATGATTTCCAGCCACACTAGCAAGCATCACGTGACTATTCACGGACTGGGCATGCGGGTGCCGGTGTAAACAGGAAGTAGATTGGTTAAAGTAAATACGACAGAGTATTATAGTAGTCTTTAATAATAAAGGTAGAGCTTGATACTTAAGATCTTCCTCTATATACTCAGACACATTTCATGGAAAGTTGTATTTTTCAGAGTTAGTTACAAGGCACCTACAAATCACAGTTTACTAGATTATGGGTCAATAAATTTGGCCAAAACACATCTCACTCGTTTCATTGTAAACTTTACTCCAGTTATAAACTGTAGTAAAGCATCAAAGAGCAGTTTTGTTTATTATATTCTCTATACCTTAGACCAGATATGCAACGGTTTATGGTGCAGAACAAAATGACACTCAGTCATTCATGTCCCGCAGTTACCGCCCTGATCAAAGATCTGCAGAAAGCGGCGCGAGCCTTGTCACAGCTTGAGTGGCGCTGGCTTATGGACCGTTAGTGTATTTAGAGATCCTTGATCTCTGTGGCCCAATCCTGCACGCTGAATTAGTGTCGCCAATTTGATGGGACGAAGTTCCCAGGATGCTTCTTCACCTAGGGAGGCGGGAGGTTTATATTATAAATACACATGATAGATAGAAGTCATATATGGAATTTGATGCATTTTCCATTGCCTTGTTTGTGTTTACGCAGTTACCAGACAATGATAACATCACACACTAGCTAACAAAGGGTTAGGAGTTAAACCCATGTATGATAAGCCCGTGTAGCTTGTACAGAGAGGATGTGCCAGCATGCCTCCAGTGGCTCGAGGCGTCACCGACTGTGTATTTGTTATTTGCCGGCATTAAACGGCGTGCCGGGGAATCCGTTCATCAGACAGCAGTGATGGTTCTCTTCCTCCCTCAGCCCGCCCACCCCTCTTCCTCCTGAGCGAGCCGCGGGTGGTTCATGTTCATCAGTCACTCATTAATCCAAATGGAGTTAATGAGTGTCGGTCAGAATGTGAATGGTTTGCTCCAACATTAATAAACATAACCGCCCACATTCACCCGGCTAATCAATGACACACACACACACACACTTGACGTTGCCCTTGGTGTTTAGGGTGATGACACCTGATGCTGACTAAATGACCACTGAATTGCCGTCAGGTACGAGACATTACACCGAGCCAAAGACTAAATATTAACTTGGGCAAACTGACACTCACTGCCAACCCTCCCAGTCAAACAGTTTACTCTCTTGCTTCAGAGCAACAAGAATCATCGCAGATTTCTCTGCATGGACGAGGGAAAAAAAAAAAGCATCTCACTCTCATTTACTCCCCA